>NC_050073.1:28414638-28724543 GCF_009764565.3 Dermochelys coriacea
CAGTCCTTGTCTAAGGACACTGTTCAGCAGGAAATTGATTTCAATGGTGAGAGGCACGGAGACTTCATAGGCTTCTTTAGCGAGGTACTTGTAGAGCAGAATCCAGATGCAGCTGGGCTCTTTCTCTCTCTCTCCCTTTCTTCTTTGGCTATGGATCTCAGTCCCTATCTTACTTTTGGCAAATACCCTCATATTGTTGCAGAACAATGAAGGCATCAATGCCTGTGCACGGTATGGGTTTCACATGAATGGTATGCTGGGGTCTAAATTGAACAAATGCTGAGGAAACCCTGGTGTAACTTTTGTGGGGGGGGGAGGTTTTACAGAGAAGAACTGCCAACATACCACTGTGGATAGGAGCCTTAAGGGCAAAACATAGTGCTTGTCAGTTCACATTTGTCTGGGCTCAGAGAAGAGGCATTTATTTAGGATCTGCGTCATGATAACCATAACAAGCTGAGTTGAGATCCTTCACTACATGCCCAGCTATGACTATGGACATTGATGAGAATGTTTATGTCTGCCTCTTTGCATTCATTTCATACCACTAGACACTTGGCTCATTCAGAAATACAGGTGGCATGATGAGCTTTTGAGACTGGGAAATACATACAAGGGTGTTCAATTTGCAGTCAGGGTTATGCCACTTTTAATGGCCACATATTTACCCTGTCTTGTGCATTTATTTATTTTCCAGCACAAGTAGATGCAGTGATTTTTTATGTTTTTCTCACCTCTATTGATATTGTCTGACAGGGCTCTTCAGACTCAGACTGCTTAGGAAAAATAAACTTTGGTGCCAGGTTTTGAGATATCAGCACTTTCTCTCATCTTTATTCTATTATTCTGATGCAACGAAAACTTTCAGTTGAACAGCCACAATGGGAAAAAATTAAAAAACAACAACTCCAGCCCCTTATTTATTTTTATTTTTTTCCGTCCTATGATCTTAACCAAGCTAGTATGGCAGAAAATTCCCACGTGCGGTATGTGGGTAGGAATCCATTGCATAAACTGCATGCTCACAAACTTTGGCATGGATGTGTTCTGATGTAATGTCTTCTACATGCCAGACTCAGAAGGAAACCATATTCAGTGTATTACAGTGGCTGACATCTCTTTGCTCTACTTTATGCTGCTCTGCTTTATACTAAACTCCTGGCTATGGCATCACCCTTGTTTTGTAGACCTTTGTTCTCAGAGCAGGGAGAGAGACCTGAGGGATATGAATAAGTCCCCAAATTGTTCTGCCCCTTCCACGCCTTCTTCTGGAGAGGCATAAGACGGGTTGTGGAATTTTTCTCCAAAATGAGGAGAAAAAAACCCGTCTGATCACCACTTTGTGGCAGGATGTGGTAAGGGATTTGAGTGCCCTGTTTGACAAGGTATCCTTAAAACAGACTCTACCAATTATTAATCACTGTAGTTGGTGATCCTGTGGGAGATTGGCTACATATGTCAAAATCTTGAGTACCTTAAGCACCATCAGAGGGAACTGCAGAAGGATGTGAAGAGAAAGATCTCACTAACTGGAGGCTGCCATGTCTGTGGCATTTGGAGGACCTCCATGGGCCTCGCTCCTACACACTGGAGAGATTACAGCAATCTCTACTCTGACACCTTCTAGTATGGAGGTAGAGCAAAAAGGCATCTTGGTAATAGCACTGTAGAGAATTCTCAGTATCTTCAAGCAATTGACACAAGGGTATGAATTAACTCATTACTTTATATCACTTGAGGCAAATGTGCTATCTGGAGTACCTCTTAGTAAGAATAAGCAATTTCAGATCCATTAGTATTTGGAATATTCTACTTCATTAAAACCACAGTCATCCTTAAATGTAAATGAGCGGAGAGAAGAGATTATCAATCTCGTAGTTATATTAGGGTAACTTAAAACATATTTAGAGCACCCAGAACGACTTTCAACAGCACTTACTGTTTGCTTACAGGAATCAACAAATCCACACCCGCACAGTAAGGAATTGACTCTGCAAGGGGCTTGGCACTCTGGCCATGATCTAGCAAAGCTTCCCTTTAAGCATAGGCAGTCCTATTGACTTAAATGGCCCTATGCTTGCTCCCATTGCAGTCAAAGGCAAAACTCCCGTTGGTGTAGGATCAAGCCCAGAATGCTTTAAATTAAGCATATGCTTAAGAGCTCTGCTTTGTTAGTGGCAAGTGTGCTCAGCATTGTGCAGAACTGAGCCTGAAATGCTAGCCTTAACAGGTACTAGTAAAGTTGGAAAGAAAAATTCTGGGCCTGACTCTCCATTGCCTGCAACTAGTGTCAGCATTTACATCTGAGCAAAATGATCATAAAATGCTGCTGCTCCTATTAGATAGCATTTTGCACCCACTTTTCAAGTCTGCAAATGACAACAGAAAGTGCAGGGCAATGGAGGATCAGACCATCTGTGACTATTCCTTTGAAATTTTTTTACAAATTCATTTTGATTGTGTTCTCAACCCCCTTGTGTTTCCCTTCCTCAAATCCCCTAGGGCAGGGGTTGGCAACCTTTTAGAAGTGGTGTGCCGAGTCTTCATTTATTTGCTTTAATTTAAGGTTTTGCGTGCCAATACTACATTTTAACATTTTTTAGAAGGTCTCTCTCTATAAGTCTACATATTATATAACTAAACTATTGAGGTATGTAAACAAGATTTTCAAAATGTTTAAGAAGCTTCATTTAAAATTAAATTAAAATGCTGATCTTATGCCGCCAGCCCGCTCAGCCCGCTGCTGGCCTGGGGTTCCGTTCATCTAGGCCGGCAGTGGGCTGAGCGGGGCCTGCGGCTGGGACCCTGGCTGGCAAGGGGCCAGCAGCCAGAACCCCAGACCAGCAGCGGGCTGACGGGGCCAGCGGCCGGGACCCCAGACCAGCAGTGGGCTGAGTGGCTCAGCCCGTTGCCGATCTGGGGTTCCGTCCACTGGCTCCTGCCAGCCAGGGTCCCAGCTGCCGGCCCCGCTCAGCCTGCTGCCGGTCTGGGGTCCCGGCCCTGTCCATATAGAGTAGGTATCTATTTTCTCCCTGGTTCTGGCCCATTCTCTTCCTCTCTCTGCACTGAGATGAGGCTGGGAGTGCACTGAGAACAGGGCTGGGGTTGAAGAAGCAGGCTGCGGGTTGGGGTGCAGGGTCTGGCCAGGAGCTAGAATGAGGGAGGGGGCTCAGGGTTGGGGCAGGAGGTTTGGGTGTGGAGTGCTTACCTTACCTTACCTGGAGTGCAGCTCCCATTTGATGTGAGGGGTGCAGGTGTGTGTGTGTGTGTGTGTGCAGGAGCTCCCGTTTGGTGCTCAGGGTGGGGGTGGAGATGTGGATTGGGGGGTGTAAGAGTCAGGGTATGAGGTGTGGGGGGGCTGGGTATGTGTGGGGGTTGCAGGAGTCAGGGCAGGGGGCTGGGGGTGTCTGAGGAGGGTGTAGGAGTCAGGGCAGGGGGCTGGGGGGGCTGGTATGTGTGGGGGGTGCCGGAGTCAGGGCACAGGGCTGGAGGTGTGTGGGGGTACAGGGGTGAGGGCAGAAGGCTGGGTGTGTGTGAGGAGGGTTCATGGGTCAGGGCAGAGGGCTGGAGGAGTGGGGGATTCAGGGTCAGGGCAGAGGGCTGGGCATGTGTGAGGGGGGTGCAGGGGTCAGGACAGAGGGCTGGGGGTGGGGGCTGGGATTGTGGGGGTGCTCCCAGCCCCCTGCCCTGAGTGGCTCACGGCAGGGGGCTGGAGGGGATATGCCGATTCCATCCCCTTCCCCAACGTCCCCGGAGCAGAGCGCGCGCTGCAGCTCTGCTTTTCCCTCTCCCCCTCCGTAGCAAAGGCTGTCAGCTGATCGGCCACAGGGAGGGAGAGAAGGAGGGGCAGGAACCCTGCACGCTGGGGGAAAAGGGGGAAGCTTGCTTGCCCTGCAAGGAGAGAGCGGTGGGAGGAGAAAAGTGGGCCGGGCCGGGCAGGATTTTTAATTGCCCGCTGCTGTCCCTGGCAGACAGCAGCGTGCCATTAAAAATTGGCTTGCGTGCTATCTTTGGTATACGTGCCATAAGTTGCCGACCCCTGCCCTAGGGAATGGGTTTAATTTTGGGCCTGATCCAATGACTTCAATGGGCTTGCAACTGGGCCCTTTAGTGAATTTTGGAGAATGTTTGTGGAAATCAGATTTTGAATTTGTAAATGTGAATATTCACACCAGGAATGTCTCTCTGAGATTTATACTCATCCAATTACAGACTAGGTCAGGCAACAAGGTCTAGCAATTAAGTCACAGGTTTGGAAATCAGGCTACCTGGTTATTCCTGTGACATTGGGCAAGTCTCTGTGTCTGTTTCCTTTCCCATCCTTTGTCATCTTGTCTGTTTAGACAATAAATTCATCAGATTATGGATTGTCTCATTAATTGTATATACAATGCTTGGCACAATGTGTTCCTGATCTCAGATGGGACCGGTAGGCAACCTGCAATACACATAATAAATGAAAATAGCAATATAACATATCCTCTTTCGTCTAAGCACCACTAATGAACACAGCCCAAATTTTATATATCAGATATAGGTAAATCCCTGGCTCGCTGAACTATGATTATACAAAATATAGAAATTTTGCATTGCTGAAACTCTGATTATGTGATTGCTACGGATATCCCACTTGACATTTGGATAATTGAGGTTTATCTGTATTTGTAATGAATGATTCACAAATAATCTGCTGGCCAAGAATTATTTTAAAAAATGGTTTTCTGTTAATAATTTTGAAAAACGAGGACATTCAAGAAAACCACAATCTGTTTGTGAAAAATCAGTGAACAGAATAAAAAGTGAAATTCTTTAAATGAATTTTTTATTCATCTGTTCACCCAACTTTAGCTGTCAGTCTCATAGGGCCTGATTCTGTTTTATAGTAAGGCCCCTTTATACTGCTTTGCCCTGGGAGTGTAAAGGGGCCCTATAGTGGTCATAAATTACGTTTAACTCACTTTAAGGCCTTTTTATTCAGGAGAATATTCCAAAGGGGTTTTTCATATAAATGAGAATCAGATCCTGTGTTTCCAGAAGGTTTGAGGTCCATAATCAAAGCACCTCTAAGCTTCATGACCACAATTTAGGTGAAGGACAGAGTAATTCTGGTAGACTGTGTTAACCCCTACCCCTTGTCCCGATGAATCTTTTAATGCTCTTCTCTAGTGGTTTGTATTATGCATTGTATTGTATTGTATTGGGACAAAACAATGACAACATATTTCTTGATTACCATTGGCCTAGTCCATAGCACAAACACTGTTGAGAAAGTCAGAAACATTATGATTTAGAGTAAATATCAGTATTATGGTAGCACTCAAAGGCCCCAGTTGGAATTAGAGTCCTATTATACTGGACACTGGACAGAGAAATGAGACAACAGTCCTGACCTGAAGGACTTAAAGAGCAATTTTTTTTCTTTCATCTATAATGATGTCATTATGAACAAGGAAAGCATTATGAACAAGAAGGTACATAGATGATTTGGGATGGATACCTGTGGCACACCCTTGGCACTCTGAACAAAAGCTAATATATATTTACTATTTGTTCTGCACTGATAACAAGGAACCAGAGAACAGAAAAATTCCTGAAAGGCACTTGGGAAGATGAACACTCTGTCATGTCTTGCTAATTGGGGCCTCAAGAAGTCAAAACATTCTTTGAGGTATTTTTGTCCAGCCTATGATGGTAGAGGTGCTACAGGAGACACAGAGACCTTCAAAGGTCATTCAGAGAAAGTAAACCTATCTTCCAACAGTGTCTGCTTTAGTCTCATATCCTTTCCAAATGATGAAATACACTTTCAGGGCAACATGCCTCCTCCTGAATACAAGACTGAAATTTTAGTAGTTAATGGGTGTAGACTCAGTGAGAGAGGCCTTTCATGAAAGATTGAATTGACAGGCACATTTGGTTGATTCTGACTAATATAGCTTTTCCCTCATCATATGGGGACTGATGCAACTCCCACTGAAGTTGAAGAAAGTTTTCCATTCTCTTTGCTGGAAGTTGGATTCAAGGAACATGCTGAATTCTTGACAGGGAGACAGACCAAGACAACAGATACAGGAGAAAATTGTATATACATACTGATAGAAGAATGCCTTCAAGTATCAATAGATGGCCCTAATTAGGTAGTATTTGTCATCTGAAGGCTCTTCCTCTTGAAGAGAAGTTGCTTCCTACATTATATAGGCTATGATTTTGTTTTGATTAGAGCCTGCTCCTTGTTGAAGCTGTTATACTACCTTATGTGTGTACATATTGCTAACATAACCATTGGCCTGAAGATTAGGTATAACAAAGACTCAACAGGTGCAACAGGTATGAACCTTACAGGCCAAAAATCTACTCCCAGATTATTGAGCCAGCATTCTGTGCAGAGCTTCCACTCTTAAATGCTCAAATTCAGAGCTGGATTAACTTCGAAAAATCCAAAAATAGTTTCCACAATCAAACAAAGGCTTTGGACTCTGGTGAATCAGGATTAGTGTTCTGCAGCAGTAGGGAAGATGCATTATAATTAAGTCTGCACCCTCCAGCAGATCTCTGCTGGGGGTACCAGCAGTCGTTGGCCAAAAACTGGTTTGTAATCAGCCTAGCTTCCGGCTGAATAGCTCGGCTGGTAAGGAAGCAAAGTCTGTGTGTTTCTATGGCTCCCACACAGCAGAAGCTCACTTAGAATATCCAAGAATGCACACCCAATATAATCCCTCTTGTCTTTCAATATTTGTTTCAAAACCAGATTTATGATTTTGTAAAAAATATGAAGCCACTTGGCATAACATTTCAAGGAATGTTGCAATACTAACTATTCATTTTCTTTTGAAATGGATATGATTGACCAAAATGAGAAGGGATTTGTGAATAAAAGAATGGAAATCAGTAAGAACTGAAATTCTCATACTTTCCTCGCTTACTGAAAACTCTCTATAGACACTACAGTGAAGTGAAACCTAATGATAGGAACTAGAATGGTGATGATATGTCTATAAAGAACAGAGTTGTGTTGGCTAACAGGGCAATATAGCCTCCAATCTGGGACTGGTCAAGTATGATCTTTTACTTGACTTGCCAATTATTTCACATAAGCACTACGTGGTAGGTAATAGCTACGATAACTGTGTAAAATGGTTTGACGTACAAATAATATCAAGAGCCTCTCTCATAGCTGAGTCCAGCTGTGGCCAGGGGCCCATAAAGAGGATTTTTAAAAATACTTTACCCAGCAATCATCCATTCTTTTAGGTTCAGGGCAGACTAGAAATTCCCCAGTCCCTTTTGTGTTGAATGATTTTGGGAGGAGATCAAATGTAGGCTACTTATTTCACTGAAGTGTATGGTGCCACTGGGACCAAATTTTGTGGCAACCATCCCTATATGCCACAGCAATGTTAATTTAATCTGTCTCCAGGAAATACCTTCTATTTCAGGGGTTCCAAGACTTGGTTCACCGCTTGTTCAGGGTAAGCCCCTGGCAGGCCATGAGATGCTTTGTTTACCTGAGTGTCCGCAGGTACAGCTGCTCGCTGCTCCCAGTGGCTGCGGTTCACCGTTCCCAGCCAATGGGAGCTGTGGGAAGCATTGCCCCAGCCCGTGCCACTTCCCACTTCGACTGCAAGGTAGCGCAGATGCAGCGTTGTGTAATTCAACTTAATTGGCCTCCAGGTGGTGTCCCACGATGCTCACCTGTGACCATTCTGGAGATCATTCTCAACTCTGCTGCACTGCAGCCAGGTACACAAGAAACAGCCCCTCCCCCAATCAAGTCCTGAGAATTTTTGATTTCCCATTTCCTGTTTGATCAGCATTGGGAGCATGCCAGCTTGAGCACAGCTGATCATAGAGACTATACTCCTCAGACACACTCCAGCCTGGTCTGCACAGGAGTTGGTGGATCTCATCACTGCATGGGGAGAAGAATCTGTATAGGCAGAGCTCTAATCCAGCAGAAGAAATGCTGACATCTATGCAAAGATTCCTCGTGGAATGGGGGAGAAAGGCTACACGAGGGACATACAGCAGTGCCGTGTGAAAATAAATTAACTTCGCCAAGCCTTTACCAGAAGGCAAAGGAGGCAAACAGTTGTTCTGATGCTGAACCCCACACATACTGGTTCTACAACGAGCTGCATGCAATTCTCAGGGGTGATCCTACCAGTACCCTCACAAGCAACATGGACACCTCACAGGTGTGTGAGTCTCGGGACAAGAAGGATGATATGGTGGATGAGGAAGAGGAGGAGGAGGAGGAGGAGAATGAACGACAGGTGAGTGATGGATCCATTCTCTCTGAGAGCCAGGAAATATTTTTAACCCTGGAGCCGTGTGGGTCGCAGGACATCACGGTGGCCGACCATGATGCCGAGGAAGGTACCTCTGGTGAGTATACAGTTACAATCAAAGTCCAGATAAACTTTAGCAGGCACACACATTCAGTGGTATTGTGACAGATTTATGTTACCAATCTGCCTGGGGCTACAGGTGATCAGGCTGAGGCTGCAGGATCTTTAGGGGAGGAGATGAAGGAGCACACCAAGTGACTAAGTTTAAAGCTTTATTAACCAAATATCAGCAGTGAGTGCTGGGCACATCCCACATCACTCAGAGAGAAGAAGGAAGTGTTAGTGTCCGAGCCCTAACCCATTTTCATACTTACACAAGCACAACCCAAGGTTGGCCAAGCCTGGGTGTAACATAAGAAGAAGAGGGGTGGAAGGGTAGACGAGAGTTCTGCCCTGTGCACAGGTCATCTAGGGTCTAATGTAAATCTCCTATTTGCTTCAGCTCTTGGGAGGGTTTTAAGCCCTAGGTTCTTCTGGGGGCATTTTTGTCCAGGGACCCTCATCCCCCATGCTCTCGATACCAGTCTGAACCGGCCTTCCGCGGCTCCCTTAGTTTCCCCAAAACACACCGGTTTCAGGGTTGCAAGACTGTTGTTTTTCCACTCACCGACCTTCGCAGTCTTACTAGTTTTGCAACCCCTTCAGTTCTGTCTGGCTCAGTTCTCCTTTCTCATGACTGGCCGGTGTTAAGATACAGGCTTCTGGCTGTTTGGCAGCAGAGAGCTTGTTTGTGTGTGCTGGCTTTGGGCTGCAGTTTCGTTCCTTATCTTCGGGCCTACCTGGATCGTCAAGTTAACCCGTTCCTTTCTTCCTTCCTCCACCTTCAGCCTCTCGTAACCTGCAAAAGAATCTTTCACTCCACACTCACACCTTCAACTCTTCCCAAGATACTTTCTAATGCATATAAAGGCGTTAGCAATATATAACGCTGGTGCTTACCCAGGGGACCCCATGGGGGGCATTTTATTGTGACAGCATTGCATCTTTACTGTGAAGAAAAAGCGAGATGCTGTGGTTCTCTGCTTACAAGAGGCCACTCCAGCTATGCAGAGGGTAGCCCCCAGGAAAGACTGTTTATGTGGACTGGGATAGCCTGGGAATCCTCCATGGATATCTCTAGGAAACTTTCATGGAGGTACTCTGCAATCCTTCGCAGAAGGTTTCTGGGTAGGACAATCTTATTTCTTCCACCATGGTAGGACGCTTTCCCATGCAACTCCTGAATTAATTCTGCTAGCATCACTGTGATACATAGCATAACAGCATAAGGACCGGGTCTATACCCAGATGCTTGCAACATCTCCTTCCTTTCCGCCTCTGTTACCCTCAGGAGACTGATATCACACAGGGTCACCTAGGACAAATGCAGGAAATTCTTATTAAAAGTGCTTTTATAAGAAAAAAAAAGAGCATGTAGACCCACCCCATCCCATCCCAGACTGCCAAACTACATGGCTGCTAATGTGCCTTTACTGTACCCGGCTTGGGTTGGCAAGTAGTTTAAGTGGCTGATAGGGGACTGAGGCCCCACATGTGAGATTCTGCAATTTGGGAGTGAAAACATTCCCCCTCCCACCCTGTTCATGAACAGCTTCCCGTGGTGCTATGGGGAAGGACCATTGTTCAATTAGCTACGTCTGCTCCCAACATGAGCCGGCCATAAACTTCATTAAAAGTGCAGTCACCCATGACTCAGGGAGACCTACTCACCATGGCTGGAACAGCAAAATGGTGCAGTGAACTGTTATGGATTCTGATTATGTTATGGCTTGCACCTAGTGTAATAAGGGTTTTTTTAAAAATGAAAACAGCCTTGCTATGGAAACATTTTATGCATGTACAATGGCTCCTTTCCTTTTTTACCATGACTGACAGTTGGAAATGTGTCCTTTGGCATGTCATCAACACCTGAAAGCAGACTTTCGCTGATTAGGAGGAGGAGAAAGAGAACGCGGAAGGACATGTTCACCGAGATAATGAATGCCTCTGGGACAGCTGACACAGAGCTGGGAGCATGGAGGATTTCACTATCTGAGAAGTTAGACATGGACATGGAGAGCAGGAAAACTTCCTATAAGCATGAGGTGCAGGGTGAGATGCTTCGGATTATGAGGGACCAATCAGACATGTTGAGGCATCTGGTTGAACTGTAGAAACAGAAACAGGAGGGTAGAGTCCCTCTGCTGACCCTGGTGAACAGCCAGCCAGCATTGCCTGGCACAGAATCACCCTTCCCCAAGCATTCCATGAGGAGAAAAGTCTATTATCCCTTTCACTTAACTCAGGGGGAGGGTACAAGGAACAGAAGGCACCAATTCACAGACCTTTGATGGTATAGAATGCGGTACACAGCTAAAATGTTTCTCCCGTTCCAACTTTACAACCCCTTTTCCCCAAGCTAATTTTATTTCTGTTCTCTCTCTTTACTTATGTTTGTTAAATAAAGTAAATGGATTTGAGAAAGAAATGTTCTTTATTGAGTAGAAGCAGTTGGCTTGGGTGGGGGGTTGGCTTTACGGGGACAGTGATACAAGCCAGGTGAAGCTTTGGGACAGCACAATGAGATAAGCCGCTCACATTACTGTGACTCATTATTGAAATGGCTTTTCAAAGCCGCATAGATATGCAGCGTCCCTTGCTGTGCTCTTCTTATCACCCTGGTGTCTGGCTGATCAAAAATGACTGCCAGGCGATCTGCCTCAATTGCCCACCCCAGTATAAAAATTTCCCCCTTTTTTCCACAGATATTATGGAGCACACAGCAGGCAGCTATAACCATGGGGATGTTCTCTTCACTAAAGTCCAACCTTGCTAGTAAACTTCTCCAGCACCCTTTTAAACGACCAAAGGCACATTCAACCACCATTCTGCATTTGCTGAGCCTATAATTGAACTGTTCCTTACTGCTGTCCAAACGGCTGGTGTTTGGCTTCATGAGCCATGGGAGCAAGGGGTAGGCTGGGTCCCCCAGGATAACTATAGGAATCTTAATGTCGTCAATGTTAATTTTGTAGTCTGGAAAGAAAGTCCCGGATTGCAGCTTTTTGAACTGTCCCGAGTTCCTAAAGATGCACGCATCATGAACCTTTCCTGATCATCCTACATTACTGTTGGTGAAACACCCCATGTGATCCACCAGCACTTGCAACAAGTATCCCTTTCAGTTTATGTACTCTTTGGCAAGGTGGTCTCGTGCCAACATGGAGATATGCGTGCCTTCTATCGCCCCACCGCAATTAGGGAACCCCATCACGGTAAAACCATCCACTATGTCCTGCACATTTCCCAGACTCACTACCCTTCATAGCAGAAATCAATTAATAGCCCTGCAGGCTTGGAGCACAGCAGCTCCCACGGTTGATTTACCTACTCCAAATTGATTCCCCACTAACCAATAACTGTCTGGCATTGCAAGCTTCCAAATAGTGATCGCCACTCGCTTCTCCACTGTCAGAGCAGCTCTCATTTTTGTGTTGCTGAACTTCAGGGCAGGGGAAAGCTCTGCATAAAGTTCCTGGAAGGTGGCCTTCCACATTCAAAAGTTCTGTAGCCACTGCTTGTCTTCCCATGCCTGCAAAACAATGTGGTCCCACCAGTCAGTGCTTGTTTCACGGGACTAGAAAGGGTACTCAACAGAGTGCAGCTGCTCGGTGACTGCCAGCAGCAACTGTGAATTCTTTTTTTCAATGACTTGCAGCAGGGGTGCTTGCAGGACATCCCTGTGTTCCACATGGAGGACCCTACTTCAGCTCTGGAAATACTGCAGGAGAAGGCGCAAGGTGTTTGAGATGCTCCCAGCAAGAATGCACAACTGAGCAGGCTCCACGCTTCTGGGGTTATGGCGTACGTGCAGCTGTTTTACGGCACGAAAACCGCTGGGTTGTTTGCCCTTGATATGAGGGAGGGAGGACAGTGTATCATGGGAAGCCAATGCAATGTTCCCGTTCTCCCCTACGACAATGTTTTAGTCCCATGAGGCACTGCACAAACTTCCCAAAACACATTGTGGCAAGTTGCACTTTGGGATAGCTACTCACAATGCACAGCTTTATGCATCGATGCAGGCACTGCTAGTGAGGATGCACTCCCTCGAGACAATGAGCATGGTGTGGCCACACACAATCGACTTAATTTGGAGGCTCGAGGTCGAATTAGATAAAGTCGCCTTAATTTTCTAGTGTAAACAAGCCCTTAGGCACAGAAATACAGACCCAAAGTAGGCCAGCTTGTTAATTGTTCTGATCTGGGTAGATAGTATTTTTCTGCTCCTATGGTATATTTGGTTGGGAGCATCTTTAATGAAAAAAATCCTAATTTTGCACATTATCTGTAATTTGTTTCATACATATTTTCTTTTTTTTTAACTCAAAGATTAAACTTTTTCAAACCATAACTTTTGTTAAGTTTCCCCATATGCTTATATGTAGTTTCTTCTGAAACACAGTGGCTAGAAAGCTTTCAAACTGCCTGCTAATGATATTCATAATGATTTCCCTTGCTTCCATACAGCAGAGAGCTGTCAGAGCTCACAGTTAAAAAAACCATATGCTAAGAAATCCACCGTTGCTTTGGTGCCCCACATAGCATTTTCTCTTTCCCCTTAGGGAACAGCAGTCACATGGACTCCCTCACTGCCTTGAGTTAAGATCTGGAAGCATTTACTATGGTTGTGATTTCTACCTTATCCAAAAGTGCCCAGCAGTGAACAGCATGTGGCAGGTATAAAGCCTCTGCACGAACTTGGCTGTTTAAGGTGCAATGTTGGCTCAATGTTTGCGTTTTTGTATTTCTCATCCACATGTTTTGTTTCTTCTGATAATCTGCTCTTTCTGTGATTTCATCCCTTCCACTGCAACTTGGCTTCACTTCCTGTCAAATTAGTTCACTTTATTTAGGCTTCACCTGTCAAAATACATGAGCTAATTCTCTTTGTGATCACCTGCCATGCTTTCTTCATCTCCAGTGACAGGATTCAGCCACTGCACGCCTGTAATGCCCATGCCATAGAAATCACCTGGGCACCCTCACTTTCACATAACAAACTGAAAAGACAGGACAAAGCTGAAATGCCTTGACCAGCGCAACCTGAGTCTCAGATGCTGCCAAATATACATCCTCTTCCAACACTCCCCCTTCCAGCATTCAGATCTTTGCTCAAAGGACGACAGCAAAACTGCAGTGCTGGCCCAGGCCAAGGACCTCCCTTTCCCTATTTTTTGTGGGCTATGGATGACCCTAGTCGTTTTTGTAATGTAACTTTGGCTTTTTAGTATCTGTGGGCTTTTTTGCCTGATGATGTATCATCATATGAATTGTTTGGGCAATGCCTGGCTGAAGGGGGAAGAACAAGAAAGAGGCACTCTATAAATAAATCCATGTTATATTTATTGTTACCCTTACACCCATTTACCAGGTGTCCATAGCTATCACATCTCAGTGCCTTTTACAACATTTAGCGCACAATGGCATGATGCTGCCTCACCACTGTGGAGCAGGGAAAGTCCTTGGCAGCTGGGCTTGGTGGTCAGAGGACCAGCCTGGGATTCAGGAGAACTGGGTGGTATTCCGGCTCTGCCACTGGCCTGCTGGGTGAGCAAGTGACTTCACCTCTCTGGACTTCAGGTTTCAGAGTAGCAGCCATATTAGTCTGTATTTGCAAAAAGGAGTACTTGTGGCACCTTAGAGACTAACAAATTTATTTGAACATAAACTTTAGTGAGCTACAGCTACAGCATCCGATGAAGTGAGCTGTAGCTCATGAAATCTTATGCTCAGATAAATTTGTTAGTCTCTAAGGTGCTACAAGTACTCTTTTTCTTTCTCTGGACTTCAGTTTCCCCATCTGTAACATGGGGATAATGATAGTGGCCTCCTCTGTGAAGCGATTTGAGATCTCTGGCTGGAAAGTGCTCTATAAGAGCTGGGTAGCATTACAGAAATTGATGATTGCCCTACTTGCCTTGGGAGCAGAGAAAAGGGAAACCAGTCTTTTACTTTTAGCCATGCTGAATAAACAGATGCATTGTACATACGGTGTCAGTGAGACTCAGGTATTACGCAGGCCTTGTGCTAGCCCTCTGCATGGGAGGGGATTTCACTATACGTGCATATGCTGTTCGGAGTGCACAAATGATGTCTGGTGATTGATAATGCAGTCCACAGCACTAGGAGAAGAAGTGGAGAGACTTGTAGGGGTGATATATATGGAATATGGTTGCATATGTTCTATCTTAGATATCGTCCATAAAAACCCGACAACGGCAAAGTCAGTAATGTCAGTGATAGATTTTTGGGCCTTGGGGAGGGAATGACAAAGTGGCAAGTAGTAAGATTTGCCTCTGTGTGTAATGTGATACCTAAGGTGGCCCACTATTAAAAATAAAAATTGGGGGCAGAATATCTGACAGAGGCCTGGAGGAAGGTCTCTGAGTAAATAAGGACAAAATGCCATAAACACAAGGCACAAGATGGGTGTTTTAAAATCCTACTCACAACTCTGGAGGTATTACAGACTATCAATAGGAATAACAGCAAGCACTGTGTGAATGGTAAGATTGCAATGGTTACTTCTTTACATATGGTGATGGAATGCAGGGAAAATAAGGATCTTAGGTGCTTGAACAACCAGAACCAGCATTGGAAGCTTTGAACTGGCACTTGTTCCAATTTTGCCCAGTGAGTGATCAGCCAAGTGTAGGCTTAGACTGCTTGAATAAAGAAATAAGCCAGGGCACAAACCTTGTCTGCAGGAAGTCTAACAGTGGGGAGGTAGGACTACAGTGGGTCAAGGCAGGTGCATTGTCTTCTCTAACAGGGAGCAGCCATTGTTATCCGATTGAGTGAAGGGCACTGCCAAGGTGAATGCATGGATGCAGCTCAGCCCCTCTGCAGCTTTCACTATGGAGCCCTGGGAAGAATCTAAAGTTGCCATGCCCGGGCAGAACCAGGGAGGGAGTGAAACAATCGGGTGGAGACTGCAGCTTAATGAGCTGCTCCTTGCACAGGCATGGGTGAATGTGGCCCAATGAGCGTAACTGTTTCCACGGTCTCAATAGAGCTGTTGTGTGATGTGGGGCTAGTTCAAAAGCAATTTGTAACACTCAACTTATTCAGATTATACAATTTAATTTTTTTTTTAAATTCTAATAATAAATGAGTATTTTCCCCCTCTCTTGGACATGCTGCCCTGATGAGTACCATATTGGCAGAAGGTAGCCCAGCTGCCCACAAAATGCAGAGAATTTAAATACCACCCATTTAATTACTGCACATACTTATTTACAAAAAAGCAATTGATTACATGGGAGAACATTCCATATTAAAATAATCAATAATACTTTGACAGTTATAATGACTATTTCCTTCATGTGATAAAACTTTAATGACCACAAATCTGAATTATTGCAATATTAACATAGGGTGGAATTCAACCCTGTACAAAGACTAGCACAATGGCCTATGTGCCACTGTGACGGGATGCGACTCACTGTGGCACCTCCTGCTGGCTGTCCCAGGGATTAGCTCTGCTAGACAGTGTGCCCTCTTCTGGTGGTGTCTCACCACTGCAACTTCTGCTCCAGGCCCCATGTCACTCCCAAGACCATGTTGTCCTCTTCATGGCACAGCCCTCCAGCAGTGCCACACTCTGTTCTCCTCCCTTCTGGGGGAACTTCAGTCCACTGTCCAGCCACTTCCCTCAGTGGCGACTGCAGTCCAATTCCTGAGTGGTGGAGGATGAGGGGTAAGGGGGACCCAGCCCGTCCACTACTCTGGGTCCCGGCCCAGGGACCCTGTAGATGGCTGCCACTTGCTGCGTCTTCTCTGACTCCTCAGTTCATTTCCCTGGGATACTTCCTCACAGCCCCCAGCACCTTCTTCACCCTTACCTGAGGGCTTCAGCCTGCAAGTCTTAGCAACTAGTCAGGAACTCTCTCTAGCTTCCCCATCCCTGGTGCTGGCACTGCTTCCTCCTGCTAATAGCCTGGTCTTCCCTCCTCAAATTCCAGGCAACTACTAAAGCTGCTCTGCCCTGCAGCCTTTCTTATATGGGCCAGCCCTGCCCTGACTGGCTGCTCCTCACAGCCCCTCTCTAATCGGCTGCATCCTGCATAGCCTCCCTAGGGCTCTTTTACCCCTTATGGGCCAGTGTGGGGGCAGATGCCCCATTACAGCCATTTAAGTTCTCACAGTGGTATTAAGTGGTGTCCAGAACTTTTGCTGGCCTTCCTCACAAGTGTGAAGTTCCACCAGAAGGAGCTGAGTTGTGCAAAGCTAAGCTTTTTTTCATTGAAGTTGGTTCAGAAAAAGTCTCCATTCTGTCTTGTTCAGTTCTGCAAATCTGAAATTTTGCTTTCTCCCCACCCCCACCCATCAGGTGAAAAAACCTCTTTCACACGCAACATTCTGCTCATGAACTTTCAAGCTATTAAGGAAGTGGAACAGCAGCCAGCTATGGTCCAGATCCTTCGCTGGTGTAAAGCAGCACGTAGGTCTTTGGAGCCATACTGATTTACACCAGCTTAAGTCCTGGAAAGACAGAGAATGGGAGAGACAGTGTGAGAAAACTGGATTATTTATGGGTTGTATTGCACCTTTTAGGCACTACCTCGTGTTGGAGAAGGTGTAGATGTTGCCATAGCATAGGCTCTGAGAGGTGAGTAGCGTATGCTCTTCTACAAAGCCAACCATTGCTACTTGCCAACACAGAGTGAGGCCAAAAACATGACTTTGCCTCCTTCCTGTCTCCTTTGGGGTGGCCCTCTTTTATTGCCTACATTTTACAGCACTGCACTGTGCATAACCGTTCACATAGAGCCGTATATCACCTCGCTGCGCTGCGTGCTCAAGGAGTGAGCCATCGAGAACACATGCATGCTGCCATTTACAGCAGGCATCATAAACAGGGCACCAGTTCAATCAGAAAGTCCTTTTAGGCCTCATCTACACTGGGGAAATTTATCAAACAATTCAAACTGTTTCTACAAGGGGAGGGTCAGAGAGCGGAGGTAAAGCTGCAGGCACAGCTGACTGCGGAAGACAGAGGACAGACTGTCAAAGTTTGGGGATACTTTGCCTTGGTTGAGCATTAGGTCTTATGATGTTGTAGTAAATGGACAGCTTACATGAAGGAATTTATCCATGACCTTGTCTGAAGGAGACTGGCCAAGGACAGGGACAGAGATAAAAAGGATGCAAATCACGAACATCTACCAAAAGGGTGCCCTTAGTCCTGCACCTGGGATCTGGACTCCATGCTCCACCAGTAGGGAAGGCCACTCAGGCAGATGCCAGCAGGTGAATGCACCTGTGGCCCAGAGGTAGAATAGAGAGACCTCCTTGTCTGGCCCCTAACCTGTATCCCTTCCCACTTATTTAAAGTCACCTGTGCAGGTGGCACAATTAAAACAGATGGCACAGGATTGAAGATGAACAAATGAAAGTTTCATAAAATAATAGCATGAGACAAAACCAGCACAAAAATCTGAGTGAACCACAGCAGGGTACTCCAGACAAATCAGAGAAGAAAGATTTAGTGTCAGATTATATATATGATGTATATCCCTAACAAGGGATGGAGAAAAGTAACCCTTTCAAACAGAAAACTCAATGTGGAGCAGCTGCTCCACTGCAACTGCTTCAGCCTAAGGTTTGTAGTAGCAACTGGAGCTCCAGTATATTCCTTATGTGGGGCATGGTGTCTTCCCCTGCCCATATGCTCATTATCGTCATGATACTGAGCAAAGAAGCATCACTGAACAGCATTGTGGCATGGAAGGGGAACAGAGTGCCACTGCAAATTCTGTCCGTGCTCTTCTACAAGCATTGATCCTTTCCTTCCCTCCCTGAGAAAACTGGTCAAAATGGCTTCTGCTAATCTTCCTGATCACGTGAGGCAGGCTTTGCCAGTTAGAGAAGGAAGAAATATCATAAGACTTTAGCCCTGCTGTCATGGAAGCCAGGCAACCAACCCAGCTCAAAACTCAAAAATGCACTATGAAAAGTTGTTGCACTGGAGTTTTTGCAGATGTCCAACAGATGAAATGCTTGCTGCCATGGTATTTCATTGGAAGGGTGAAAATGTGGAGTGATTCTGGTTTTGTCAAGAATATTTTTCAAAGCTTCGATAAAGATTCTAGTACTGAAACCCAAATTCAGAAGTATTTTTATTTATTCATTTACTGTAAATGGCTTTCACAATGGACCTGTGCAAGATTCTTAGTTCTTATTCAGCAGAATCTCACATAACATTTTTGCTGTTTCAATTCACTTGATTTTGCACAATTTCACTTTAGTCATTTAATTGAAATGTGTATATCAAAAACATCAATGTTCTCCACTTTCACTCAAATGGGCCCATCTAGACAGGATAACAAGCAATCTTGATCACAAAATTAGTGACAATTAGCTTCTTTTTTGACAACATGCAACCTCAATCACCCCTCAAAAAACCCTTAAAAGGCACATAGCTTTGGATCTTGACTATTATGTGCAACGTGTTATAGGCCATAGGATCTGTAGATCAAAATAAGCCATTTATAAGAAATGTCATTCTTGAAATAAACTCTGTTAGTTAGTTAGTGTTTCCCAATTTAAACAGCCCGCTCGTTTTGCCATGTGTTTGAGATGACACCGAGATTCATTGTGCTGTCAGTTGGGGTTCCAGTGCATTGCAGATGTCACCCTTTAGGACCAGGACATGAACCCCTACTGACAGTGATGAGCAGTTGGTCGCAGCAATAGTACCATTCACTCCAAGGGGATGACTCAGGTGAGCAGCTGCTCAGCAATGTGACTCTCTGGGTATACAAAGGGATGTGGTGGTAGTGGTGCCCTTTTGGCTTGGGCTGTGGGAAGGAGGGTAACAGAGATGCACCTTCTGCACAGTGACTCACACCATGACATTAAAAGATGAAGAAAAGTCTAATTAATTCAAGTGTCCAAGGTATTCAGGAAAAGGTTTTATTGACTGACAATAAGACAATGTTTGCATAATTGCCCAAACATGTAGCCTTTGAATAATAATAACATCATGTTCTAAGAGATACACTATTTATTTTCAGAAGTGACCTGATAACCGCAGAAGCAAAACACTCAATTTCAAAGTTACATCGAAACAAAAATAATTACAGAATGCAAGCAGAAATTAAAATCTGTTACAGGTAATTTGTATTAGGAAACTGAAGCAGTTCCTAAAGCTAGAAAGTATCAACCACTTTATTGTGGTTTTATAGTGACTTGTACCCCAGGGTACAAGGGCTACACTTCACATTTGACCCAATCCCATTCTTTTGCAGTCTGTCATTTCGTTAGTTAGAAATACTCCAACTATTGGACAAAGAGGATGTTCAACTTTCCGACATGCTAGAAGTCTGTAATTAAAATACACTAGTAGTGTATTGTCTTCCATCCTGGGCAGTATGAGGATATACACAGTAGATCCTAAGAATTTATAAACAGTACATATACTCCCCTATGGGCCTGATCCAAAGTCTGCTGAAGTCAACCAGAGTCTTTCCACTGACTTCAGTCAACTTTGGATCAGCCTGATAAAGCATTCATTAGAACAACTCTTAAAGATCACACAGAGGTAACACCCTTTTTTTTATTATAACTACACAACCCCGGGAACATACCCACCAGCCTTCACTATTTCCCCTCTGTACTTAGACCAATAAATAGGAGTCTCCACATTCTTTCAAACTATACTACAGACTATCCATCAGACTATCATAATGGATGAGAAGTTGTGATTGAGCCAGGCTTTTGGATCTCATTTTCATAGGCCTCCTAGGTTCTTTTAATTCATCCTCTAAACTTTACTTAGGGACTCAACCTGCTCCAGTTAAGTCAATGAGAGTTTTGCCACTGATGTCAAACGGTGCAAGTCTCACTACTTTTGGTGCTTTGTCCTGTGTCACTGGATTATAATTCTTCAAAAGAAAGTGCCCCATGGAACAAAATAGTCTCAGTTCTGGCACCCAACATGGGAAGATCATCATACTATTGAAAGACACCAATGTATCGCATCTCCCCTCCTCCTCCTCCTCGTCCTTTCTGAACAAACGGCTAATACACCAAGATTCACAGTTTCATCAAGAATTAAAGATCTTGGAGCAGGTAGCGCTGGCTGATTTCCATCCAAACTATCTGCCAGCCAGCTGTGAAGACGGTTGAAGACTCTGACATGAATTAGAATTAAAGAGATGGGTGGTGGGAGAGTACATCTAGCTCAAGCACTGAACCCATTATGGAAGAGATCTATTGTCACTAGCGACACTACAGATAGACACTCTTGATCAAGTTCTGCCCTGGCTGCACTGGTGCAGCTCCACTGCAGTCAATTGTCAACTGGAAAACAGAATTTGGGGCTTCTCTTTTTTATGAAATAACTGTAGGGGAGCTTGTCCTCACCCCCCAGTTAGCAAAGACAATCTATACCACCAACATCCCATTTGTGGACAGTTGTTCTAGGGGCGTGGTCCTGCTAAACACAAAACACATTACATGTCAGTTGTTTGACTTGGTTGGGCTGAGAAAAGAATCAATTTTGGCGGTGGGGAGAGAGAGGCTGTAACTGCAGGTATAACTAGCATTTTTTAGTCTTCACTGAACTTTTTTTCCCCATTTGATAGTTTTGTTGCCCAATGCTGGTGAGAAGGAGGAAAAAACACTTGGTGCAACACCAAATAGTCACTCGTGGTTAATGAGATCTGGTGTCAAATTCCCAGTCCATACTTTTCCAGATACCAGGTGGCTTGATTTTCTCCAATACATCATTACTTATAGGTACCCAGTGGTTCCTCTCCTGGCAGGTTGGATATTTAAATACCTGACCATTTCTATTTATAAGTATTCATATCTGCAGTTTCAGATGGAATTATGCCAGTCATGTAGGCCATCTCACTAAATTCACTGTTAGGAAGTCATAAATAAGGATGACATGGGGTCACTTAATGGAAAGCATGGACATTTCATCCATAGTTTATTACTAGCCTCTGGTTCCAACTGAAGTGAGTGTTTGGTGTCAGCTCAGTTTTTAGTGGACAAACTGTTTCTGTCAGAATCTCCTCCCTCCACTGTAACATATCCATATGCTGCAGACAACCAGCAATTTTTATAGGCCAAATTCTGTGATCCTTAACCTAGCAAAACTTCCATTGACTTCATTATGAGATTCACCTTCACACACCTGAATCTAGAAAGGACCATAAAAATTCACTTTACAAACCTCACCATACATGGAGCGAGGACAGAATCCTGGTCCAAAATGGCTTCTCCCACCAGAGCTAAAGAAAAACACCCTTTGCTAATAGCAGTAGTAGATCACACATCCACTCTGTGCTATGCCTCTACAGAGCTACATTAGTGACACACACAGTATATTCAACTACCTGTTGGCAAAAAAGAGCAATTTTGGTTCAGATACATGCTCAGAGTTGCTGTAACAATCTGATTTGTTCATTACTCCTGGAAAATATATACTACCCCTGGTCTCCAAAAATGGATGCACCTTTGTGGCCAAAGCCATGGTTTCCAGGGGAAGAAAAAACTGCCTGAGGATTTATTAGTATAATTTGAAGATCCTTCTCTTCTCTGCACTAGTCTTAGTCTCCGTGTGTATGTCTCTCACAGCTACCAATCCACTGTCTACTGGTCTCTGAGACCTTCCAGTCTGCTCCACTGAAAGCTGCAACTGGATTATGCTGGTTCTTCTGTATGTGAAGTCAGCTGAGAGAACAGAAGAGGAGAATCCAGGCTCATGTTGGAGAAACATGGAAAAGACCTACAATATGGATTTCAGTGATGGCATGTGATCCACATGTAACCCCTGCGTCACCTAGTGAAACCTGGGGGCTTGGTTAGCGTTCAAAGCAGAGCGCATCCCTGGGTGTGCTTGTGTGTGTCTAGCTGACACTGTAACAGCTGGTAGTACAACCAGCCTGAGGGTCATCTGGAAAATTCAGTGGTCTCTTAACCTTCATAAACAAATAAGCAGCAACATCCAATAATTAAAAATTAATAAGCTGAAAGTAACATGGATAACAGCTGATTGAGTCTGGAAGTAAAAACAAACAGCACATGTAAAACAAAATAATCAGGACGCCATTAAAGTGAGACAAAATCCACATGACTTGATAGCTGCTACAGTCATGATCATACATCTGATAATTTTACAAAAAAATAGTGTCCCTTTAAAGGAGATGAAAATATCCACTCACCTCAAGAACAAACATATTTTAAAGCAGAATAGTCCTGTAAGACTTTTTAACACTTGTTCATTGATTATATTAATGCCAGAATATATTAAAGAAGGGCAATATAAATTTGATTTTAATTGTTTTGTACACACGCCAGTGAAAAGGAACTGATTGGATACAGTTCACAGGCAGTATGTTAATACGTTATTTTCATATGATGATAGCTTTGCATAATCTTTCTTTTTCCAAGTTTTAGAAGAACCTGTTGTTAACCAAAGCACAGGAGAGAGGAAGAATACAATTTACATAAAATCGGCTACCCTGCACATTAATTAGTTATGTGGCTGAGCGGAAGGTGTGCTCACTTAGTAGAAAGTACACTTTATAATTTATACACCAGCTGTTTCAGTGCTTTCTAGTCCATTTTCCTCCCTGCCTGCCTCTAATGAAATCGTGTTACTGGAGAATTGACTGGGGTGAATTGAGATTTTAATCCCATTGACGCTCCTCTATGGAAAGGCACACTGGTGGGAACTTTTAATGGAAGGTCTGTAATCAGAAGACACTTGTATTCAGTCCCTCACTATAATGACTCTCATCAAATGTTAAAGCCGAGGCAGTGTGCAGAAGGCTAGAATTTCAAGGTTTTTGACCAACCCCATTTGAGGCATTCCTCTGGGAGTGTGTGATTACTCAAGTTTAGCAGTTTATTGCCTCATCTTTCAATATCCAGTGAAGCACAAAATTCTCATCTCGGTTGCTCTTTTTACTTAAAGAACAGGCCAAAACAGACTGCAGAGCTACTAGCACTGTCATTGAGGTTAATTCTTGCTTTTCTGTTAACAGGAGAGCAATGGAAAAGCTTTAAAATACTGGAAAACAAATGCTGCTTAGCTTCTAATAAAAGTGATCGGTATATTTAGTAAAAAAATTTGGTTCAGAACACCGCTTTCCAAAAATATATATACTTTTTTTTTTTTTACACTAAGCGTTCCTTTAAGGCTTAATTGTGGCATTAATTGAAAGGTGGTGCTGTTCCGCAAAGTGGAATGAGTTAGTGGGATGTAAACGTGTATTAAAATCCAGCAGAACGAACAGTTTTCCTATTTCCCAAAGTTTGCAGTCAAGAAAAGTACAGTCATTAAGAGAGAGGCAGTCAAAAAGCAAGCTGAATTGGGAGTTAATGGGACTCATTACATCGACTGTATGTTAGTATGTCTCCCTTCTCTAGCAGAAAAACACACAGAAATAGACCTAGAAAAGCAAAATCCACTTAAACAAATGCCTGTTAAAAACCCTGTGAAAAGAATGCATTTGCTGTGAACAGACACATCAATTAATACAATAGAAGCCACTTAAACAAATATGTTAAAGAAATAAACTGGTAAAATGAAGGAATTTCTTCTGACAAAAGATGCCAAGTGCTGTTAAAAGGAATAAATCTATTTAAAAGACAACATTTTTTCAAATGCACCCAGTCAAAATAGATGGAATAATAGAAAGAAAGCCTCTTAAGAATAAATGCTAAACAAAAACGAATAAATAAATAAATTAATAAATCAAGATGAGTCATCCGCCCCCTGCAATGTATGAACATTTCTCGGGTGACCATTTAACGAATATTTGTTTAAATGACTTTCCTTATCCTCTATTCTTTTCGCATTGAATTTATCAGACAAAGGGCTAATTTGGCAGTGTTTTGCCTAAGGGAGTTCTTTCTCTCTGCAACTTCTCTCAGAGCAAGCAAGGGTTCAAGATTATTCCCAGCCTATGAAATTCAATCCAGTGTTCCTTTTCGTATTTTATTTACTTAGAAAACTCTTATAGGATCCACTTGTCATTGGCGGTCATCTTATTGTGGCTTCCAGCTTGAATAGGTACTTACCTATTCAAGCTGGAAGCCATATAATTTACCTACATATTTTTTATATATAGTTCTATGCATATATAGTTCACCTACTGAAGGTCGCAAAAAATTGTACAGCATAGTATGTGTGTGTATTTTAGGTGTAAAATGACATATTCAAGTAATATGCATGTTTGTTTATATTCAGTACATAATGTATTAAAGATGGACCTTGTTTCAGATTTCTACCAGTCCAAGATTTGGTTAAAACAGAACAGCCACATCTCAGATTTCTGGAAAGCTCTCTGTCCCCCTTTCTCCTCACTGATGTCCCTTCACTGCATCAACCTTACGATATGCATCTTCAGTTCCACATTTCTCCTACACAAGAGACTCTGGCTCCCTTTTTCCACCATGCCATCCACTTTTTGGATGCCTCCTTCAGTATCTGACTTGACAACTCAATGTCCTCCCCCAACAAGCTCTCTGTCAGAGTCCCACAAGAGGTTATTTATGTGACCCCCCTCTGAATGCCTCACAAACATTAATTAATTTATCTTTTTAACACCTGTAAAGTTGGGAAGATATATTATCCCAATCCCACAGAGCTGAGGCACTGAGATAAGTGACTTGCCCAAGGTCCCACAAAAAGGCTGTGGCCGAGCCAGGAATTAAACCCAGATGTACTGAATCCTAGTCCAGTGCTTTCCTTATCAATACAAAAATAATCACAGGTCCAGTTTCTATGGATTAGTGCCACATAAATACTAACACTAATATACATGTATAAGGAGTAGAATGCACAAATGTATGTTCTAGTGATCGATCTCTACCACTTGAGCTAAAAGATAATCCTCTTTATCAACTAGAAGGTGAGGCCATTACAAACTGATAAAACTTGAGCAAACCTGGCAGATTCTAACCATAAAGAACAAGGAGACTCATGCACATAGGCCAGCACCACAATAAATAATACCCACCCTCCTGGGCTCATTTTTACAGTACATGGACACTGTGATGGTCAGATAACTATACTGGGCCAGATTCACTTTGGGCTTTGCTCACATGAAGTATCCAATGAAGTGAGCTGTAGCTCACGAAAGCTTATGCTCAAATAAATCTGTAGTCTCTAAGGTGCTGTAGCTCACGAAAGCTTATGCTCAAATAAATCTGTTAGTTTCTAAGGTGCCACAAGTACTCCTTTTCTTTTTTGCGAATACAGACTAACACGGCTGCTACTCTGAAACATGAAGTACAATCTCATTCCATGAGTAAACCCATTCATTGCAATGGTACCAGTCAGGGAGCAAGGCATTATACCATATGAGTAAGGATGGCAGAATCTGGTTTATGTGAGGTACCAATACAGAAAATAGCAAATGAGTATATCCAATCATTCTGCTGTTCACAATACCTCTTTTCTAGAATGTTTAAATGACTTCTTCCACTTAACTATTCAAAGTACTTATAGGCCTTTTGCATCCAATGACACTAAAACTTTGAAGAGAGGAAATTAGTTTGTTTTCTTATTAGAACACAATTATAGACAATTCTTGATTTCCACGATACCTACAGTGCCTTCTACATAATTAAATCACAGATTCATTTAACCCTGCATTTAATTTGATCAAAACATCTGGAACCAAATCATTTGGATTAAAAATAACATATCTTCTATCTTTTGTTTTGATCTGTTTTTATTTCTTCAGGCAAGTATTACTGGAAAATGCCATCAAGACCTATAGGAAGGAAGTTGTCACTGTAATAAATAATGCCAAATTTCAGAATGAGACTGGAGGAGGGCAGAGGAAGAGGAGGAAAGGCAAAATGGGATTTACATGATAAAAAGCGATTGAACCTAAAAGTTGAGCTGTTCTGACTGTTATTGACATAAATACTCTTATATTCTGTGAAAGCTGTGAAATTAAGCCGGGGGGGAGGGGATGTCAGAAGAATAAGAAGACCAGTGGCTTATTTCAATCAGTGATAAGAATTAGTTTGATTTCTATAACAAAAAGATACCATATGCATTTTAAAATTTAGTTAAAAAAAAACAATGGAGGCTAGTTACACCCAAATCAATGTATACATTGATGCCTGATATGTATATGCAAACATAATCCCAACTATACATCTAAACTGACGTGGTCTAAATTAGTGGTTACCAGTCAAGAAAGACATCTTGCAGTTATTGTGGATAGTTCTCTGAAAATATCTGCTCAAGGTGCAGCAGCAATCAAAAAAGCTAACAGAATGTTAGGAACCAACAGGAAAATATCATAATGTCATTATATAAATCTATGGTAAACGCACACCTTGAATATAACATGCTGTCCTGTTCACCCCACCTCAAAAAAAGATGTTAGAATTGGAAAAAGTACAGAGAAGGGCAACAAAAATGAGTAGGAGTATGGAACAGCTTCCATATTAGGAGAGATTAAAAAGACTAGGACTGTTCAATGTAGAAAAAAGACAACTAAGGGGGGGGGATATGATAGAAGTCTATACAATCATGAATGGTGTGGAGAAAGTGACTAAGGAAGAATTACTTATGCCTTCACATAACAAAAGAACCAGGGGTCACCCAATGAAATTAACAGGCAGCAGGTTTAAAACAAACAAAAAGTAGTACTTCTTCACACAACACAAAATCAGCCTGCAGAACTCATTGCCAGGAGATGTTGTGAAGGCCAAAAATATAACTGGGTTCAAAAAAGAATTAGATAAATTCAATGGCTTTTAGCCAAGATAGTCAGGGATGCAAATCCTATGCTCTGGGTGTCCTTAAGGCTAGAAATGAAATCAAAGATGTAGCATAAGGCAGATGGAGCATGCCTGCTGTGGTTTATCTGTTCAGTGCCATCCTTTTCTTTCTGCATTGAGAGAGAAAGGAAATGATTGTGACTATGTTTTGGCAATTGTAACAAAGCAAACACTTACTGAGGTCCCCCTGCAGCAACCTCCCTCTGTTCTCCATCTTCAAAGTTCTTGATAAGCTCTATACAGTCTCTCTTATGAATAGTACATGTACCAACCTCCATTTGGGGCTGATTTGATTTCCACAAAGAGTTTCACATTATGTCTTCATGTTCCATATTCCATATAATGTCTCAAAAATAAGTTTAGCATGCAACCCAAGAGTTCACACTTGTATCAGTTCTTCTGCCGCCCACCCGGAGCTCTTCTCTTACCGGCATCCGTCTTTCACAGGGACACCACTACTAACCATTTCTGTCTGGAGCTCAGCCATCCAGCTCTAGGTTTCTTCTCCTACCAGTATCTTCCCTGCTCTGGGAGAAAAGGTTATATTCTGTCTTCCTCAAGAGAGCTCATCTCAACTGACTAGAGGAGACGGGAGCCCCACCCCACCCTACACTACATGATTCCTGGTCGTGAGTCCTTAAAAAGACAGTTTCCTGTTTTTCCCCCTATATCCAACTACTGGTTCCCTGGGAAACTTTCTCTTTTTCGCTCCATGGCCATTTCCTGGGCCTTTGTTCATTCCAACTCTCAGGAGTCTTCTTCGCTCTTTAAAGGCCAGTGTACCGCATTACATCCACCTATAAATAATTATGCAAAATTTTGAAGGTCGAAAGTGAAAGTCCCATCACTATGGACACTGGACTAATATATTTAGAAAAGTGTAAACCCCTCCATAATCACTGTAGTGGTACCACTATTGTGGGGATACTTTTGTTCTGTGAAAAGTCAAATTAAGTATTAAAAAATGTACTGTAGGAAACAATTCTGCACAAACCCCAAGGGATGGGCCAGCTAGTCTAATTTAAGGCTATGATTTTGGCACAGCCATTTTTAGTAAATTGCATGGCAGAGGTGTGGGGGAGGGGAGAAAAGTCACGGAAAGGATACCAAATTATGTAGTTTTTGCTATATCAACATACGCAACCACTTTTAAGCAGTAAAAGCATCAGTTATTAACACGATGATCAATGCTAATTTATGTAGCGCCCGCAGTTCTTCATGAGGAAAAGCTATACTTTTCTCCACTTTTAAACAAATTGAATCAAATTCATCAAAAATTACATGTAAATCCTTGCTACTACTGTGAAATACTTTCCCACAAAAATCATTTAAATAGTAACTTTTGCTGTTGGTAGGATATTTGGTTATAAAAATATAAAAAAAGAATTGACACCAAAAAAGTGTACTGTTGGGCGGGGTAAATAGAAGAGTGGATTATAATAGTGGGGGTGCTGAAAAGTGAGGCCCGGGGCAAAGAAGTGTTGGAGAGAGAGCCCACCACGCACTTGACCTGCAGCAGTGGCTCTTGTCCTATGGGGTTGGGCCCAGCTTCCCATTTCAGGCACTGTGATCCCGCACACAGGGCCACAGCACCACTCTTGTTTGTCACCCCCACCCCTCAGTCTCCATCTTGGTCACAACTTCCAGAGAGGGGAGCCAGGCCTTGGCACTGTAAGAACTGAAAAAGGGTGGGGGGCAAGCCTCTCCCTGCCACCAGCCTGATCCTTCCAGAGCCCCTATCTCTTGGCCCTCCCCTTCTCCACTCATTACCTTACCCTTCCTGCTGGCAAGCCTGTGGCCCTCGAGGGACAGGTCCTCCTCGCTTCTGGACCCAGTTGCTCCCCAGCAGTGAGAGGAGCTACCACTGCAGTTTAGGCATCTGGCAGAGAAGGGCCCAGCTGCTGGCATGTGACACGATACTACACAGGACCTAGCTAGCACACTACATGACACAGAGTGGGACCCAGGTGCTGGCCAGCCCAGGTCAGGTCACACTGTCTCCCAGCCCGGTCTTAAAAAGTGTGAGGCATGGCCCTCCCCATTTAAAAAAGTTGGAGGGCAATGGCTCTTCCCCACCCCACCCACTCTCTGTCACCTATGGAGCTAGGCCCAGCCCCACAACACAGGAGCTGCCGCTGCAGGGTGACTTTGTCACAGACTTTATTCAAATTCATGATTGCCATGAACATCGTGACATCTGTGGCAAATCACAGCCTTACTAATAATGTATGTCTTTTCCATGTCCAACCTAAGGATATATGCTCCATGGGAAAGAGCATGAGCTTGTCTAGCCATTGCTCATACGTAGCAGCTGTACTCTGTTTTAACGCAGCACAGTTCTTCTGGATAAAAGAGTTCCCCCCTATAAAATGGTCCAGAGGAAAATCAGCATTTCCTGTCTGTATTCAGACAGAACTGAAAAGACAGCTCAGCAAACACAGAGTGAAAGTGAAATTTAGTTGTGTTACATCTCTCAAATGAGATTATGAGCTCCTATAAGGAACTGATTTTTGTTTCCTAGGAAGACTCCATTCAAATGAAAAAAGGAACAGTAAGTGGGTGTATACCTAAAAGGAACAAAGTTCTGCATACTGCTTGTGGGCATTATTTAACACTAAGTTTTAGTTTCCATATAAAGATTCAGTTGTATGCCAGTAACTTGATGAGCATAACTTTGTCACATTCACAGGATATAACAAGGCCATGCAGGTCACAGCTCTCTAATTTGCAGCAAGTTCTTCTAGAAATTACTATGACCCTACTTAAAAAACCCCACATTTGTAAATGTGTATCTTCTGTGGATTGATTTAACTTCTCTTAATATTTTATGACCACTGCATGTTTAACAGGGACGATACATTTGGTGACACTGGTTTGTATTCTGTTCTCTGTAATTACATGGTAATTATCCAATATGCAGTTCCCATAATATTTACTAGAAACTTATGTGGTTATTTCTGTCTTTAGAAACAATCAGTAGATATGCTTAATGTAAACATTATACCATATGGTAATTTTATATCATCATTCACATCTATAAACTTCAGGGCATGTAATTACTATATCAGTATATAAAAAGAAAAGGAGTACTTGTGGCACCTCAGAGACTAACACATTTATTTGAGCATAAGCTTTCATGAGCTACAGCTCACTTCATCAGATGCATTCAGTGGAAAATATAGGGGGGAGATTTCTATACATAGAGAACATGAAATAATGGGTGTTACCATACACACTGTAACCAGAGCGATCACTTAAGATGAGCTATTACCAGCAGGAATGGGGGGGAGGAAGAAAACCTTTTATAGTGATAATCAAGGTGGGCCATTTCCAGCAGTTGACAAGAACGTCTGAGGAACAGTGGGGGGCGGGGGGGGGGGAATAACATGGGGAAATAGTTTTACTTTGTGTAATGACCCATCCACTCCCAGTCTCTATTCAAGTTAATTGTATCCAGTTTGCAAATTAATTCCAATTCAGCAGTCTCTTGTTGGAGTCTGCTTTTGAAGGTTTTTTTTTAAGAATTGCAACTTTTAGGTCTGTAATTGAGTGACCAAAGAGATTGAAGTGTTCTCCAACTGGTTTTTGAATGTTATAATTCTTGACGTTTGATTCCAGCACTCCCAGCTATCTTCGAAACACCACTGACTTCCTGAGGAAACTACAATCCATCGCTGATCTTCCTGAAAACACTAGCCGCTATGGATATAGAAGCCCTTTATACCAACGTTCCACAAAAAGATGGACAAGCCGTCAGGAACAGTATCCCTGATAATGTCACGGCAAACCTGGTGGCTGAACTTTGTGATTTTGTCCTCACCCATAACTATTTCACATTTGGGGACAATGTATACCTTCAAATCAGTGGCACTGCTATGGGTACCCGCATGGCCCCACAGTATGCCAACATTTTTATGGCTGACTTAGAACAACGCTTCCTCAGCTCTCGTCCCCTAATGCCCCTACTCTACTTGCTCTACATTGATGACATCTTCATCATCTGGACCCATGGAAAAGAAGCCCTTGAGGAATTTCACCATGATTTCAACAATTTCCATCCCACCATCAACCTCAGCCTGGACCAGTCCACACAAGAGATCTACTTCCTGGACACTACGGTGCTAATAAGCGATGGTCACATAAACACCACCCTATACTGGAAACCTACTGACCACCATTCCTATCTACATGCCTCCAGCTTTCATCCAGACCACACCACATGATCCATTGTCTACAGCCAAGCTCTACGATACAACCGCATTTGCTCCAACCCCTCAGACAGAGACAAACACCTACAAGATCTCTATCAAGCATTCTTACAACTACAATACCCACCTGCCGAAGTGAAGAAACAGATTGACAGAGCCAGAAGAGTACCCAGAAGTCATTTACTACAGGACAGGCCCAACAAAGAAAATAACAGAATGCCACTAGCCATCACCTTCAGCCCCCAACTAAAACCTCTCCAACGCATCATCAAGGATTTACAATCTATCCTGAAGGACAACTCATCACTCTCACAAATCTTGGGAGACAGGCCAGTCCTTGCTTACAGCCCCCCAACCTGAAGCAAATACTCACCAGCAACCACACACCACATAACAGAACCACTAACCCAGGAAGCTATCCTTGCAACAAAGCCCGTTGCCAACTGTGTCCACATATCTATTCAGGGGACACCATCATAGGGTCTAATCACATCAGCCACACTATCAGAGGCTCGTTCACCTGCACATCTACCAATGTGATATATGTCATCATGTGCCAGCAATGCCCCTCTGCCATGTACATTGGTCAAACTGGACAGTCTCTACATAAAAGAATAAATGGACACAAATCAGACGTCAAGAATTATAACATTCAAAAACCAGTTGGAGAACACTTCAATCTCTTTGGTCACTCGATTACAGACCTGAGGGTGGCTATCCTTCAACAAAAAAACTTCAAAAACAGACTCCAACAAGAGACTGCTGAATTGGAATTAATTTGCAAACTGGATACAATTAACTTAGGCTTGAATAGAGACTGGGAGTGGATTACACAAAGTAAAACTATTTCCCCATGTTTATCTTCCTCCCCTCCTACCCCCCACTGTTCGTCAGATGTTTTGTCAACTGCTGGAAATGGCCCACATTGATTATCACTACAAAAGGTCCCCCTCTCCCCCTGCTCTCCTGCTGGTAATAGCTCACCTTAAGTGATTGCTTTGGTTACAGTGTGTATGGTAACACCCATTGTTTCATGTTCTCTATGTATATAAATCTCCCCACTGTATTTTCCACTGAATGCATCCGATGAAGTGAGCTGTAGCTCATGAAAGTTTATGCTCAAATAAATTTGTTAGTCTCTGAGGTGCCACAAGTACTCATTTTTTTTTTGCAAATACAGACTAACACAGCTGCTACTCTGAAATATATCAATACATAGTCATTATAGTGGTAGTTACAAATATTGAATGAAGCAATGGAATGATTTATTCATGCCCTATATATGGCTGAAAAATAGCATATCGAAAGAACAGTGGTCTTTGTTTTTACAATTAATACATCTGTAAAATGTAATTCAAAGGTAGAAGCCCTCTACTGTATACTTTCATGCAGCATGCATACATACAGCATACTGTAGCCTCTGTATAAAGCTCTCTGCCGTTATGTTTAGCTGAATACTTGATTTCTCTATCCACTGTAGCATAGTGAGTTATCCTTACAAACTACCTTTTATAGCAGATTCACAGCTGTAAAATATCCCTTTTCTTCACTAGCTTCAGTCAACAGCCTCATGGAGTGGTCTGTTGTCTGTTCCAGGTAACCACTTAACTTAGCAGGCCACCCAAAGAAGTAAAAGATTCCAGTGTTTTTATTTTCCACATGAATCACCAAAATGGCATCTCAGTTTTCAAGGCGGGGGGACCCTATAGGATTGATGTAAATCTGGCAACAATCATCATCTTCACAGTCATGATCTCTACAAATTTGCATCTCTTCATGAATTTCTAAGTTCCAGTGACAACCCTCATTGAATATAAAACAGCTGGGAAGTCACAGCTCCATCTCCTTGTTTGGCAAAAAGATATGAATTTGCAAAGAACTGGTGTACAGCTCTTCTGTGGATAAATATTAACAATGGGAGAAATATCTGATGGCTAATGTTTTGGGCCTAATAATCTACTACCAAGAATTCAGATTATGAATTTCTCTGGAGATTTTCGCTACACTAAACTGATTGACTTCAAGGACATAGAGCTTGATGAAAGGTGTACTCTAACCATACCCTTCACCCCCCAAAAAGAGTTTTGTACTGCATAAGAATTGCTCGGTTTAAGAAAAATAGATACGGGGACACTTTGGATAACTTCAGACCACTAAAACTGCTGTTAAGTGGAACTCTCTCCCCACTCCCCAATAAGAAATGAAAATTGAATTAAGAGATATATACCTTTGAATCCAAACGTATTATACATAGTGACTGTTCTAACAAACAGATGCATAGAGTGGCTCCAATCATCATGTGGTGTAAACACACTTCACTTCAACCAAGGATCTGGTCCAATAGTCACAGTGGCTTTGGGATTTAGGCCACAGTGTAATACTTGACATGCTAATGTCCACGTAAAGAATGGGTGCTGCAGTATGTGGTGAGAAATCTGCATATGTTGTGGCTGTGAACAGTCTGCATCTCAGATATGGCCGTCTGGTGCTCTGGGGGAATACGCCTAAGCTGACTGACAAGAAGCAACAGCAGCTCAGCTTCAGTGGGAAAGATTTTTTGTGCCCAGAGACCTCTGCTGTAGCTCAATCCCTCTTATTGTCCCAGTTTTCTCCCTTCTCAAACAAGTGATCAGCTAGGAGTGCCTGCTCCCGTGAGACAACAGAAAAGGAGGGCAAAAAGTGGCCACACTGTGGGGGTCCATTCAAGTCAGTGACAGCAGGCTCCATCTGTCTACTGCATACTGAATCTACTACTCACCCTTTAGGGGGATGTGGCACAGACTGGTGCTGGGACAGCTCCCCTCTCACTTGGATGGGCTATGCAAGGATAGGCCTGAAGATATTCAAGAAGGCTCCCCTATGGCTTGTACTGCTGCATTCTCAGCAGTAGTATAAGCTGAGTTGTTGCAGGAATTTCAGAGTGTCAAAAACCTTGCATATTTTTGGTGCTGCTTCCTGCAAATTGACTCAGGCAGAGTGCAACTTTCAGTCCTTGATTGTGATACTGAGGGGGCAGGGTCACAATCCTCCAGAAAAAGGAGCTCTCAGGCCCCAATTCAGCAAAGTACTTAAGGCACATGCATTAAAGTCATTTGCTTAATGCGGATGGACTTAACATGGGCTTAAAGTTATGCTCCTACCTTAATGCACAATGTGTTTCTGTGGCTCAGCAAGATCGAAGGTACTGCACAATGAGAAGAAAGTCTGGCCAATAAACAGCACCAACTGGTCTGTTAATCAGACAAGGACTTCACCACAGCCCTACTGGGAACAAGTTGTAGCAAAGGATCTTGGGACCAATTCTCCCCCACCTTACACCAGTTTCACACTGGTGCAACTCTATTCTCAGTAGAAGTGCACTGGCATAAAACTGGAGTTAAACACACTGGAGAATCAAGTCACTTATTTACAGATAACTAAATAAAAGAACATGAACAAATTGTACTCCATAGCACATCTCTGGCCTTCTCTAGGGAATCCTGCCCAGGCTCTCAGGAATCCTTTTGCAGAGGATGCACTGGGTAGTGACGAGGGCAAGATCTGTCCTACAATATATGGGTTAATATGCCCCCAAATCTTCAAAGAGAGCAAAGCCAATACCTCCAATATCTCTTCCTCAGCAAAGAACAAACAAACAACCCAGCACTTGAAAAAAACATACGGAACAGAAAAGTATCTTAAGCTGCACTCTGAAAGATGCCAAAGATGTGCTCTGGAGTATCTCAAGGGGAAGAGCATTCCTGAGCTTCATCCTCCGAACAGAGAAGCCCCCACCATTGCAAATGTATTCCTGGTGAGAGTCAGCAACTCCTGCCTTCCAACCTCACTAATCTCAGTTGCTGAGATGGAACAAGCTCCCTCAGGAAAGCTGATCTTATATTATTTAAGCCCTTAAATACTGAGGGCTCGATCCTTGGCTGCTGTAAATCAGCACAGCTTCAGTGAATTCAGTGGAGCAATGCCAATTTACACCATCTGAGGATCTGGTTCAGACAATATAATCTCCAAGTGCATTCGCTGAATAATGGAAAAGAAAAAGAGAATAATGTACTCCATTCTTGGGGAAACTGGGCTTGTATTTCTGTATTTTTTTTTTTGGCCTTCTCACCTAAGAGATCTTGAGATGTAGCTAGGAAGTGATGCAAAAAAATACATTAATAAATGGAGCTTGCCAAATTAAATATTTGTTTCTGTGGACAGAGAAATCTAAATCTAATATTCAAGTTACTTCAACTTCTTCCATCACTCAAGACAAAATTGTTACCAAAATCAAAAAACCCAATATTGCATAAAGTGTTCATATGCAATTATCTGTACTATCCAAACGTAAAGAAATGGATCCAAATTTCCAACATAGAAAATATGGCCAAAGGTTTCATTGGGGGGGGGGATGGCAGGGAAGGAAACACTCTGTCTGGACTTCAGCTGCAACATAACCTTAAAACTTCTCTCAGGGATTCCCTGTGTAGTGGTGTATTTTTCCAACATTCCTTCCTGGAGGCTTCATGCCACATCAAACTAAACAGGAAAGAATTGCCTTGCTATACACCCCCTGAGGTCAAAGAGATTGCAAGGGATGTCAGTGCAGGATTTGGCCCCTTGCACTAAATTTATAATTGGTATAACTCCCCCGACTTCAGAGAGTTAAGCCAGGAGTGAACAGGGCTCAATATATCACAAACTAAACATCTTGTGTTCTGAGCTTTCCCTTTTACTCACTTCCTCTGTTACTAACACCACTGCTACGAGAGACTACTGAATTGGAATTAATTTGCAAACTGGACACCATTACATTAGGCTTGAATAAAGACTGGGAGTGGATGTGTCATTACACAAAGTAAAACTATTTCCCCATGTTTACTCCCCCCCCCCGCAAGCTTCCTCACACATTCTTGTCAACTGCTGGAAATGGCCCACCTTGATTATCATTACAAAAGGTTTTTTTCTCTCCTGCTGGTACTAGCTCACCTTACCTGATCACTCTTGTTACAGTGTGTATGGTAAAACCCATTGTTTCATGTTCTCTATGTATATAAAATCTCCCCACTATATTTTCCACTGCATGCATCCGATGAAGTGAGCTGTAGCTCACGAAAGCTTATGCTCAAATAAATTTGTTAGTCTCTAAGGTGCCACAAGTCCTCCTTTTCTTTTTGCGGATACAGACTAACGCGGCTGCTATTCTGAAACCTGCTCTGGTTTTGACTCCTCTTCTTCCTTCTCCCGTCATTTCCAGACTTTTCCAAGATCCTACTGCTTGTTCCTACTCTATCTCTCTAAATTTTTCCCCTTCTTCACTATCAGCAAAACACTAGTCAGTGCTCTAGAGAGATCCCATCTTCATAACATATATCTCTGCCTGTGCCTTCCACACTAGCATTGAGCGAGTGCTGCTCTAGTCTTTAAAAAAAACAAACACCATCACCACGATAACTTTGCTTGTCTCTTGGGGCTCTTACTCTCCTATCTTACTGAATTTGATTTGATCCAAAGAGCAACAGAAAAATCCCTGTCCCTCCACTCTGATCAGGTCTCTGCCCCTTTCTTATATTTCTACACTGGTTTCCTCTTACCTTCTGCACCAAGCTCTCTTCTTCCCATTCAAGGGCCTTCACTGGTGCATACACCTCTGACCTCCTCTCTGCTTACAAAAACTCTACACTATTCATACTCACAAGTTTTTTCTTAGCAATTTAAGTCATGCCCTGGTCTACACTATGGGGTTAGGTCGAATTTATCTGCGTTAGGTCGATTTTAAAATGAATATGTCTACGCAACCAACCCCGTTACGTCGACCTAAAGGGCTCTTAAAATCGACTTCTGTACTGCTCCCCAGCAAGAGGAGTAGCGCTAAAATCAACCTTGCTGGATTGAATTTGGGGTAGTGCAGACAAATCAATGGTATTGGCCTCCGGGAGCTATCCCAGAGTGCTCCAATGTGACCGCTCTGGACAGTATTTTGAACTCCGATGCACTAGCCAGGTACACAGGAAAAGCCGCAGGAAATTTTGAATTTCATTTCCTGTTTGATCAGCGTGGCGAGCTCAGCAGCACAGGTGACCATGCAGTCCCCCCCAGAATCACAAATGAGCTCCAGCATGGACCGTAAGGGAGACACTGGATCTGATTGCTGTATGGGGAGAAGCATCTGTGCAGGCAGAACTCCGATCAAAAAGAAGAAATGCCAATATATTTGCCAAAATCGCACAGGGCATGGTGGAGAGAGGCTACAACAGGGACACACAGCAGTGCCATGTGAAAGTCAAGCCTACCAAAAGACAAAGGAGGCAAACAGTCGCTCCAGGTCAGAGCCCTATACATGCTGCTTCTATGATCAGCTGTATGGGATTCTAGGGAGGACCCTACCACTACCCCACAACTGTCCATGAATATCTGCAAGGGGGGAGTCTCACACAACAGAGAGAAGGATTTTGTGGATGAGGAAGGAGGAGGAAGAGGAGAATGCGCAGCAGGCAAGCGTTGAATCCGTTCTCCCCAGCAGCCAGGAGCCAATATCCTCCCAAGGCGGGATTCCCGAACCTGAAGCCAGAGAAGGCAGCTCTGGTGAGTGCACATTTGTAACTATAGTACAGGGTTTAAAAGCAATAGTGTTTAATGTTTGATTTGCCCTGAAGAATTGGGATGCATTCATGGCCAGTACAGCTACTGGAAAAGTCTGATAACGTGTCTGGGGATGGAGCAGGAATCCTCCAGGGACATCTCCATGAAGCTTTCCTGGAGGTACTCTGAAAGCCTTTGCAGAAGGTTTCTGGGGAGGGCTGCCTTATTTCATCCTCCATGGTAGGACACTTTACCACACCAAGCCAGTTGCAAGCATGCTGGAATCATTGCAGCACAAACCATGGCAGAGAACGGTCCTGGGTTTTGGTCGCATTCAAGCAACATTCGGTCTTTATCTTTCTGTGTTAGCCTCAGGAGAGTGATATCATTTATGGTCACCTGGTTGAAATAGGGGAATTTTTGTAAGGGAACAGTAAAAGGACCCCATTCATGCTGCGTTGTTGTACTTGGCTTAAAGGGATCATCCTGGAGAATAGCCACGCGGCGGGGTGTGGGAAGGGGTGAAGGGATCATCCCAGAGAATAGCCACGCGGTGGGGTGGAGGGAGGTGTGTTCTGCACATCCACCTGAAAACTGCAGCCCCTCCTTTTAAATGTGAAACCCAACCAGCATTGCTTGCTATGGGAAATGATGGTGCTGCAGTTTGAAACCATTCCCACATGTTATGAAAGCGTAAGATGCCAATCCCACATACCAAAAGGCTTACCATGGCTGCCTGGAAACCGAATTCTGTTGCCCAGCCATTTGTGATGTGTCACCGTACCGGCAGGCGCTCAATATAAAAGGCAAATTGTGACCTTGTACCTAAAGCACATGTGCTGTTTGCTGTGAATTGCTTGATTCACTGTGAAAGAGTCTCCCTTTTGTTCTCAGAAATGTATCATCTTAAATTTTACTCTCCCTTTTTATCTCCCCACAGGTACAAATGTTTCTATGCTCCCCCTATCATCTCCGTCCCTGAGGTTATCGCAGATTAGAAGGTGAAAAAAAAACGTATTGCGATAATATTTTCCAAGCTCATGCAATCCTCCCACACTGATAGGGCACAGCTTAATGCATGGAGGCGTTCAGTGTTAGAGGCCAGGAAAGCATTAAGTGAGCATGAAGAGCAGAGGCAGGAGCCGATGCTGAGGCTAATGGGGGAGCAAATGGACATGATGAAGCATCTGTTGGAGCTGCAGGAAAGCCAACAGGAGCACAGACCTCCGCTGCATCCATTGTATAACTGCCCGCCCTCCTCCCCAAGTTCCATATCCTCCTCACCCAGATTCCCAAGAACAAGGGTAGGGGGAGGCTCCGGGCACCCAGCCACTCCACTCCACTCCAGAGGATGCCCCAAGCAACAGAAGGCTGTCATTCAAACAGTTGATTTGTAGTATGGCTACAATAAGCAATGTGGCCTTGTCCTTCCCTCCTCCCGCACCCCATCCCACCCAGGCTACCTTTTCAGTTATCTCACTTTTTTTTAATTAATAAAGAAGGAATGCATGGTTTCAAAACAATAGTTACTTTATTTCCTTTGCCAGCTGTGATCGAAGGGGAGAGGGTGGTAGGCTTACAGGGAATTAAAATCAACAAAGGGGGCGGGTTTGCAGCAAGGAGAAACACACACAACTGTCACACCAAAGCCTGGCCAGTCATGAAACTGGTTTTCAAAGCCTTGCTGTGCTCTTCTAATGGCTCTGGTGTCTGGCTGCTCAAAATTGGCCACCAGGCGATTTGCCTCAACCTCTCACCCCGCCATAAACATCTCCCCCTTACTCTCATAGACATTATGGAGCACACAGCAAGCAGCAGTAACAATGGGAACATTGGTTTTGCTTAGATTTAACCGAGTCAGTAAACTGCACCAGCGCGCTTTTAAATGTCCAAATGCACATTCTACCACCATTCTGCACTTGCTCAGCCTATAGTTCAACTGCTCCTGACTACTGTCCAGGCTGCCTGTGTACGGCTTCATGAGCCATGGAAGCAAGAGATAGGCTGGATCCAATTGAAATTGGCATTTCAACATCCCCAACGGTTATTTTCTGGTCTAGGAAGTAAGTCCCTTCTTGCAACTGCTCAAACAGCCTGGAGTTCCTAAAGATGCAAGCATCATGCATCTTTCCCGGCCATCCCACGTTGATGTAGGTGAAATGTCCCTTGTGATCTACCAGTGCTTGCAGCACCGTTGAGAAGTACCTCTTGGGTTTACGTACTGGTTGGCAAGGTGGTCCGATGCCAAGATAGGGATATGCATTCCATCTATTGCTCCACCACAGTTAGGGAACTCCATTGCAGCAAAGCCATCCAGTATGACCTGCAGATTTCCCAGAGTCACTACTCTTGACAGCAGAACATTAGTGATTGCATTGGCTACTTGGATCACAGCAGTCCCCACAGTAGACCTGTCCACTCCAAATTGATTCCCGACGGACTGGTAGCAGTCAGGCATTGCAAGCTTCCATGGGGCTATTGCCACTCACTTCTCAACTCTCAGGGCAGCTCTCATCTTGGTATTCCTGGGCTTCAAGACAGGGGAAAGCAACTCACAAAGTTCAAGGAAAGTGGCCTTACTCATGCGAAAGTTTTGCAGCCACTGTGAATCATCCCATACCTGCAACACTGTGCAGACCCACCAGTCTGTGCTTGTTTGCTGGGCCCAGAATCGGCGTTCCACTGTATCAAGCAGCCGCACTGCAGCCATGATGTCTCAATTGCCACAGCCCGTGCTTTCAGGAACGTCTGTGTCCATGTCCTCATCACTATCATCCTCGTGTTGGTGTGTCTTAGCCTGGTTCTGCACATACTCCAGGATAATGCGCAAGGTGTTTACAATGCTCACAACAGCAGCTGTAATGGTGAGCTGAGCGGGCTCCATGCTTGCCGTGGTATGGTGTCTGCACGGGTAACCCAGGAAAAAAGGCGCGGAACAATTGTCTGCCATTGGTTTTACAGAGGGAGGGAAGGAGGGAGGGATGACTGATGACGTGTACCCCAAACCACCCTCCACAAAGTTTTTGCCCCATCAGGCATTGGCAGCTTAACCCAGAATTCCAATGGGCAGCGGAGACTGCAGGAACTATGGGACAGCTACCCACAGTGCACCACTCCATAAGTCAATGCTAGCCACGGTATTGAGGACACACTCTGCCGACTTAATGCGCTTAGTGGGGACATACACAATCGACTGTATAAAATTGATTTCTAAAAATCAACTTCTATAAAATCGACCTAATTTCGTAGTGTAGACATACCCTAGAGTAGAAGGGACTAACAGGCCATCTATTCTAGTCTCACCTTCTGTATATCACAGGCCACTAAATACCAGCCTCCTTCCCCCACTGCACATAGCCCAACAGCCAGAATCAGAGTAAAGTGATACCGCCTGCAACTAATTTTGTTACTTAAAAATTGTGACAAGACAATTCTCAGAGAATCTGGCTGTCCCGGTGTTTTTGACCCTTGTCAGTTTGAGGACAAACCTAAATAAGTCACAAAGACTGCACTGGTAAATGATCTGCTCCTGTCGATAGATGGAAATCAGTCACCCATGCTGATATTGTTATACCTGTAAGTCAGTGGCTCTCAACCTTTCCAGACTATTGTACCCCTTTCAGGAGGCTGATTTGTCTGGCATACCCCAAGTTTCACCTCACTTAAAAACTACTTGCTTACAAAATCAGACATAAAAATACAAAAGTCACAGCATACTATCACTGAAAAATTGTTTACTTTCTCATTTTTACCACAAAATTATAAATCAATTGGAATATAAATATTGCACTAACATTTCAGTGACTAGTATATAGAGCAGTATAAGCAACTCATCATCTGTATGAAATTTTAGTTTGTACTGACTTCGCTAGTGCTTTTTATGTAGCCTGCTGTAAAACTAGGCAAATATCTAGATGAGTTGATGTACCCCCGGAAGACCTCTGTGTTCTACCAGGGGTACACGTAATCCTGGCTGAGAACCACTGCTGTAGTTACCTTTGGAGGATGGGGGGAGGTTTCTTGAGGGTTTCATCTCCCTCCCACCCCCTTGATCAATGTGCATATGAGGCTGTTTGGAGGATTAGTGAGGGTGGAAGGGCTTCAGTATTTTCAGTACGCTGACAACAACCAGCTATATTTCTTAATCTCTTTTGATCCTGGCAATGCTGTTGAATACCTTCTGCAGTGTTAGGTACAAATGGGTAAGGGCTAGCTGGCTGAAGCTCAGTCCACAGAAGACTGAGGTGTTGTTAATAGGTTGTGGAGAAGCATCCAGGAGCTGTGGTGAAGGTATCTCCCACTTGCATTGGCGGTGAGAGACCATTCTTTGTCACTAGTGTTTGCACGCTGACCATATCCCAGCAGTTGGAAGGAAGACTTTTTAATCTTTGTTTGGAAATTGTGATAGCTTCTTTTGTGATGAAACTCTTGCTATTATAGCCTACTGCAATGCACTCTATATGAGACTACATCATGAACCAGCTTGGAAGATAGAGAGGGTGCAAAACACAGAGGTTCAATTCCTTAACATTATAACTTGCCTGGAGCACATGATAGGAGTGCACTGAGATATGCACCACATGGAGCTTAAGGTCATGGGTTCAACCTAAAAAGCTCTATGCGGCTTGGAACTTGTCTGAGAGATGGTCTCTACCTCCATGTCGTACTGCAGAGCTGTGATCAGCATGATCACTTAAATTGGATCTTTTCAGACAATGTCTAGACTTAAAACGTGACAGCAGCACCACTTCAGTGTAAACACTCACTTCAGTGATGGGAGCATTGCTGTAAATAGTCCCCCTCCTCAAGAGGCGGCAGCTAGGTCAACAGCAGAATTTTTCTGTCGACTGAGCGCTGTCTACACCACAATTTAGGTTGGCTTAACTATGTTTCTCGGGGGGGGGGTGGCTTTTCCACACACATAGCTATGCAGGTGTAGGTTTTCAGTGTAGACCAGCCTGCAGTGTTAAAAAAAACGGTGCTGCAAGCAGGGTGTGTTCCATGATGGGCCATTAGCTTGGGAATTCACTCCTCACTTTAATCAGAAATGGCATAAATCTGCTGATCTTCAGGGCATGTCACAAAGGCCATCACTTTACCACTTACTCTTTGCAGAGGGGAGCAACAAGGACTAGCATTTGTTGTCAGGATGCGGGACTCGTATGATTTGTCTGAAGGTACTGGGTTTTTTATGTTGCCATATTTTTAAAATTATGTAAGAAGTGCCTGGAACCCCGAGCTTTCTTTTATGTTTATTGTGACTCTAAATAAATAATCACACATCACCTCTCCAAGGGGATGAGCCCAAATTAACATAAGCAAATCTCCCCCATTCTCCTCTCTGCACTGTTTGATAACACATTCGAGGTCTGGCCATGCAAAGCCATATCTCCCTGTTGGATTGGTCTCTCTTCTCCTGAAGTGTACCGTTGTGTCTGTACGTAAGCCCCTTGGGCTGAGCTCTTTCACTTTACAGTACTAGGTAGAACCTGGAAATTTTGATCCCTTTTCATTATTTTCCACTAGCATATTACTAAGATACTATATTTTATTTATGTCTGTGGGCTTTTGCTAGGTGATGTCACAAACTAACCTGTATTTTAACAGAGTGAAGTATTTGGGGCAGCTCAGGAAAAGAAATAAGCAGAGCCAGGGAGTGCCACAGTGCAATGATCACAGTTTCAGCATATTCCCACTCTATAGTGTCATCAATTTAGGCTGAAGTTGAGCATTGACATTACTAACATTTGGCTTGTGTGTAATGGGGAAGGCAGTCTATTCTTTGGTGGTAAGCAAGGTTGCCCCTCTGGGAAATATAATGTGGAGCCAGGAACAGTATTAAAGCTAAAGGTACTGATCTCTACATTGATTATTCAAGAGCATAGACAGTACTGTGCTAACAAAAGTAGAAAAAGGGAAGCCATTGCAGTTTTTCCCAATAGCACATTTTTGCACTAATGCTGTTAGTGAAATGCTATCCTTAAAAAAAAACCAAATAGATGGAAGAAACAGACAAGGGGGAAATAAAGAGAGAGAGAGAGAGAGAGAGAGAGAACAAGACAAATAGGGATTGTAGAAATGTACAGGAACGGTGGAATTAAGAACAACATTCTGCTTTTTTTCAATGTAAGCAATGAAAATACTGTAAAAATTAGCATTCCATGCCTGTGTCTTCAAGGTCCCATTTACAATCCTTGACAACACCTTCCACAACACTAAGGGCTCTGAGTTCATGGGATACAGTAGCACTAGATCTTTCAAACCGGCTGGCTACTGAACGACTTTGTAAAAGTTTTGTGGTGTTTGTATTGGCAAAGAATTATAGGGATACCTTTCCAAAGCTTAGCAGCAGCTCATTCATTGTCCATGATGCAGGGAAAAGGAGGCAGAGAATCTAAGTAGGACTTTAAAACTTTTTTTGGAGGGTGAGCGGGGGGAGGGTGGGCAGTTTCAAATGAACAGCCCCATTTTATAATAAGAAATGATAAAGGAAAATGATTTAAAAGCTACTTGATCAGTATTGTCTCCATTCAAAAAGAATCTAAACTGATTTATTGTTCCTCAAATGGCTGAAACACTACTTTGCTTAATGTCATTAAAAACCTAAGATCGGCACCTTGCCTTAATAAAAGTATGGAGAACATTGTAGTAACCTAACTGGAGAGGGAAAACGAAGCTGTCATTTTTCAATATAATTAAACTTGGTTTCAAAAATCCAAAAGGTCTGTGATATGAATTACACTAATTACTTTGTGTGGTTTAAACATTGATTTCAATGTTAAATTTAATGGACTTAATGGATGTTGCTTTTCGCATCAGACTAGTGGCTGGTGTTTGTCTTGTTTCTTGACCACTTATAGATTTCTGCTGACCCTTTAAACATATTACAATCAGCAGCCTGCTCATTTTTGTGCATGGGGACTATTACTGTTTTACATGGATAATCCTGACTTCCATACAATATGTCTCAGAGTTATTTTTGGCAGACAAAAGCATACAGGGGCCAGAAAAAAAAATGGGACTAGATTTTCAAAATGTGCAGGCAATTAATTTTGCCTGGGCAGTATTTGAAATCCAGACAAACGTTATGGAACTAGCAAAACATGTGTTAAACTTCATAGGCCAGTCACACTGTTTACTGCATGCCCTCTGCTTTCCTGCATTGGTACATTAGCATCGCACATGTAAATTATAAAATCTATAGGGCAGGGATTCAAGGCCTAATTCTGATCTTTCTTCCTTTGCTGTAAATCCGAAGCCAATGGAGTTACACTCACATAAAACATGTTGGAGATGCGAATTAGGCGCCTGGATTTCTTGACTGTCTTTAGCATACCAAGCACAGTACTGGTGTTGTACAAATAAGAAATAGATGATAAAATAATATATCTTGGGCTCACTGTTGATGTTAGTGACAAAACTCCCATTGATTTCAGTGAGAGAAAGATCAGACACAATGTGTGAGGTCCAGAAAAATGATCATTTCTGTATTTGACTTTGAATCCATGAGATATTACCTTCTGATTCTAAATGCTTGATTTATCATACACAACACTCCAATTTAAATCAATAGGAGTTTTATCCTGGCTGGACAAGATTGGTCTCACTGCTACAAAAAGCCCTCTAAAGCAGGAATCATGTCTTTGTGCAACATCTAGCACTATGGGACCGTAACCCTGATTCTCTTAATGAAATCAGTGGGAGTGGATGGGTGCTTAGCACTTTTGAAAATCAAGCCACTTATATATAGGTGCCTAAATATAAACAGCAATGCTGTAAATCTTGTTCTATGACTATGCCACTGTTGGTGGAGGTGCTGTAGGCTAAGGTTAAAACAACAGTTTAAAGACTGTTTTCCCACCAAACTGTTTTTATATTTGTTGTCCAATGACAAGGGAACATTGTTACCACAGAAAATCAATACCTTGAGATATTTGTGCCATCTCTTTTTCTGCAGCAGGAATGCTAGATGCTGAACAGAAGGATAATTGCTAGGGATGGAGGAGAAGCCTGCAAATATTTATTAATTCAGTCTATCAGGGAATCTGCAATTCTCCTGAAGTCAAATGGGAAAGGGCCTCACTGTGACTGCAGGGCTGTCAGGGATGGCTCCAAGAGTAATTCTGGTAAATTGCATTATTATAGCAATGGAGGACATGTCACAGTGGTGGTAGTAAGTTGGAGTTGTCATTTAGCAAAATGGTTTACCTCTTCATCTGGGTTTGTGATATGTTCCTGGGAACACTTATGCTGCAGTATATGTCATTGGCTGCTGCTAAAACTGTTACTGGTATGACCTTTAAAAGAATAATGTTACGACAGTCTGCCAGCACCACATTGACTCTTTCTGTCCAAGGCCTAAAACAGCTGTGAATGCATTAAAAAATATATCATCCGTACACTGATTGAATGATTTAACAGAAAGAGTCAAACACACAGTGCTGGAAAGGTCTTTTAAATAGGAAGGGCCAAATCACCAGCTGATGTAAATCAGCACAACTCCATTGACTTCAGAGGACCTATATGATTTCCACCAGTGGAGCATCAGCCCCTAAGAAGTATGTTTTCCTCAGTGTATGGAAGTTCAAACAGCACAGGATTCTTAAGTGCCACTTTTCAGAGTAGCAGCCTTGTTAGTCTGTATTCGCAAAAAGAAAAGGAGTACTTGTGGCACCTTAGAGACTAACAAATTTATTTGAGCATAAGCTTTTGTGAGCTAAAGCTCACTTCATCGGATGCATCACGAAAGCTTATGCTCAAATAAATTTGTTAGTCTCTAAGGTACCACAAGTACTCCTTTTCTTTTTAAGTGCCACTGTGCTTCTCAAAGAAGAGCACAAAAGATTTAGAACAGAGAGGCTATTCTTTCAGTTTGGAAATGTCAGTCCAATTGGAGACTAGGGAAGTGGTGTAGATCGCTGTATTAGGATCCTATTCGTGGGGGGAAATATCCCCAAAGTGGTGGGATTTGGTCGGTCAGCTGGCCTAGTGGTCTGGGCCTCTAACCTCAGTCTTGCTTTCAGTTCAATATGTCCCAGACCCTCTGGATAAGGTTCCTTTTGGCCTGGCTCTTTTGCCATACCCTTTCCTCCTTCCCTTCTTGGAACCAGGAGTTGTGGCTCTGGGGGTAGTGTGGGAGGACCCAAGCCCTCCCATTCCACCAGGTCCTGACCCGGAGTCCTGAAAATATAGTGACATGGAATGGCCTGGATTAATCCAACCCCCTGCTCACTTTCCTTTGGGGCACTTCCTACCACACCCAGTGTCTCAGTTTGGAATGTGGCCATGTGTTAAAGTGCTTGCTTCAAACCCCTACAGTCTAGGGCCTATGTCTATGACCCTCTGGTGCTCTAGCCTCTACTTCTACCCCCCTCGGGGAGGGGGCAAGACCACCCTTGGTAGCAGTTTCTTCTCCTGCTGCTGCTGCTGAGCAGTGGTCATCCAAGAAATAGCTCCTCTCTTTTCTCTCCCCTGGGGCTGTTGGAGCTACCTTTGTACTGTGGTTTTCCCCAGGAGCATGCTCAGCAGTGCCTGAGGGACAGAGCCATCTGGTCCTAGTACTGCTCCAGCCCTTCCCCATCTCGGCCTTAGTGTGGAACCTGGCACCCATCACAATCCCATGGGTAGTTTCCAGTACTGTTGTGTTTTTTTAAACCACTGTATGATCCATTGCTGGCTGATACCTAACAGACTGAGGTGAACACATGCTGCATGGGACAATGTGAATGCAGGATTTATTTGAATAGAATGTTCTGGTGGAGATGGACTTGCATGTAAGGGTCTTATGTAAATTTTGCATTTTGAAAATTATGTAAATACTTAAAGTTCACATCCACCCATACCTTTCTAGGCTAGGTAACTGTGAACTTTCATGACCGTACTATAGTACAAAGGATTAAGCTGCGAAGGAGACATGTATTCATAAATATGTATCCTTGGAAAAGGAAACATTTTAATGAGAATAGTTAGGCAATGAAAGAAGTTGGGAACTCAGCATCACTAGCTATATTCAAAACCAGACTAGATGCCCAAATAGTAACAATTACATCAATTATGCCATGGTACCGGGTGGAGTGGGAAGGCTAGACTAGATAACCCACTAGTCTAATCTTCCCTTTAGTCTCTCTCTCTCTCCCCCTTCCTTCTCTCAGCCATCGTAGTCCATTCTGGTGATATGTCTCTTTGCACATTTTCCAGGATCCAGCCACCAGTCCAGGGACTGAAATACTGCTGCAGGTACACAAGTCAGCATGTCCAGAGAATTCCTGGATGATTGAAACACCAAAATGGAGCCAAGGATGAAGATGGCAAAGATGAAGTCTGATGTGCAGAATTCTGTACATGCACAAGGCCATGTGGCCCAAAAGCTGTAGACAGGAATGCACTGTTGTGGTTGGGTTGGACTTCAGGGTTTCAGACAGAGTGACTATGGACTGAAACCTATCTATTGGAAGGTAGGCTATCATCAAGGTCTGCTCCTATTAATGTTTGTTGCTTCATCAGCTGTAACTTTGATTTGTCTAAACTCAGGCTCAGGTCCACAAGAGAACAGTTGATTATGATGATGCTGTTCTGGACATGGACATTTGAGGCTCTGCTCACTAGCTCATCATCCAGGTAAGGGAAAATTTGGATGCCTAGGCAGTGCAAGTGGGCCACTACCACCACCATTCATTTTGTGCAGATACATGCAGCTGACAACAAGCCAAAGGGATGCTGGTAGTGGGTGTCTCCTATTCTGAAGTGAAGGTACTTCTGGTGGCCTGGATGTATTTCCATGTGGAAGTATGCATCTTGCAATTGAGGGCAGCAATCTCTATTCTCCAGGAAAGCGATAGTGGAAGTTAGGATAACCATCTTGAACTTGATTTTCTTGATGAAGCAGTTCAACCTCCTGAGGTCTAAAATGGGACAAAGGCCACCAGATTTCTTGGGAATTAGGAAATAATGGCAATAGAATCCTCTCCCTCTGTGATGGCAAGGAACCTCCACTATCGCTCCCAATTCCAGAAGGGGCCATTCTTCTTGAAGTAATATGGTCTCATGAGATGGGTCCATGACAAGAGATAGGGAAGGTGGCTTGAGGAAAGGGCAGCAGGTGAACTGGATAACATAGTTCTCCTGTACAGAGCCAAGCAACCATTTGTCTGATGTTATGTCCTTCCAAGAGCTGTAAAAGAATGGTAATTATATGGCATAGGTGCTGAGATTGGTATGCTGTTCTTGAGCAAGCAGTCAAAATGATGCTTAGCAGCTGTCAATGTCTGGTAAGAAAGGCCTGATGCAGAGGAAGCTGTCTGGCAACATCAAGAAGGCCTGGATCATCTCTTAGCAGAGTCCTGGAATTTCTGTTGGAGATATGATCTGTAATAAGGCTGAAGTCTAAACTGTTTCCTCTTTGTGCTTGGAGTATAAATCCCTAGTGATAGCAAAGTCACCTGAAAGTTTTTCAAAGTATGTATAGCATCAGCAGTCCTTTGAGAGAACAGCTTAGACTGCTCAAACAACAAATCCTCGATTGTATTTTGCTGCTCCTCCAGAATTCCAGACATCTGGAGCCAAGAGAAACATCCCATGGCAATGGCAATAGCCATAGTTCATGAGGCTCCATCAGCTCCATCAATAGCTGGCTGGATTGATGCTTTTGCTGTGAGGTGCCCCTGGAAAACAAGAGCCATAAACTGTTCCCTATACTTGTATGGCAGATTCTCTGCAAACTTGGCTCTTGCTGAAAAAGGAATAAAATGATGTTTGGACAAGAGTGCATTTGAAGAGTGGCTGTGGAGTAAACTTTCCTGCCAGGTATATCTAGTCTCTTGAGCCCCTTGTCTTTAGGAGTAGCTTTGGAATGAGACTGGTGGGAGCATGCGGTGGCAGCCTTGAGCACCAATGAGTTGGGGACCTGGAGAGTGAAAAAATAATCCAAATCCTTCAGAGGGACTTGATGTCTGTCTGCTCTTGTGGCTATAGGTGGTAGAGAGTCCTGGGTCTGCTGGAGGATTTTTGCCAGTTCTGGCAGGGCTTCATTAATGGGAAGGACAACCCTTCCTGAGCAGGAGGTTGTAAAATATTGAGAAGACAGTGCAGATTTTTGTGAATGAGCTCCACCTGTACTCCTATAGAAGTGGCCACTGGTCTCATTAAGTTCTGGAAAAAGCTAACTTCTCTGGAGATGGAGAAGTGGACTGTGGGGTGACAGCTTCATCTGGAGGTAATAAAGGCACATGGGCAGGGACATCCAGAGGTTCCTCCATTATCTCACCCTTGTAGTAGGGTCCAAAGTAGTGGGAGGAGGGATGGTGGGAGGAACCTGCTCAGAGGTTTCTTGGACTGGAGAAGGGAACCTCCTTCGAGTAAGAGAATCTGATGAGGGTCTTGGAACAGGCCATGACCAGTATGGCCTAAGGGAGTGGGAGGACTCCACAGTTGAAGTCACACATGATAGAGAGCACCACATAAGGGCTTCATTCTAGGAAGACCATTCTTAGAACCAGTGTCCCTTTCACAATATCTAGAAGATGATCTGAAAAATTGGGATGATTATATGCACCTCTCCAGTTCAGAGTGTGAGGAGAAAACAGAGGATTCCTCAGGAAATGGTGGGGCTGTCCCTGTTGGAGGTCACCGTGGCCGTGTTATCGCAAATACACAGTAGATAATACAGGATGAGATGGTCACAATGCCAATGAGATCATTGGTGCTGGCGTGAGAGAATGGAGGACTGCATTGATGACCTCAGTGGTGCTGACTGTGCTAACAGAGCTGACCGAATCGGCAGTGTCAGTGATGCTGACCACACTGGTAGTATTGATTGCATCAATGATGACCATGAGGACAGATTGTACTGACCGAGCTGGTGGCGCAAATGGTGCTGGACGTGCTGAGAGTGGTGATAGTGCTGGGGCCAAAGGCACCTTAGATGTCATTGCCAGACCCAAATGCTGCAATAATGGAGAGTCTGGTAAAGAAAACACAGATGATCCCTCACAGACAGGAATAGAAGGCACCAAGAACAGGTAGGTGCTCTATCATCCACGCTTCCAATCAAGTGGGATGCATCACCTCTTTTATCAAGTGAATTTATAGGTGGAAGTCCCTCTGTCTAATGGGGAAGGAGCTACAAACTGGACATTTGTCCCTCACATGTTCTTCATCTAGGTAGATTAAGCAGCTTTTGTGCTTGTTTGTGACGGGGCTAATGGCCCTGCAGGTGGCAAACTGCTTGAAACCTGCAGATTTTTTCATATCATCTTTTACTGGACTAACTTCTGTTTGTGAAAGAGACAAGCTTTCAAGCTACACAGAGCTCTTCTTCAGGTTTGTAAAGCATTTTGGGGATACAGCTGTTATGAAAGACAAATTACAAAAATAAGGCCATGATTCAGGAAGCTACTTATGTATGTACTAAATTCCACCTCTACTCTGGGCAACACATAAGTGCTGTCCTGAATAGGGATGCTTTCCTGACCAGGGGCTAACGTTATACTACACTGGAAGCCATTGGGGAAGCTGTGGCAACAGAATGGATTGTATGAAATGCAGCTTAGCTGGGACAACCATTTCTCTAAATGAGAACCCCCAACAGGGAAATAATGATTAAGAATACAATTTTGTTCAGTAAAATTTGAAGAAAAAAAAATCCTGGGCTCCTTTGGATGAATTAGCCCATAGAGTCAGAAATGCCAAAAAAAAAAACAAAAAAAACAAACCCACAAGACAGCCATGATACACACTTAGCTGAGCTTTGACATCTCTTCCATCAGGTAATTTTCTAGTCATGTTGATTTAGCCATTCCAATTTCATAGAAAGGAGTCTAAACAATGTTAGAAGTTAAAGTCTTCCTTTCAGGTTTGCTTTGCAATTCGCTGTAGCTCTTTCTACTCTAAGTCTGGTCCCAAATAACCAGTTATATATTTCTTATTAAAAAATGTACAATGTTTCAGAAAATTGAAATAGTTTCCAAAATTGTCCCCCACTGGTAATTCTGCATTTGATTGTCAAAAATGTTAATCTTTTCTCAGGCCTGAAATTATGAGCCAGCTTTATTGGTCAAAGGCCATAATAATTTGAGGTCTTATTTTATAAACTCATTTCTGCAGAGTGATATCCTGATAGGAGCAAGAATAATAAATCACAAACATGTCCCCCAAGATTGCATTGTAAATGTCAAACTAGACAGGAAATTGTAATTAAAGAAAGGAAATTGCTACAAAGAAGCACTTGATTTTAAAATGAGCTAAGCATAGAATTTTCTAAGCATTTAATTATAGACCAATTTCAACTGACTGCTTTGCTTTTGCAGTCATATTTCTTATTATAACTCTTCTACATAATAACCAAATCTCTCTGCTTATACTGGTCAGAAGTATTACTACATAACACTGCATAAGCAGAAGGATTACTAACTTTACAGGAACTATAATCATGTTTTAGTATAATGGCTAGAGATATCCAAATTTTACATCAGTGGTTATCTAATTTAAAATCAGTGATTGAGCATATACCTGCTCTGAACACTACCTGCACCTTTTCTAAACTGGCTCTTAAACAAGTGCAAAGTGGTATTTATTGGTGCACCATTTCTGAAACATTTGATCTGACCAACACCTGGCCCACCAATACCTGGGCTAAGTCAATAATTCTGTGCCAGTCAGCTATGAAAATTCAGGACTGTATCCTCAGACACCCAAGGGGGTCCCTTTGCACCACTCTGGTGGGACAGAGTGCTGCCTTATGAGGACTGCTGAACCTCCCTTTGATGTAGGGGGAATCTCTGGGTGGTACACAGCTGGCTCTATGCCACTCACTCTCCCCTGAGGCATAATGGGTGGAGAGGGAGTGAGTTAGAGAATAGTGTGCTCTGGTAATCCTCTGCCAGCACAGTAATCACATAGGAGGTTGCTCTAGATAGAGTAATTCAAATAGTCCCTACAGTCCTATGGGCCCTTTTGCCCTTAGCATCTCCAGAATCAAGAGATATTAAGGGCGGTGTAGAACCACCTTCCTCCCCACTCCACAGGTCCTGCTATGAGCACACCTCAGCCAGACCCAAGTATCAGGCTTTCAAATTGCCCTAGCAGCTTTTTAAAATGTCTTACTTGTAGTGAAGTGATGGAGATGTTTGTGACTGGACTAAAATGGGAAGGAAAACTCCTAAAGAGGTTTTTTTACATAGCCTAAAAAGTTCACTTGGCATAAAAGAATACCCTATATGCTGTATGTTCTTAATATATCATGAAACAGATATAGAAACACTTTTCTGCATCAATACTGAAGCTAGAGTTAATCAAGTTGTACCAAGTATTCATCAGGTTATAGCAAAATTCACTGGATTCGTCACAGCGCATACCTCCAACTAGCAGAGAACAAATCAAGATGCAGATATAATCCTTTGCACCCATGATCTGACTACAACTGAAACATTATGCTGCTGTAGGCACTGCATGGAAAGGGATAAAGTCTAGTCAACTGGTGGGTACTTTTCCAGCCAAGATATCGATCTGTTACCTTGCAAATCAATATATCAATTTTAAATTCCACCACTCAAACATTTGGATGAGATAAATTAATAAAAGTATCCAGATCTTTCACTCATACTTACATCAGCAGCAGGAAGGAAGAGTTGATACAGTACTGCTAATTAAGCTATTTGGGTATAGCTTGTGAGTAGAAGAGAAGAGCTATGGAGAGTGTTAGAGAAGAATGGAGTGGAAGATCATATAGAAAGTAGAATACTGGTATTTAAAGGGGAGTGGGCTAAGAGGCAGTGAATGGTAATAAGAAAGGGGTGGCAAAGGGGAACTGTGAAGAGTGGCAGAAAGCCTGAGTTAGTCAGGTGTGGAGACAGATGCTAGAAGAAGGGAATCATATAAAGGGGGCTTGAGAAGGGTGAAGGAGAACGAGTCAGGTGCAATTCGAGATGATCCTACATTGATAAGAATATTGAGGAGAAGACCAAAGAAGCTGAGTAAGATGTAGGGTTTTTGAGAGAGAAATTTCACAGATGAGGGATAAGGAAGTGGAAGGGAAAAGGCACATAGCAATAGTGGAGTCTGGGGTCAACAGAAGATGCCTGGGAGAGAACAGGAGAATAGGCCTAACTCTGAGGGTAGCACCAGAATAAATTGCCTAGGGAGGTTGTGGCATTTCTGTCACTTGAGGTTTTTAAGAACAGGTCAGACAAACATCTGTCAGGAATGGCCTAGTTATTACTTAGTCCTGCCTTGAGTGCAAGGGACTGCACTAGATGACCTCTCAAGGTCCCTTCCAGTCCTACACTTGTATGTCTAACTGCAACCCCTTCCAGCATGACTGAGGAGTTCCAGATAAAACTGCATGATCAACAAGGGTAGTGGCTCAAGCTGAACTGAAATAAAGAAGAATAGAGATGGGATCGCTCAATAGGTATTTAGCACATGAAAGTCATCAAGTCTAATACAGCAGACACTTTTTCAATGCTCCTAAAAGATTTTTTTCAGGTTTTTCTTTAAGCAATTTTCTCATCAGCTCCCTGTCTCTTTCTTTCATGGTTGTGTATTTACTTCAGAGTTCACTTGACTTACCTCCACTACAGTTGGTTGGCTGGAGTGGGTCTTTTACTCAGTGGTCCTAATCCAGTCATTCTGCATGGTATTCTGATCCCTGTGCAGCTCAATTGATATTTCGCAGTGTGCCTCCTTCCTCTCACTTGAGAGATATTAATTCGAGTTGAAACCATTATCCCACATGAGTTAAGGGATGTGTGTGTGTGGACAGGACTCAAGTTAACTGTGCAGTGAGGACAAGGCCCATGTCTTTCAAAGGCTCTTTCCAACACCTTTGTTTCATCATCTGTCATGGTTTCATTTTTTGTATCTTTGTTGCCCTCCGGCCCTCCAACAATTGCTCATTTGCTACAATATGTAAGTCGATTTAAATCCTGTTATAATTCCTCCAGTGGTAATTTTTGCCAATGCTTTATTCAAGCGATTACTTGAATGCACAAGTTTACTCATGTCCTCTACTACAGGTTAAAAAGTAGACCAAGTTTCTGTAAGCATTAAGTAGAGTCAGGCTGTTCACATGGCTGAGAGGCAGGTTGGCCTTGCGGTCAAGTCACTAGCTAAGGAGCCAGGCAATCCAAGTTATGTTCCTGGCTTTGCAACAGACCTCCCCTATGGTCTTGGGAAAGCCATTTAATCTCTGAGCGGCCTCAGTTACTAACCTATAAAATGGAGATAATAATCCTTCTTGTCTCTTTAAATTGTAAATTCTTAGGGGCAGGGAATGTCTGTGTTTTTAAAGGGCCTAGCACAATAGGGCCTCTCGGTTTGACTGCAATACAAACACATAATAGGTTCAAAGCTATTTATTAGAATTCCAATTAATTTTTCCCATAGCACTTGTTAAGTTGTGTTATGCTGTTACTTATGACAGGTTTCAGAGTAGCAGCCGTGTTAGTCTGTATTCGCAAAAAGAAAAGGAGTACTTGTGGCACCTTAGAGACTAACAAATTTATTAGAGCATAAGCTTTCGTGAGCTACAGCTCACTTCATCGGATGCATTTGGTGGAAAAAACAGAGGAGAGATTTATATACACACACACAGAGAACATGAAACAATGGGTTTATCATACACACTGTAAGGAGAGTGATCACTTAAGATAAGTCATCACAAACAGCAGGGGGGGGAAGGAGGAAAACCTTTCATGGTGACAAGCAGGTAGGCTAATTCCAGCAGTTAACAAGAATATCAGAGGAACAGTGGGGGGTGGGGTGGGAGGGAGAAATACCATGGGGAAATAGTATTACTTTGTGTAATGACTCATCCATTCCCAGTCTCTATTCAAGCCTAAGTTAATTGTATCCAGTTTGCAAATTAATTCAGCTGTCCAGTTTGGCCAATGTACATGGCAGAGGGGCATTGCTGGCACATGATGGCATATATCACATTGGTAGATGCGCAGGTGAACGAGCCTCTGATAGTGTGGCTGATCTGATTAGGCCCTATGATGATGATTAGGCCCTAATGCCATGTATATTGGCCAAACTGGACAGTCTCTACGTAAAAGAATGAATGGACACAAATCAGACGTCAAGAATTATAACATTCAAAAACCAGTTGGAGAACACTTCAATCTCTCTGGTCACTCGATCACAGACCTAAGAGTGGCTCTACTTCAACAAAAAAGCTTCAAAAACAGACTCCAATGAGAGACTGCTGAATTGGAATTAATTTGCAAACTGGATACAATTAATTTAGGCTTGAATAGAGACTGGGAATGGATGAGTCATTACACAAAGTAAAACTATTTCCCCATGGTATTTCTCCCTCCCCCCCCCACTGTTCCTCTGATATTCTTGTTAACTGCTGGAATTAGCCTACCTGCTTGTCACCATGAAAGGTTTTCCTCCTTCCCCCCCCCTGCTGTTTGTGATGACTTATCTTAAGTGATCACTCTCCTTACAGTGTGTATGATAAACCCATTGTTTCATGTTCTCTGTGTGTATGTATATAAATCTCTCCTCTGTTTTTTCCACCAAATGCATCCGATGAAGTGAGCTGTAGCTCACGAAAGCTTATGCTCTAATAAATTTGTTAGTCTCTAAGGTGCCACAAGTACTCCTTTTCTTTTTGCTGTTACTTATGTTAATAACATGCTGCGAGACTGTCAGCTGTTAATAGTAGAGAGACAAGGTGGGTGAGGTAATATCTTTTATTTGACCAACTTCTGTAGGGGAGAGAGACAAGTTTCCGAGCTTACACAGAGCTCTTCTTCAGGTTGTCAATATTTTGAGTTACACCTTGATAGTAATTAAAATCTTGAGAGTGAGACCTCTAGTGTTGACTGCCTTGCACTGCAAAAGGAATTCAGCTAGCTGTCATCTCAGTGCAGCTTGTCACTGAGACTCAGGTTACTAGAGAAGTTTATTTGGATCATCATATAACTTGAAATGTAAAAATAATGTTTAACAAAAGAGCTTTGAGGACTTTTCAGTCTAGTGCAGTTGCTGCTCTATGTATGTGTGCTCACAAGGGAAGGATCCTAAACTGGCTGGCAGATATCACAAACGAGCACAGGGAAACATTAGTACCCGCAAGTTGTTGTGAATAAGCAGAATCAAATCAACCACAGTAACATATAGAGTATAAAAAAGCAACAGTGTGTATTTAAAACCAATGTGACAGTAATGTAGAGAAAAGGAAAGCACACTGCTTACTGTTATCACCATCTGTCTCGGTTTGGTAATCCCCATCATTAGAGCTGCTCCAAACACAGAATTTCTGTTCCATGTGAAATTATGACATTTTAAAATTTTGTTTTGTCCCAAATTGAATCGAAATTTTCTACAAAAAAACTGAAAAAAAAAATTAATTTTGAAAATACCAAAATTACTTTATTGAAGCACTTTGATTGGACAAGGCCAAAAAGCTTCATTTTGACTTTATGTGACATGAAAGCACTTCAACTTTATCAAAATGAAACATTTTGATTATTTTTGTTACAAATTTTGACAAAAAATAGATACCATGAAACATTGCTGATTTAAGTAAATCAAATTTTTTAAAATAGACAACTGTTCTGTCAGAAACTTTTCAACCAGCTCTACCCCTCATAATGGGATTTGCCTCCCACATATTTAAAATTAGAAATAATTGTCTCTCACACTTTCTTCCTAGCTTGTAGTAGAAGTAGCTTGGTTAGTTAACAGGGTCTTTGTATGTGTGATAGCTACAATCATGGTTGACACCAGGCATCTCTACAGCTAAAATTAGTAGCTCAAGCTGTAGAGAATCAAAAGCCAAGCTCTCAAGTCAAGAACTGTAACAGACTCATATATTCTGTGGATTGGACACAGAGCGTGATGAGTCATGTGGTGACCAGTGAGCAACACAGGTGTAGGATTTATTGTGTGAAAGCTAAGTTGAAGAAGTTAGTTTTTTATTTAGTTCTGAAAATAGCAAGATCCTTGGCCATTTTTATCTCTACAGGAGTGGATTCCAGCTTCAAGGTCAGGCTAGAATATGTATTCTATTTCCCGTATTCACGAGCTTTTCCACTGGAGGATGGTTTGTTCTGGTGGAACGTAGCCATGGTTACAGAGGGAGAAGTGACCTCTCAGGCAGATTCATTGGGGAGCCACTGTGTGAAGAGTAGAGCACCAAGATGATGTGTTAAAGGGAACCCGTATTGCTAAGCAGATGACCCTGCTACATTCCATACAAGTAGCAGCTTTGTCAGAACGTAGCTTCATTCTGCATTGTGACAGAGTGCTGAGGCCTGATCGGTGGGTCAGCACTCTGACCACTGTACCCTCCATTAGTTCCCCCAATGACAGCTGATTGAGCAATTAGCTAATCAGAAGGAGAGGCTGGGGGAGGTAAGGAATTAATTAGCCCTCAGCTAACTAACCGGATAAAAACCAGGAAGGAAGCATTACAAAAGGGTTAGGGTGGCCACGGCTGTGGCCATCACTGCCACCCAGCCTGAAAGAGCTCCCAAGACAAAGAGATCTCTTTTCCTGCTAGGGCCCTAGTAAAGAGGGCCTGAAAGATGTAGGGACTAAAACCTGTGATGCTACACTGTACTGGTGTTGGTGGAAGGGTTTGGAATAAAATTGCCCTGTTACATGCATTATGAGTTACAATGCAGTGGCTCTTAATCTTTCCAGTCTACTGTATCCCTTTCAGGCATCTAATTTGTCTTGCGTACCCCCCAAGTTTCACCTCACTTAAAAATGACTTGCTTACAAAATCAGACATAAAAATACAAAAAGTCTCACAGCACACTATTACTGAAAAATTGCTTACTCTCTCATTTTTTCCATATAATTACAAAATAAATCAAATGGAATACCAATATTGTACTTACATTTCAGTGTATAATATATAGAGCAGTATAAACGAGTCATTGTCTATATGAAATTTTAGTTTGTACTGACTTTGCTAATACTTTTTATGTAGCCTGTTGCATAACACTTCTATCTAGATGTGTTGATGTACCCCCTGGAAGTCCTCTGTGTACCCCCAGTGGTAGTGTATCCCTGGTTGAGAACCACTGAGTTACAACCATCAGGTATAGAGGTCCCAAATGCATGGATTACCATGGCCAGATCTGTATCCGATGAGAGAGCATCATCTTCTGGCTAGTCACAAATGGCAACAGCTTTTGGGGCAGGGGTTGTTTTGTTTGTTTTGGGGGGGGGCGGGGGAGATTTGTGTGTGTTTTTTTATTTTTTGCTACCATGGCTATTTGAACATGCAATAGCAATGAAGTGTCCAAATGGTTCACCAGGTTGCAGGCCAAACTAACAATGTGAGGACAGGTTTCATAGTAGCAGCCGTGTTAGTCTGTATTCGCAAAAAGAAAAGGAGTACTTGTGGCATTGTGACAGACAATGCCCTCTGTTTTTTCCACCAAATGCATCCGATGAAGTGAGCTGTAGCTCACGAAAGCTTATACTCTAATAAATTTGTAGTCTCTAATGTGAGGACAGATACTTTCAGTTTTGGGCACTGAGATACAGGAAGCCAGTTCTACAAAGTGCTTCTCTTTTCCTACAAACATCTTGTCTCTGTCTTGGTTTAGCTTTTGCATGTTACTAAGAATCCAAGTGTGGCTCAATTAGACATGAATAAAACCTGGGAAATGGTGGTATTGATGTTTGCCATAAACAGATACAAAGCAGGAGGTTGTTCACACGCCCCTGGCATTTTAAAACTGAATAGAGATGAGATATGCAAACAAATATCAAAACATAAAATTTTTCACTCAGAAATATCTAATTACAGGGCTCAAACTGCTGGGTAATAAAAGTTATTTTAAGTTGTTTACATGCAGATTGCACTTTGGTTGCAGCAATTGCTGTCTGCAGCATAGTCTCCATTAGATCGCATGTAATAATGCAACCTTGATCCATCACACCTTGTGGTATGATATTGCCCAATTCTAAACCATCCAGTTATAAGTCTTACATACAGATTTGGGCTGGATTTCAGCCACAATGAATTTGGCCAATTACAAACCAGTTTCACAGTACTAACCTCCCCAGAATACAAGGAGGCCAAGCAAGAGGAGGAAGGGAAGCAGAAGAGAATTATTTGGGTAAGAAAGAACCCCATGTCTTACTGCAACTGCTTTCTGCAAGGAGTGATGGGGAACAAAGTTCATCTTGCAACATCTGTTCCAGACAGATGGAGAAGACAGGACCTATCCAAAGCTCCCCTCACAGCTGCCAGCATCCCTTGCAATCAGAGGGGACAAAGAGAGGCCTTGCTGGCATGACAACCCTTCCCGCCCCTGCTAACACGCGGGTTATCAGCAGGCTGTGAACACAGGATTTTCAGCACCAAAGCACAGACCTCTGTTACTTCATCTGAAGAAGTAAAGATTAGCTGGCAGCAGAAGCCTTATCCTCTGTGTTCTAATCAATGGAAGGGTGTCACTGCATAAACATGTTACATCATTACTCCTGAGCTGAAGAGGTAGCATCTTACCAGGCAAGCACCATGGTGTAAGTGGAGTATTTCTTGATTGTAAAGAAACGTTTCACCATCAGAGTGGGCCACCATATTCATGTCAATACATTGAAGAAGAGGCATGTCCTGCCTTGTGTTGGGGTCCCCACTCAGCAGTAGCTGAAATGCAAGCAACTCTTGTACAAAGTCATGATACTGGTTTCTGGTTGCAGTTCCCTGGTGCATCACAGTGGGGTTTGCTATAGCGCTTAGTTACTGCTGCTTTTTAAAGAAATGCACAACACGATGTCAGGCATAATTTTTGTGCTGAATTTTATGGTATTGAGATAAGTTTCCCAATTAATATGGGAAAATTGTAACAAGTGTAGGGTTCAGTGATAGCAGTTGTGGCACAGCCTGGGGGAAGAAGGAAGGGGGAAAAGCAGCTTTATGACTCTAGGGGCAGCCTGGGAGTCCTCCTTTATCTCTGTAAGGCACTCAAGTGGCGCACACAGGACTGAGGACTTGTCTTCACTACCGGGGTAAGTTGACCTAAGTTACGCTACTCCAGCTATCCAGTTATGTGAATAGCATAGCTGGAGTCAATGTAGCTTGGGTCAATGTACTGCGGTGTCTTCACTACACTGTGTCGACCGGAGACGCTCTCCAACTGACTTTCCTTACTCTTTTCGGAGAGATGGAGTACCGTAGTCAACCGGAGAGCGTTCTGCTATCGATTTAGTAGGTCTTCACTAGACCCACTAAATCGACACTCACTGCATCAATTGCAGCAGCGCCAGTAGTGAAGACAAGCCCATAGAAAGGGCCAGAACCTAGAGCTGTGCAGGAACTGGAATTTCCATTCCACAGAAAATTTGCATTTCTGAAAAAAAATTCAATTCAAGTCTGAACAAGAAGTTGGAAACTGAAATTTTCCATGGAACAGAAAAGTTTTTGAACCTGGGCAGACAGCAAGTCAGCCAGGCAGCCAGCCAGCCTGGGGAGCACTGCCATCCACTAGGGGATTCTGGGAAGCTTGGTAGCCTAGGGAGCCAGCAAGTTGGCCAGCCCACTAGCCTGGAGAGTACAGGGAGCCCTGCAGCCCAATGGGTAGGCTGTTATGGGTCCCAGGAAACTAGTCAGCTCGGGAAGCACCCCAACCCACCCAGCCACCACTGGCTGGCAACGAGGCAGACAACAAGCCTGCCAGCCTAGTTTCTGCTGAAAAATGTGCCAGAATTGACACATTGCTGCCAAATGTTTAGATTCCATTGAATCAGCATTTTTCAAAGGAAGATTGTTTGACGGATCAGGATCTACTACTACCAGGAGCTACTCTCTTAGGCCCTAAATCCTGAAAACTGCTCTACTTTCATAATTGGCCACCCCTTGCAAGTCTGCATTTGATTGTCAAAAATGTTAATCTTGTCTTATATCTAAAATTACAGGTCAGCTTTAAAAGTCTCAGTGAGGCTTCTTTGAAATACAGGGTTCTGCCTGCCCAGAGCAGCTGGCAGGAGCAGTGCCTTCATTTTATTTATCTCCTGTTTAATATATTAGGAACATTTATTATGCAAAAAGGAGTATCCTACTATATTTGGGAAAGAGTCCTACATAGAGGGAACACTTGTATAGTGACCATGAGAGACATACACATGAACAGCAATGTTGATAAAAGCAAAGTAATGCACACCGGAAAACATAATTGCAACTATACATACAAAATGATGAGATCTAAATTAGCTGTTACCACTTAACCCGTAGATCTTGGGCCCAACATGAATAGTTCTCTGAAAACATCTGCTCAATGTGCAGCGGCAGTCAAAAAAAGCTAAAAGAGTGCTAGGAACCATTAGAGAAGAAGACAGTAAATATAATGCCACTATATAAATCCATGGTATGGCCACACCTTGAATACAGCTTACAGTTCTGGTTACCCCATCTCAAAAAAGATATCTTAGAATCAGAAAAAGTACAGAGAAGGGCAACAAAAATGATTAAGGATATGGGACTTTCCATCTGAGGAGAGATTAAAAAGACTGGGACTGTTCAGCTTGGAAAAGGGACACCTAACTGGGGATGTGACCGAAGTCTATAAAATCATGGATGATGTGGAGAAAATAAATAAGGAAGGGTTATTTACTCCTTCACATAATACAAGAACCACAGGTCATCCAATGAAATTAATAGGCAGCAGGCTTAAAACTATAAGAAAGTACTTCTGCACACAATGAACTCTCAACCTGTGGAACTTGTTGCTGGGGTGTTGTGAAGGTCAAAATTATTTTTAAAAAAAGTGTTAAAAAATGATTAGATAAGTTCATGGAGTATAGGTCCATGAATGGCTATGAGCCAAGATGGCCAGGGATGCAACCCCATGTTCAAGTGGCTGCCTAGACTCTGACTACTAGAGGCTGAGAGTGGATGACAGGACATGGATCACTCGATAACTGCCCTGTTCTGTTCATTCCCTCTGAAGTGGCCTGAATTTGGCCACTATCGGACGACAGGATAGAGGGCTAGATGAACCATTGGTTTGATCCAGCAGGGCCATTCTTATGTTCTAAAGTTTATGTTCATTCTGTTTGTGCAATAGAAGGTCCTTTGCCACCATTGTTTATGCTCTAGGGAGAAAACAAAATAGTAGCTCCAAATTTTTATGTGCCCCCATCAACCATATAGGCCTCATTTTTCCACGATTGGTGGATGTACCACTGAAGTCATCTGGCACAGTCAGGCCACAGAAGTTGATCCTGATCACAAAGTCTTTCAGATGGTTTAAAAAAAAAATCCAAATATTCACATCTAATCTACATGCAAAATAAAACCCACCATGTCAGCGCCAGCAGCATCCATATCACTGCACAAAATCCTGACAATTCCTACAATTAACAAACTTGGAAAGTTATAGGTAAAAGAAAAACGACTGTGGGAAGATGATCTTGAAAGGCCTGAAACAGAGACTGGTTTTTTCCATGTTTTATTTCTCTTTTTTCCCCTTCCTTCCCTACAATTGTATGCATAATTGTTTTGTCACTTTGTTCTTCTCTGAAACTTCTACTGAAATGGATTAGGTAATCCATGCTCTGAAACAAATTGAAAATGGAAAATAATATGTAAATGTATAACATAGAACTTAAAAAAGGTTATATGTGTGTGTGTACGTGGGTGCTGGAATAAAAAAGCTTCTCTGTTACTTGCTGGTAGAACAACATATCAACAACTGTTAGAGCTGACTTGAAGGTTAAATATGAGGAAGGAATCCAATTTCTCTTGTCTATTCAGCTCAGCGGTGTGTTAGATTGCGGCTGGAGTGTGCTTATGGAGTGTGGGATATGAAGTAGGCTAATCAATCCCTGCTGCTTCATTCTCAGGTTCTTCTTCTATCAGGTCCCTGCCCTCAGGCAGCCTTCAGCTTTCCAAAAGCCAATTCCATACAAATAAAAATTGCGACCTGCAGCTAGAGGGTGAAGCTGAGTTTTCCCCTTGTGATTAATCTCTTCTTGGGTGGCTTTCAGGGAAAAAAAAGAAAAGAAGAAAAAACATGCATACTGCAGCCTTGCAAAAGAGTTTTCCTATTGAATGAGCCTAGTGCTGTGGAGCCAGCTTATCAAATGAAAGAATTCATTTTTTTTTAGCGGTGCCTTGTGTTGACATTGAGAAAATGAGCTATCAAACACTATGATTAAACTTCAGCTGCCATAATTGTCGTCCAAACAACTGCATGGTGGAACTGAAAAGCATTTTATTTAAACCCAGCTCTATATGGTTCACCAGTAATACTCAGTTTAAAAGGTTGTTGCTGCTAGCAAGAGAAACAAGGCTTGAAATTAACTTTTTCCAATCCATAGACAAAATTAAACATAGGTATTTGAGTCACACAAACAACAGGTAAATCAGATGTGCTCTAAAATTTCATTTTAGTCATTTTGATTGCCAAAAGGTAGCTCTGGGGTATTAAAATATCTGAGCATTTCCTTGTTTCACTGCATTTGACTAGATGTGTCCTGCTTTTATATATCTTTAAAAGATAGGTGTGCAAGGAGGAGGCTTAAATCCTCATTTTGGAAGAAAAAAAAAAAGAAAGAAAAATCTAGGAATTAAAGATTTTATACAAGCAGAGGACGATCTAAAATGCAATTGCCATACTGCCTGCAATTATTACTCAGTGTCCTTGATGGCCTACGCTAATGCACTCATTCAGATAAGGCTTACATAGATGCAAAGTATTTGATATTAATTCTTGGCAACCATTTTATAAGTGTTCTCTAGAGATTGTGGTTCAGTAAAGAGGCAAAAAAGTCCTTCAGGAAATGTGGCTAGAGGCATGCGGGCTTGAAAATGCATCAGCACCTCCAATCACAGCAACCCTCCGGCCAAATGTGGTTCTTTGTGAAATGAGCTGTTGCACAATTAAATCCCTGCGTAAGATTGTTTAAGGAATGCAAATGCTACAGACAAATGAGGGCACAGAAATCAAGAACACAGTAAGGAGGGCAAATTACTGAGGATCAAGTTACATATTTTTTAAAAATTGGAATATTCTCCCACCTCTTTCCCAACCTTGCTTTACATTAACTCATTCATTCTTGGCAAACTAAAACTGGTGTAATATAGTCATCATTCAGGGCCATTTCCTCAGATGGTGTAAATCAGTATGTTGATGAAGCTGCACCTATTGACACCAATGAGTGAATTTGGCCTGTCTCTTAAGAACAGCTTTGCTGTGAACATTATACAGGCAATTGTAGTTACCACTAAACACCACTAGGTGTCTATGAGGAATTTTAATACTGTAAAAAGAAAAGGAGTACTTGTGGCACCTTAGAGACTAACAAATTTATTAGAGCATAAGCTTTCGTGAGCTACAGCTCACTTCATCGGATGCATTTGGTGGAAAAAACAGAGGAGAGATTTATATACACACACACAGAGAACATGAAACAATGGGTTTATCATACACACTGTAAGGAGAGTGATCACTTAAGATAAGCCATCACCAACAGCAGGGGGGGGAAAGGAGGAAAACCTTCCATGGTGACAAGCAGGTAGGCTAATTCCAGCAGTTAACAAGAATATCAGAGGAACAGTGGGGGGTGGGGTGGGAGGGAGAAATACCATGGGGAAATAGTTTTACTTTGTGTAATGACTCATCCATTCCCAGTCTCTATTCAAGCCTAAGTTAATTGTATCCAGTTTGCAAATTAATTCCAATTCAGCAGTCTCTCGTTGGAGTCTGTTTTTGAAGCTTTTTTGTTGAAGGATAGCCACTCTTAGGTCTGTGATCGAGTGACCAGAGAGATTGAAGTGTTCTCCAACTGGTTTTTGAATGTTATAATTCTTGACGTCTGATTTGTGTCCATTCATTCTTTTACGTAGAGACTGTCCAGTTTGGCCAATGTACATGGCAGAGGGGCATTGCTGGCACATTATGGCATATATCACATTGGTAGATGCGCAGGTGAACGAGCCTCTGATAGTGTGGCTGATGTGATTAGGCCCTATGATGGTATCCCCTGAATAGATATGTGGACAGAGTTGGCAACGGGCTTTGTTGCAAGGATAGGTTCCTGGGTTAGTGGTTCTGTTGTGTGGTGTGTGGTTGCTGGTGAGTATTTGCTTCAGATTGGGGGGCTGTCTGTAAGCAAGGACTGGTCTGTCTCCCAAGATCTGAGAGAGCGATGGCTCGTCCTTCAGGATAGGTTGTAGATCCTTGATGATGCGTTGGAGGGGTTTTAGTTGGGGGCTGAAGGTGATGGCTAGTGGCGTTCTGTTGTTTTCTTTGTTGGGCCTGTCCTGTAGTAGGTGACTTCTGGGTACTCTTCTGGCTCTGTCAATCTGTTTCTTCACTTCAGCAGGTGGGTACTGTAGTTGTAGGAATGCATGATAGAGATCTTGTAGGTGTTTGTCTCTGTCTGAGGGGTTGGAGCAAATGCGGTTATATCGTAGCGCTTGGCTGTAGACAATGGATCGAGTGGTATGATCTGGATGAAAGCTAGAGGCATGTAGGTAGGAATAGCGGTCAGTAGGTTTCCGATATAGGGTGGTGTTTATGTGACCATCGCTTATTAGCACCGTAGTGTCCAGGAAGTGGAATATCACCATCACTAAAAACACCATCCTAGCCACTATGGATGTAGAAGCCCTCTACACCAACATTCCACACAAAGATGGACTACAAGCCGTCAGGAACAGTATCCCCGATACTGTCACGGCTAACCTGGTGGCAGAACTTTGTGACTTTGTCCTGACCCATAACTATTTCACATTTGGTGACAATGTATACCTTCAAATCAGCGGCACTGCGATGGGTACCCGCATGGCCCCACAGTATGCCAACATTTTTATGGCTGACTTAGAACAACGCTTGCTCAGCTCTCGTTCCCTAATGCCCCTACTCTACTTGCGCTACATTGATGACATCTTCATCATATGGACCCATGGAAAAGAAGCTCTTGAGGAATTCCACCATGATTTCAACAATTTCCATCCCACCATCAACCTCAGCCTGGACCAGTCCACACAAGAGATCCACTTCCTGGACACTACGGTGCTAATAAGCGATGGTCACATAAACACCACCCTATATCGGAAACCTACTGACCGCTATTCCTACCTACATGCCTCTAGCTTTCATCCAGATCATACCACTCGATCCATTGTCTACAGCCAAGCGCTACGATATAACCGCATTTGCTCCAACCCCTCAGACAGAGACAAACACCTACAAGATCTCTATCATGCATTCCTACAACTACAGTACCCACCTGCTGAAGTGAAGAAACAGATTGACAGAGCCAGAAGAGTACCCAGAAGTCACCTACTACAGGACAGGCCCAACAAAGAAAACAACAGAACGCCACTAGCCATCACCTTCAGCCCCCAACTAAAACCCCTCCAACGCATCATCAAGGATCTACAACCTATCCTGAAGGACGAGCCATCGCTCTCTCAGATCTTGGGAGACAGACCAGTCCTTGCTTACAGACAGCCCCCCAATCTGAAGCAAATACTCACCAGCAACCACACACCACACAACAGAACCACTAACCCAGGAACCTATCCTTGCAACAAAGCCCGTTGCCAACTCTGTCCACATATCTATTCAGGGGATACCATCATAGGGCCTAATCACATCAGCCACACTATCAGAGGCTCGTTCACCTGCGCATCTACCAATGTGATATATGCCATCATGTGCCAGCAATGCCCCTCTGCCATGTACATTGGCCAAACTGGACAGTCTCTACGTAAAAGAATGAATGGACACAAATCAGACGTCAAGAATTATAACATTCAAAAACCAGTTGGAGAACACTTCAATCTCTCTGGTCACTCGATCACAGACCTAAGAGTGGCTATCCTTCAACAAAAAAGCTTCAAAAACAGACTCCAACGAGAGACTGCTGAATTGGAATTAATTTGCAAACTGGATACAATTAACTTAGGCTTGAATAGAGACTGGGAATGGATGAGTCATTACACAAAGTAAAACTATTTCCCCATGGTATTTCTCCCTCCCACCCCACCCCCCACTGTTCCTCTGATATTCTTGTTAACTGCTGGAATTAGCCTACCTGCTTGTCACCATGGAAGGTTTTCCTCCTTTCCCCCCCCTGCTGTTGGTGATGGCTTATCTTAAGTGATCACTCTCCTTACAGTGTGTATGATAAACCCATTGTTTCATGTTCTCTGTGTGTGTGTATATAAATCTCTCCTCTGTTTTTTCCACCAAATGCATCCGATGAAGTGAGCTGTAGCTCACGAAAGCTTATGCTCTAATAAATTTGTTAGTCTCTAAGGTGCCACAAGTACTCCTTTTCTTTTAGTCCCATATCATAACAGCTTCCCTTCAGAAGCCTATTTTTAATCTGTCTTCCCACCAAATTAATGTCCCTTTTATTAGCCTTTTTTCCCGTTTTCCACTTACTTTAACTACCCATGCAGGTGTTTTTGCTAAATCAATTATCTGATAAACTTTACATTCCATGAACATATGGAAATAAAATTTTTGAATTAACAATAACATTTTCATCATTTTTAGAGCCTGTGAGACTCTGAGCTTCACTTCCTTTCCAAGAGTAAAGCTTATAATGTCTAGAAATTATCTCAGCTATTTGGAGATCTAGGGTATTCTTAATGAATGGATCTCTCTATTTAAGAACAAGAGTCATTGATTGAGATATTTGATTCCTAGGAGTGATTTCTAGGTACAATGAGCTAGATCACAGCTATATAGTTGGAATGGAGAAAAAGAAATTTTAGCTGCAAAATTATGCATGAGTCACAAGATTCAGTGATTAGGATGGGAGACGGACAAGACCTGGAAGAGGTTAGCAGTTGGGCTGGAGAGGAAAGGACAGATTCAAGAGAAAGACCTGATAATATTGGGCAGTAGGCTGGAGTCTGGGGATTTTTGCATATACAAAACTAATAAGAAAACTCTTAAGCCTATTCCTTACTGAAATGTATTACTTCCATCACACAGTCAATTCTAGGTTTTATTTAACAGTTTAATTCCTAGGATTCCTCCTGCATGCTTGGCTGTACACACTGACTTATTATTGTAGGGTAGCTTATGCCTACTGGGCTACACTCACATGTTTATTACTGCAGGATTACTCAGGCCTGCTGGACTCCACATAGTGCTAGGTTATTTTAGGATTTTTTTCCATGCATCCTGGCTGCTAGAAATTATTTGTTTATTGGAAGAAAGAACAAAGTTAGTTGTGTGTGAAACAATTATATGACCAAAGATACTGTAAGCCAGATTTTGGATTGAGCTATTAAAGCACTTGACAAAATATTATTGACTCATCATAAGCTTTGCAATAAGGGAATGACAAATATATCGCCAATTAAGAAAACAGAGTCTGACAATGCAATACTCTTAGCTTAAGGAAACCAAATAAAATATCACAGCTTGTTCAAAAAGCTTAATTTGAAATTTCAGAGTAAGTAGAGTGGTATAAACACATTCTTTCAGCAAGGTTTCAGGGGAACAATATGTTAAAACCTTGCTTCTGCGTAGAAGATTAAATTAACTTTTAAGCTGCATCTTTTATTAAAGGCCTTTTCCTTATTCTTTGTCTCCTTCACTTGAAAAATGCTGCATTAAAGAACCTAGTTTTGTTGTTACTGTAATAAATTAAACATTTTCAAAGAGATGAGCCTAATAAGGTCACCTCTGGAAAAGGGCACAACTCTGATTTCCTTTACAGGAGATTTTATTGGGCGCCATTGCAAATTAAGATCAGATAGGATCAGAGAGCTGGGGAAACATCAGAAAATAAATCTGCGGGATTTTTGCTAGAGTCAAAAAGTAAGTAAGAGGGTAAAAGGAGCCCCCCATCCTCTCTGTATTTTGGAACTGTTCTTCAGGACACCAGGCTACCATCCCCTTTCTCCGAGTCATAGATGATTGGCGCTTTAACGTGTACACAAGTTTACAAAGTGACAAAAGTGGGTCAATTCACAGCTTATGTTGACTCTGCTTTTTCAGCTCATATTGTTCAATTACCAGTCAAATTCCGGGTACAGAAGAGGAAAGAAAAAGAAAAAGGCAGTCGTGAGAAATACTGAGGGTCTAACATAGCAATCAAGTCTTATCAGAGTGCAGGAAAGTCCTGTCTAGTCTAGTCTATATAAGTTCTTCCACCGGGCTCAACACTGTAGCATCTGAGTACTTTCCAGTGATGAATTAAGTGATGTGACTAACAACTACTGCATGCGATTTTCCCTCTGTCTTCTCCCCATGCCTATGCTCTTTCCCACCTAGCCACATCCCCCACATGGGTAACTAGGGAATGAAATTAGAGTAACAGCTGCAATCCTAGCAGGCTCTATGATCAACTGTGCTGGTTTATTGGCTGCTTTGCAACAGTTCCCAAGTGTCCGCAAGATGCCCATGAAATTCAGCGGGTTTGGGATCAGGCACAGTGGCTGCAGCACTGAATCTGGGCTAACATTTTTGTTGTTTGACTTCATCTCTTTTCCATATAGTTGTTTACAGTTCAAGCTTTTAAAAATTAATTTGTACAATAAAAGCCATAGGTAATTACATACCCATGATGCAAATGATTACCAGTGACTGAAAACCTTTTTCAAAGTATGTGTCCCTGATTCACTGCATATAACACAATGTAAGAGGATCCAAACAGGAGATTATCCTGATGTGGAATAGAAAAGGAAAGTCACAATACAGGAGAGAAAAGCAAACAAGGATGGGATACTGACCCTTCCCCCGAAAATATGTCTATATGTCAGTTATCGGCTGATCAAAGCAGGGTAGGATTTGGCACCCAGAGGCAGGATGTAAAGATCTTTCTGGAATACTCTAAGAGTATTTCCACCTTCATCTGCATGTTCTTGGGCATCTCATTTAGTTACTAACCTCCCTACATTCCCTCCCTTTCATATGTACAATACAGCCTCCCTGAGCTCATCCACCCTATATTGTCCACATGAAAATCCATGTTAAAGACCCATTTCTGCCATGCTGCCTACACTGAATTAAATCAGCTATTTTTTTTAAAAAAATCTCATTTTCCCCCTTTCTGCAACCTCTGTGTTCAGGTGTGACTGTCCTTAGATGATGAGCTCCTCTTCTGGAATGACAAAAAATCAGCAGCACAGTGTGGGTGCTACCATAAATAATTTAGCAACAACAAGTAACTCCAAGAAATATTCTGACTCTTCAGGGGGAAATACAGCAGGACTTCCCACAGCCAAACAACTGCTAGAGTGTGCGGTGGCTCACTTCAATCAAGTAAGGGCCTGAAGTGTAGCTCACTTCAGCCAAGATTCAGGGAAGAGGAGCTCAACCCAACTCTCCCCCAGATCTCTAATACTTTTTCAGTCCTCATCCTGGAGATCCTTCCTCCATGACTCACACTGTCAAACCCACCCACCTCTTTCATAGTATTAATTATTCCCCACACTGGTCCAATCCTGTTACCCCCACAAATGTCTTCATTCAAAGCAACATTAGTTTTCTCTAGCTAGTGGGAGTGGGTTATTAACCCACATCCCAGCCAGCCTCTGGGTGGATTATATACATCTCCATCACAGCGCCAGGCAACATTCTCCTTATCATTATGTAACAGAGGAATTAAGCAGCACAGTTAATCAGCAATAGGCTCTTCCCTATGACAACTTCATTCTGTCCAGAAAAGCTGAGGCCAAGTACCCACATTCTATGGTAGAGTTCCAGAAAGCATGCAATCAGTGATACGTGCAGAATATGTGGGATAAAATGGATAGTGTGTGCTCATAATGTCAGTCTGTAATACTTGCTGTCACCCAGGACCTTCTGGAGCTTGAGGAGCCTGGCAAAGGGTTAGTAACTGATGGGCACATTACTCACACAGGTGTTTTTCCACATATGTAAGAGAAATTACGATGATGCTGACAGTGAGACCCTGATGGACAATTGCTTTGTTTGAGTCAGTAATGTTTACTCTGAGTTTTGGGGCTGAATTGTGATTGCCTTAGCAGTGGTGCTGGAACCCTTTTAATAGTGGGGGTGCTGAAAGCCAGCCCCTTTATCCCTATCCGCGCCCCCCACCAGCTGAGGCTGGGAGCAGTGTTGTGTCTCCGGGAGAGGGAGACCTGGACAGGGGTAAAGAGGCACAGGCTGGGGTGGGCATCGGGCCAGGAGTGGGCCCGGAGCCGGGACCCCACATGCGGGGCCAGTAGCAGAGCCCCAGCCGCAGGTCCAGCAGCCAGGACCTTGGGAGCAGAGCCCCAGGAGCAGAGGGCCAGGTGTGGGGCCCCAGCCGCAGGTCCAGCAGCCAGGACCTTGGGAGCAGAGCCCCGAGAGCAGAGGGCCAGGTGCGGGGCCCTGGGAGCAGAGGGCCAGTGGCCAGGGAGCGAGGTCAATGCCCAAGAGCAGAGCCCCAGGCACAGGACCAAAAGCGGGGCCCAGGCACAGGTCCAGGAGCCAGGACCTGAGCCCCAGGGTCAGGGAGCAGAGCTCTGGGCACAGGGCCCCGGGTGCATGGCCAGCGGCCGGGGAGTGTGCACGGGGCTATGGCTGGGACCTGAGCCCCAGACACAGGGCTGGGGAGTGGAGTCCCGAGTAAGGGCCCTGGGATGTGGGGCCAGGAGCGGGGCCCCAGCACGGAGCCCCAGGCACGGGGCCAGTGGCCGGGGACCAGGGTTGCCAACAGAAGTTAGTTACCAAAAGAAGACTATAAGAATGCAGTCTAAACTCTCAACCCTATTAGACTGGGCAGCAACTAGAGTAAGCAGTTTTCCTCACCCCACTGGATATTGCAGTCCTTAATATACAGGTTTGTTCCTTAAACCTGGGCCAACCTCCTCCATTGGAGTCTTATCTTCTTCTCAGTGCCTTGGTTGCTTGCAGCATAGGTGGGGGCAGGGGAAGGGCCAAGTATGTGTCTGTTTTATGCCCTCAGTCCATGTGCTTGGAAAACACACGTGTAGGCGTCTCTGGGGGCATTGCTGAGTCTCCCAGCAAGGTTGAGCAATTCCCCTGGAGTGGCCTCATGCAGGTGAGTCATTGTATTGCAGCGTCCCTTGCTGGACAATGGCTGTTGATGGGTTGTTTCATACTCCACCTGGGCATTGGTTACTTTCCTTGCTGTTGCCTCTGGGGAGCGAATATCTGGCTTATTCCCCAATTTACAGCATGTTTTAGTGACAACCATACAACACAATTCTCATAACTTCACATGCATTAAGGATACACATATATAGAGAGAGAAATGACTTTCAGCAGATGGTAACCTTTCCCCGTCCAAACAAAAACGAATTTCACCAAGCTTTCACCAAGTCTCCTTGAGCTAAACAGTTGTTTTCCCTTCAGTGCAGAACCAGCCAGCGCACCCATCTAGGAGGTGCCACAGTGTGATCCAGGCCCTCTCTCTATTACAAGCATCAGCCCTAGCACTCCAAGTTGAGGGCAGTAACTTATACCCAAGACTGCCCTGCTCCACTGCTTCCCAGGTCCACTTCCTGTCATGACTGTTGCTAGTCAAGTGTGTGTTTTTCTGTAGCTCATCTCTGACTTCTTTCACACATCCTTCCTAGACTCCTTCACCAGCTCCCTCTCAGCCACTGCCGCCATCAATCCTCCCCAAGTTCCCTGAGAAGTCTCACAGCAAGGCACTATTCCTTATCAGCTCTCCCGCTACTAATGATTGGCTGCCTCTTTCCCATCAAGCCAAGCTTTCAATCACCCTCCCAGTCACATGATCTGGAGGGAGAAACCTAGACATAAGTCAGAGCTGGGATATGAACCCTTTAAAAGTCCATCTTGCCCTCTGACAGAGACTAGTTGCGAAGGAAAATACTATTCAGCATGATGAAGGCGGTCTGTAAATCAACCATCAGTAAATTATTAATTGCTTATTATTTGCTGAGCACTAGTGATCACCAAAAATGAAAATAAATCATCATGTCTACTATTTTTACCTGGGAGTATTTTCCTGATTTTGTGAAAATGTTCCCACTTCTTAATTTATTAAATTTATTCTTGAGTTCATCTTCAGGGAGGCAAAAAGCACAATTTTCTAAAGCATTTCATTATGAATTATTGTTATATAAAATAAGTAGTGGTATTATTAGAGATCGTGATTACCTTGTGATTCTATCTGGAGACATTTTAATTATTTTAATATGAGTGCCACTCTGACAGGGTTATGTAAATTCCCTTTATTGTGGAGCTGCCCAACATAATGACCACTTCAAGCCCAGAGAAATGCAGACTGGATTCTAAACATATTCACTGTCCACATACACTCACCTACAGAGGAATGTGAACAGCTTTTTACTTTGGATCAGATCTTCAGCTGGTATAAAGCAGGATAGGTCCACTGACTATATGTTTCAGTTAGATTTGAAAACAAAAGGCTGACTCCTGACTACTGGAATTATGCTGATTTATACCAGTGGAGGTTGTGGCTCTTTGTTTTTAAACATACCTGAAACTTTCCAGGAAATATTTTCCTTTTCCTTTACCTTTATTTTTTCAAGGGATAAAATTGGGACTTCAAAACAAGGAGCATATTTCCTTAAACACAAGAGTTGCGGGAAATGTGATTTAATTTAGTGATATTAGAGCTAGACGTACGGATAAAAAAAATTCAAAAATGCTTGAGTGGAATTTAAGATAAATACATTAATTAAGATATAGTTAACATAATAACCTAAAATTTCCTGGAAACTTAATGAGTTTGGAGCCAATAAAGCTTCACTGAGGACAGGAGGCATAATCAGAATCAGAGCTGACACATAGCTCAAAATCATTTCAAATTATCTCCTTCATTTACATTAGCCAGAAAACCAGTAAACAGCTGATGGAGTATGAGAAGCCTAGACAGCCAACATCAATGGGCAACAGACAAAGACTAGGTCATACAGTATAGTGAAGAGAGAGCTTGAGGTTTGACCTTTGGAATTGAAATATAGACATTTTAAGCTCCAGTGGAATGTATCTGAACGGCCTTTTTTGACTTAAATACATAAAAGATCAGGAGGAGGTCACATTTGGCTTGGGGTTCATCAGAGCAGAACAGATCACATCCCCTTCTTTATTCATCCTCATTTTGAAAAAAGAATCTCAAAACTTTTCTGGCATAGCATAAATATTCATTTTAGAAGATCAGCTCTTCAGATGGTGTAAAGTGATGAACTGCTACTGAAGTCAATGGAGCTGGACTGATTTACACCAGGAAAGTATCTTGCCTCTAGCTCATGTTGTGCTTCTACTACATATACAGAAATGGTACTTTTGAAACTTCTTGTGCTGATGCTTTTTTCCTGGGGATTTTACATCAACAATGTTTTCAGCAATGACCCAAGCTAACATTTGAGAATGTAACTGCAGACTAATTCCACTTGCCTTTGAAAGGTAGGGCAAGAGGTACACTACAGAAGCTAGTAATGAATTAGTATGACAGTGTTACAGTTTACCACTTCTTTATGTGCATCTCCTTCAACCCCTGGTTTTGTCTTTTTCAGTATTTCTGCGGGTTTTTTTTTTTTAGAAAGGAAAGAACTTTTCTACTTCCTTGACAAACTTCTTCAGAAATGAAGAAAAAAAATTAGGTGACTTGCTGACTGATCCCCGATACTGAGTTCCTGACTTCTTACTGCTTTAAGGTTATGTCTGCTGGTGGATAGTGACAGTGGTTCTCTTTTCTGGAGAGACTAAAAACTATTTAAAGGGATAAAATATCAGCCCCAAGGAATCTGTATACCTGCTGATGTAATAACAGGGACAGTGAATAGGAGTTTTTCTATACACATTTTCAGCCTATTCTCATAGAATCATGGAAAAAACCTTCCAGTCCATCTTCCCAACAATTTTGAATGCTCTAGTCTTTTGTCCATTTAGATGTCTTAATTTCTGTCTCCTAACATAAAAGAAAATGAACATCAACCAGTCCTTACTTCTCTATATTTACATTGGCTTCCAAGGAGGAGAACCCAGTTTTTGTCTTTAATATGCTTATCCTTAATGAACACTTTAGACACAGATTCCAAATTATGTATTCATTGGAAAGATTAACTCTGATTAACAAATACATGCTAAAGAGCTCTGTTTAATTGGTTTTTGTAAGTAGTTAAATGTGGATGCTTAGTGCAGCATGTTGTATGTGTAAAATCCAAAAAATTTTGGAATTTTTAAACATTTCACAGGAAACAAACTCTGTGCAGCTGACCTATCTTTCCTGATGATGTACCTGCGCTTTCCCCTGCATTTAAAGTTTCCATGATCTAGTTCTAATAATGGTTAAAGTTATCCATCTAATCAGACTAATTAGCACTGGTGAACAGAGACAATCATAATAGAATGCAAATGCCAGTTTTACAAAATGAAAACACCATATGTGCAGTAATTAGTGAACCACAGGCACTTTTTATAAATCATATTTATTAGTTTGTAAACAAATCAAGGCCTAAATGAAATAAAAGAGACCATTAACGCCACCAACGAGCAAATAAATACGGTGGCTAGACCTTCCCAGGTACATTTTATGGCGAGTTGGATAACGCACTTTAGATATATAAATAGATAAGTGCCCCACTTCTTCTGAGTTTTCCTGGAGATGCTGGGGGCTTGATTGAGTTTGTGGGTGTCATCCTTTTGAAGCCACCGGATGGATATATTAGCTGATTTAGCGAAGCTGCATTTTGATCATAGGGGCTGTTCTTGTCTAGAGACCAGATGGTCATAAATTAGAATATGTGGGTTGTGTCCATGATGAAAAATGTTCTATTGATAAGAACGCTAATTGTGTTTCACAGCAGACTAAGACTCACCAGAAACTTAACATGGATTGTGGTTTCGGATATAAATGATTCTATAATGCGAAGTGTGATGATGGTATCAAAATAGAGAATTACTAGAATGTGAGATCCTCAGCTTGGCTTTTGAATCCAATTCTTCCTCTTTGCTAATATTTCTTAGTTAGTTCTTAAATAGAGAACAGAAGACAACACAAAGGGCATGTAATGAGGATATTTTAATTGTAATGAGAATAGTTGTAAATTCCTCTAAAAAACCCTCAAGCTAGAGCAGCTTCAATTACACGTTGATCACTTCCTTCCTTATTAAGGTGCTCACTATCTTATTGATAAAACTCCTGCAGTAGGGACACATTTTCATCTAGCCTCAGATCAGCCTGCAAAATTGCATTTGAACATACAAGTGCTTATTTTCCATCTCAGGCATACAACTATCATGTGCAAATCTGAAGGCCAGGGTTGAAAATCTGACCCATAACATATGCAGTGGTGGGGAAGGCTCAATTAATATGAAAAAGATTTGATATTACACTTGTATTATTATCACATGGCAGATTACAGTCCTCTACAGCCATTTTTTCCCCCACAGGAAACAGCGGCAACACAAAAATGATGCATATCAATGCCTTTTGGGATGCAAAGCGGCTTCTTGCCTCTGGCTTGTACAGTACTCCAAAAGGTTGGATCCTTTTCTCCACACTATACATTTTGGCTTTGTTAATGCCATGCTGTCCAACCTCAGATCCTTGGAGCAAGGGCTGACTTTCCACACCACTGTTTCAAGAGAAGATCTACAAGGCCTTTTGACTTTCTGGAATGCTTGTGCTGTACTTGATAAAATGAAGTTAGAAACTTCTGCAGTTTTTTCAGACAATGTTAACATTTCATTTTCTAGTGTTTAAGCTGGTATTCTGTTGTGAAGCAAAGATGTACCTGACCCATGATGCTGGCAGATGAAATCAGATCAAAAATACAAATTTTTCCTAGGTTTGTGGAGGTTCAGTTCCAAAGTCCTTGTTTGAGCCCATCCTTGTTTTAAGCTGATTGTAAAACTCTGTGAAGTAATTTTTGTAAATGGTGGTATGTACATTTTTATTGACTTGTACGAGGGTGCAGGTATTGTATATGCCTAAATCCCTACAATTCAAGCTGAGAGTATATCACAAACTGAGAAAGCATAAATCATAGACCAACTTTTCAGTGAGTGGTAAATCATAGTATTCCGTTTGGTGTTCATTCTGAGAACATTAATTAGAGTGTATTTAATGTGACTCTCCTGTAATTTGTACATGCGTAGCTCAACCTAATCTCACCTCCACCCACCCCAGCAATTCCAATGTACATTGTAGCAGTGTCTAAAACATTAACAGTCAATTAATTATAATAGTGCACTGGTGCCTCGCCAGTCTGGTTTATCTTTATTTTAGACTAAAGAAAACAAGAAAGAACAAATATTCCATTAGAGAAAGAAAGCAGAATGTCCCTCACTCTGTAAGTCCCATCTTGAATCCTGCTTGGGCCTGCCCCCTGAGTAGGGACAAGGTGGCAGACATCTTACATTTAAAAATGTAGTACAGAGAAAACAGAACATTAAATGTAAGTGGTGTTTGTAATTAAGTTTCATTCAATTATGAGTGTGTGTTGTTGCCTCTGCACCTCTTTGGACTGGACAGGAAGAGGAATTACACAAATGCAAAAATAAAGGATGTTCTCATTGTATGTTTGGCTTGGCCAACACCAAGCCATAACAGTAGCAATGTTATAAGACAGCCTGTGCAGGCCAAAATAGTTCAAATGAATTCACATAATTCTGAATACCTGTGTGTTTTTCCAGATGAGGTATTGCCAACCCCAATTGTTCAAAAATGATGAGTTAAGCCCCACAAAAATCACAAGATTAATTTAAAAAAACTCATTTTTTAACCAATAAATTTGGGGTTCTTTTGCTTTCGCTTTCTGAGCCCTTTGGGCGCTCTTATTACACATTTTCAAGCCTTTCTTTGCAACTACAAAGGATAGAAATGGACTTTTTATTTTTAATGACCGCAGAGATTCTCATAAGATCTCTGGATTTCAGCAGCTGGGGCTTCAGGGGAAACCCCACATAGCATCAGACTCATGATCAGATCAGGAGAGATGGCAACATGGTAAAGTGCACAAAACCTGCCAACCTTTTAAGTTTTCCCTATCGCTCATAAAAATAGGGTGTGAGGCAGCAAGGTGGGCCTAATATTTATTATCTCTGGAGGGTGGGATTTTCAACAGAGCTCAGCGCTGGCCTAACCCTTCTCCCACAGAAGTCAATGTAAAACTCACATTGACTTCAATGGGAGCCGAGTAAGACCAGCACTGAATGTTTCTGAAAATGTCACCTTTATTTTTTATCCTGTTATCTCTTCAAACAGCTGTGTTCAGTCTCTTAGCTGTTAAGCAGAGGGAGAAAACAGGCAAAGTTTATGTTATGCCACTGAAGTAGAGTTGATGTTATGCAAGAGAACTTTCAGTCAGTAACGGAGCAAATGATGGACAAATCATACAAACATTCATAGGCTTGATTCAGTTCCATCTGTCCCCTAAGGTCATGTCTATAATTTTCAAACTGTGTTAATCAGAACAGAGTTTAAATATAAAGTGCTATTTTTTTAAAAAAAAAAAAAAAGGTTTTAAATTTAGAATGTGGTTTTATAATGTTGCAGATTGAGGGAGGTGCTGAGCAACCTCATCTCCCACTGAAGGTGCATTTCCACAGCTGTGCAAAGAGCACTTGCCCAGTATCTGACCCTACACTGGGACCAGTCATGCTTCCATTGAAGTCAAAGGGTCATTTACTTTAATAGGAACAGGATCAGGCCCTGTACCTGATCCTATTTGGGAATATAATGGCCTGATACAATGTCCATCAAAGTCAGTGGAAAGATCCACCCACCCCCATTGACTTCAGTGAACATTAACTGGCTAGCTAAATTGGGTTTGCATTGCATTGCAACTAGTGTATATCTGGCCCCAATATTGTAAACAACAAGAAAACACTTTAATTTGCCAATTCTTTGAAGCCTGACCTTTTAGCATTCTAATAAAGTGGGATTCTAATCTACACAGGATAAACTACAGTACTCTTTAAATAATTAACTGACATGGTTAAATAGTCATTACTGTATAAGAATGAGGACAAAAAAGATTAGATCATACTTAACATTTCTGTTAAATGATGTTGTTTTCCCCTCCTAATTTGGTTTCCTTACAACAAACTTTGCCTCCACAATTATTATAAGCAGCCCAATATAATTTAGTATTTGGTGCTGCTACACAGTCAGGCAAAAACCTGACTTCAGCAAGTTTTGCTGCAGAATGGAGATTTGGCTTAGTGCACAGAAAGCACTTTTTACACAGAAAACTATTAAAATATATGAAGAGTAATTAAAAGCATCAGCTGAGGATGTGAAATACAAGTAATTTTATATTAGCCAGAAAACTCATTTTGACATCTTGAAATAGATACTAAAAGAAATTGAGAAAGTGGCCTCCAGCTTATTGATTGCATCCCAAAACATTGCCTACTAGTGTCAAATTGCATCATTTTGTGCAGTATTTACAGCAAAAAATTATTACTGGTTAAATTACAGTTTAATACATTATCAGTGCACTCATTTGCATACAAATACCCAGAATCCTATTGCAGCGTCTACAGTGGAATTTAAATTCTAGAAGCAAATGGGAAGATTTTTTTGTGCATGTGTGTAGATACCACACACGTCAGCCCAGTATGTTGTAGTTCTGTTTTGTCAGTGAAATGGTGAGAAGATCTCATAGTTTTGTAGCCACCACACCTTATTTGTGTCATACTTGGCTAAAAACCATTCATTTTTGGTGTGAAATAGGATCAGTTTAACTGGTATTTCATTTTAAAATTAAATAACTAGTGAGCATTCTGAATATATTTAATGTCCCTATGATAGTAGTTCCCTGTTATACATGCAGCTGTATATCTGTTTCTATGGAGTTTCAATGTGGCAGGAAGGATTATTTGGCTGTGCAGTACTATGACTAAAGAACAGCAAAAACATGCAGCTCCACACTTGCCTCTGGCAAAATTTGGAAATGTACATAGCAATCTGCCACCTAGAACCCAGCTACACAACAAGGTAGTGCCAGGCATGGCTCGCTTTGATGGGAAATGAGAGTTAAAACTAACCTAACACAATCTAATCATGCTGAAGCTCTTGAGGTTGCCACTTCTGATCTTTAAAGAGAGAGAGTGCTACTATCTCCACATCAACACACTCTTGGGAGATGGATGTGCAAAAGAAAACTCTGGAGCGCTCCATGCTACACCATCGGGGGATGATCTGCCCAGTATATACATACACACACCCACCCCTATTGGAAAGAACAATAAACACTACTAGTTGTTTTCTGGCACTGATCCATTGCTAAGGTGTTAATGTTTTCCTCTGTCTAAATTATTTTTATTTAGAAGAAAGAAAAACCACACAAATATAAAGTCTGTACAAAAGAGAAAGAACGGTGAGACTCATTCTGCAATGCCTTGCATATGAAATGTGGTAGCAGTCTTCTAAAAGATAGATGTGAGTGGTTAGTTCAGTACTAGGTCACATGCCTGAGATAGTTTAAAGACACACAAACTCTATTTATTTTTTTTTTAAAAGATAGTGATAATTTCCTAGCACTGTCCACAAAGCCTTCTTTTATTCTGAATAAAAGTACTAATGCATTTTTGGTCCATTTTGGCAAAAGCCCTTTTGGGCCTCAGCATGGAAAATTGGTTCAAGTAGTATTCCTTTACGTGCAGATGTGGCCCCAGTTATACTGCAAATGTCGAGGACATGAATTCTCAATGCACAGGGGTCTTGACCAGCCTACCCTTGCAAATATTGCTGAATGACAGAGGGTCCAAGGACAATTCCCAGTATAGAAAAAAAATTGAGACCCACTCAAGGAAGTTGGGTTGCCAACTTGGGAGTGGGGAAGAAAAGAGAAACTATCCTTGTCATGAAAACATTTTATGCAAAATCATGTAGGGCCAAAGTGTGGGCCAGCTACTGTGGCAGTACAGAGGCATAAGGGGCACCACTGAGGCACACATTTGTGGTAAAGTGCGGGGACATTTGTAGTAATAGTGCATGTGCTGTACTGTTTTGTGGATAACTAGAAGACTTCAGACTCAAAAGTACATCAGGCAGGCTCCTTTCCACAACACTATATCCAAAGAAAGAAGAGAATGAAGCCAAAAAGATTTTTCCCTTTATATTTGTTGATGTGAGAGAAAGATACTTCGCTTCATCTGCCATAACCCCCCACCACCTTCAAGGGCAAGATTATAATATTTACCCAATGGCCCAAACTGGGAGCTGTTTGACACTACCTCATCCTAGGGGGAGTGTAAGGGACCGGGGCATAGGCAGTCTGGCCACGAGGCAGTAGTCAGCGAATAGGGATCAGAGCAATCATTACAGACAGGATCAACAGGAAAGAGTCAGGAAGGGTCAGAAACCAGAGGTAGTCACCAGGCTGTAATAAGAAGTCAAGAGTTAGGGTCAGAGTCAGGCTGGAGACAGAGAGTAGACATCAGAAAGTGAAGTCCGGTCAACAAGCTAGGAAGGGGTGGCCCAAACGATTTCCTGGGGCACCCTCCAGGGTTAAATAGAGAGCATGGGCCAATCAGAAGGCCACAGAGTGTTATCACTCGGGACCCTTTGGGTGGTACTTCCTGTGTTACCAAATATCTACAGTGCGCCTTGTGTGTGGCTTTGTATGGCCTCCTGGGGATGTTGCAGGAATATCAGCTGCCCCAGACACTGCAGACCTAGTTTCTAGACCCAGATTCTTACAGGGAATTAGGAGTGGGACAGTGCTTCAAGAAGCACAAGGCCTCTCCACACATCTTCTGTGCAGGGGAACACACATGCTGCCTGTATGCGAGTTTGGCCGGGGCTCGTCCCTCTCCAGGGCGGCAGGGAACCAGACCGCCTCGTTACTTCTATCAGGTGTGTTGAGGAATTAGCCTGGCTGCAGGGCCAACAGTTAGTAGCTCAGGCCCTCAGGCGGGGGCTGACCAAAGGCAGAGTTCAATAGCAAAGCCCAGGCTCCTGGCTCCGAGTGGCCTGGGAGATGGGTGGCAGGGGGGACGCAGGCCCACCCACTTCACTGCGTCCCAGCCCGGGGCCCTAGCAGTGGCAGAAGACCCGCAGCTGTGTCAGTGGAGTTCCTGGCCGCAACACACTGACATTGGCTTTGGCAGTGTTGCAGCCTGACTAGGATCGGCTGCCCCCAGGCTACTTCCTACCTCCCCCTCTAGAGGTACCTGGGTCCGGCCGGCGTCCTCCAAGAGGTCACACACCATGGGATCCTCGGGTTAAATGGTGCTTGGTTGGCTTGGCAGCTCCTCGGGGTAACTGGCGAACGGCAAGCTTGGCAGCATCTCTGGGCTCGGGCTAGCATCAGGCATTGGCTGGTCTAGCCAGTCCTCGGGTTGGTCACCGATTGCCTTGGTCTCCCGGCTGGGAACTCCGCCACATGCATCTAGCCTCTCCGGTGGCTGTGTTTCAACTGAGCTCTGGGGTCAGTCTTTTATACTTCCTGTCCTGCGCCTTGACCTCTGAGGAGCGGCGCAGAGTTTACTGGCTCTGCCCACTTTGGTGTCCTGGGAGGCTCTTCCCTCTCTGGGGCAGCGGGGAACCAGACCGCCTTGCTACACTGCCCCATACAGAATGCTTCCCTCTCTCCCTGGGCCAGCTCAGAGGCTCTATGTAGGGTCAGAGGACCATGGCAGTTTGTCTATGGGACAATCTGATTCCTAGTATGTAAGGTTTCAGAGTAGCAGCCGTGTTAGTCTGTATTCACAAAAAGAAAAGGAGTACTTGTGGCACCTTAGAGACTAACCAATTTATTAGAGCATAAGCTTTCGTGAGTTACAGCTCACTTCATCGGATGCATCCGATGAAGTGAGCTGTAACTCACGAAAGCTTATGCTCTAATAAATTGGTTAGTCTCTAAGGTGCCACAAGTACTCCTTTTCTAGTATATAAAGTTAAACCAACACAGAGGAGGAAGAGAACTAAGCATCCATTCTTCATTGACATATTACAGACAAGACATTGGCTATGGATAGAAAAAGAAAACAGTGAAAGAGTGGAGTGTAAAAAGGACTGTATACTGTTACAACTCCAATCCCATGAAAGCAGACTTGAACACTGTCGCACATTATATTTAAGAAAGGATGATATTAGGCAGCAGTCTTCACATGTGCTACAGATGTGTAAATGTGAGAAAAAAAAATCAATCACACAACAGATTGCCAGTTGACACTTCAGATATTATTTTTGTGGTCCAGAGGGCTATTAGGTGTTCATCAAACAAAATAAATATTTCATTATATTTACAGTCAGATCAACAATTTCAGGTTAGCTAAGGCGAATGCATCCATAAGAGTCAGTAGGATACATTCTGCCGAAAGATCTGACAGCATACTTCTTGCCATGTAGATTTCCCTCCTATGTTTTCCCCGTAGGATTGTGTGATCGTACGACTCCTCTGCTCAAAACTTCTCACTTGCAGAATTTACCTTTCTGATCTTCAGCTCCCACTATGGCTGTGGCACAACATTTTGTTTCCAAATAATGATGAAAGTGGGTGAAACTATGGCAAAGAATCATTTGTTATCAGTTTGTTAGGGGACTGAGCCAAAGCCCACTGAAGTCAATGGTAGTCTTTCCATTGCCTTCAATGGGCTTTAGACCAGGTCCTAAGTTGCCCCAGACCTCAAAATTTGGTAGTCCTTGGTCCAGCTCCAATGCCAACCACAGGCCATTGTGCGTTGGAAATATATCCAGGCTGGATGATTTAATCTCAATTCACTTGTGTCCTGAAGACTTGGGTTCATGTCTGTCTTCACAGCTGAAAGAGTAACATCTTAACCCTGTGTACCACAATTCCTCTGCTTTTTCATTTAGATTATACAAAATAATTTAACATTTAAAACTGTCTGTACTGGTGCCTAAGTGCCTCACTTTAATCGATATTAGCTGTTAAAGATATTCATTTTAACAGTGACATTTACAGCATTACCCAGTCTATCATAGTACAAGTGCATCACTTAGTGCTGTTTTAAACAACTCTACTTGCTTTACTACAAGTGTTTTAGCTCTTGCTGAATTTGGTCACTTTAACTCTGATTCTTGCAGGTGCAGAGAGATATTTCAGATTCTAGTTTAATAAAATATATGTGTTTGAAAAATCAGGACATAATATTTTGCATTTATGTTGCTCCTTCCATCCAAGTATCTTTGCTTTACAAATATCACTTAGCCCTTACAACATCCCAGCAAGAAAAAGTATGTATTATCTGCATTTTGGGATGGGGACCATTCAGTGGAATAACTCCCATTGCTTTGAATCAATCCGGCCCAGAAATTAGATGGATCCAGACCTCTGAAGTTAAAGGGAAAAAATACTCCCATTGATTTCAAAGGCAGTTGAGTCAAGTCCCAGGTGACTTGCCCAAAATCAGACAAGACGCCCGTTAGCAGAATCCAGATCTTGTGACTCCCTGCTCTGCGGCTTAGGCACAATGCCTTGTTTCTGCTGGAAGAAAACAGACCATGGAATGCATGAACATACCCTGTAAATTCAGAGCAATACAATTTTCCATTATAGCAGAACTTACCAGACATTGTGTCCTTGCATTCCACTCAACATGCAGACAAAATCTGTATGGTTGCATTGTCTAGGACTAGTGAGAAAAGATTTTCTATATTCTTTACCATTAGGGGATGGCAATCTTAAAAGTTACATTCACAGTACAAATCATAAAGCAAATATGGTGAAATGATTATTATATTACATGTGATCATGCATCCCAGTAGCAAGTAATTTGGCTGTAATGTTTTACAGAAGTTATTTTTTGGATAGTGGGTAAGTAAAGTAGCATCATTTTTTATGGAAAATATTAAAGTTATTATTCTTTCATTGTCAATTTCAACAAGTACAACTGCCTCTTTCTCCACTGTTAGATGACCATATCTGAACCATGCCTTAAGGAGCACTGCAGAGATACAGCGATTTACACATAGGCAGTGAAGACGACTTAGGTAAATAGTTACATTGATACTTCCATTGGTCTTTTCTCTGACATATTCTAGTTTGTTCAGGGGTTATTGTACATCTTCAAGAGAGCCACAGAAAGTAAGCAGACCCATACTGTGAACTAGAGACATTACAGCTTAGTCGCTAGGGGTTAATAAAGCCATTTTCCAGACAATGTTTGCAATGCAATCCATCATCCTCTCCTGTAAATTATGTGGCTCTGCAAAATACAGGGGTCTGATATAAGGGTACAACATTGACAAATAGACCACTTTTAGGCTCTGATTCAGGAAAAGCATCCCTACTCAGGAAAGCACTTAACTTTAAGGATGGGCTTAAGCATGGGCTTAAGTGTTTACTGAACTGGGGACTCTCAGGCTAAATCATGGCTGTCAATTAAATTAAATACATTGGGTCTAAACCTGCCCCTCAGTTACATCAATGACTCCAATTTGCTCGCACGATAAATTAAATCTTGTACATTAGCAGTAGAGAGTTCTGGCCTGTATTTTTCCTTCAATATACCATGCAAAAGTGTGTACGATCTGCACCAAGATCTCCCTTGGAAAGCAAGACACAGTAACTAACCTATGCACTCAGCAATATTTCACAGCTCCAAAAGTCTGGGACCAGTCTTGCCTGCAACCTTACTGCCTTGGGTGCTTGGCAGTGAGGGGTCTACCCTGATGGGTAAGTAGGACTTAATTGATGCACTAGCCTTGCGCCGGCCATTTACCGAGAGCTGAATTTCACTCTTGGTGAATTTGCATTCATGAATCAATGATGTTGTTATTTTAACCTTGTTTCTTTTTCTTTTTTTTAAAATATTGATCAGTCTAAACTAGTGGGTCAACCGTGAAGAAGGCAAATTCTCCCCAATGTACATTCCACTCTACCACTTCGATTACATTACAGTTATCCTGGCTAAGTGAAACATTTGACTTTTAAGAGTAATGGGGAAAAAAAAGCCACTATGCCCTCCAAACACATGAAATGGAGATGTTAGATAAAAATTGACCTTTTGGGGGCAAAAGCAGAAGGACACACAATCCGCTGCAAATAACCTCCTGTGTTCTCTACTTCTCCTTGCCACCTGCCAGAGACCAGGACATGGGCAGTCCTGCTCAATGGTTAGAGCCAAGGGTCAGAACCAAAGTCAGGAATTGGAGCTGCAGGTCAGAGCCGAGTAAGGCAAGGCAAGGCAAGGCAAGGCAAGGCAAGGCAGGAACCAGGCTGGTTCCAAGGAGGAGCAGGGCTGGAACCATGCTGGGAACAAGCAGGTTCAGCAGCTGTCATAGCCATGGATGAATGCTTTGAGCAGCCACCAAACTACTGCTGCAGGATTTAAGAGCTGGTCCAGTGAGTCTTCCCACCATTAGATTGCCTGAATACTGGCTATGCTGCAGGCCCAGATTCCCGACACCACCTTTCAGTATCAATGGGCCAAATAGCAAGGTCCTTACTCAGTTTTACTCAGAAAAAAATCCCATTGGCTTCAGTGCTTTACTCATCTCAGCTGTAACATGTCACCACATGAATAAACCCTATCAGGTATACCACAGCACTTTGTTACTAAGCCAGTTTCTCTTCAAGTGATCCAGCATAGATTTCTGAATATTTAAGGGGAACTATGGGAAAGTTATTTATTTTTCTTCTGTCATTTTGCGAAATCACTCCCCAAATTAATATAGTTGCCTCATCTCATTGCGGGGGAAAATATTTTCCAAATGATGAAGCATATGGGCTACTAAACTTACTCAGCAAGAACTGATTTCATCTCTCTTTTTTGAGACAGATGTATGCAATGGACCACAACGAAATAAAACACAAACAAATGCCTAAAACATTAAAAGAGTATATACATCATATCATCTATATGTCTGTATAGTAATATCTGATACACACATTGAGTATCTATCATCTTTGCATATGTTCTTTATAACTAAAGAGATCAATACACATTGCATATGCCATACATAAACACGTGATATAGTAACAAAGGATTTTGCAGCAATGGGGGAACAGTTGGACCCCATATGATTGTGCATTTCCAGAGTTTCTAATGCTTGGGTTCTTTTTTCATTTTTTTTTTTTTCAAGTGTAGAATTTTGGTATGGATCTCCATATGTCTCCACTGAAACACATTTTCAACCATAACCTGTTTTTAACCAAGAGTTTGGTTTGTGAATGAATATATATATCTCCAAGCATTTTGACAACTACTAACGAAAAAGTGCCATAAAGAGGTGGGTCGGATTATATTATTGTGTACATACATGCCTGTGCCTATTGGAAAAACCTAGTACTAAGGTCATGAGGTCAAGCCCTCGGTGCTTACAACATTGCAAGCAGTGTTATCTTTGCTGACCTATAGCTAGATTTTTTCAAACCAAGCAAAGGCAGTAATCCATAGGGAAGGTTATATGCATACTAAGTTTCAAGTGTCTTATATCAGCTGTTTTGCTGGAATCCTGTCTAAAAGAGTGTTGGGTCGTGATTTTTAAAAATGAAAATGTGTATTTGCTTCTCCATCAAACTTAATCAGGTGAAGAAGTTACTCTAATGCTCCAGAAAAATTTTGCTTTTGAGTAGAAACCAAGCATGGAAAATTTCAGTAAGAAAGGGGAATGATTCAGAAAGCTATAGCATGTGAAAACAGGAATTACAACTGAAACAGTTTTGCAGTATTAACAGTAGTGGGTGCTGTCACAGTGACTGGCTCTATAGTACTGCATTTACACGGAACTCAGGAAATGATCTGACAACTTGCTGTGTTAAACACTAGTTATTGGGTGAACCATATTTCCTCTAATTTAATTATGCTGCTTACTGAGTGTGGTGGGTGATATTTTAATCCACTTCCTCCCAATGAACTGATAGCAGGTATTATGATCTGAATTCTAGTAGTTTACATCATACAGCATAAACTGATGTGAAAATCTAAAGCAAATCCCAACAGTGATATCTCATAATAGGACTACAGCTGAAAGTGAGTTTGAAGAGTCTTAATTTTCAGATTATATGGCCCCTGTCAACTCAAGTAAGGAGTGCCCAATGTGCATAACTCACAAACGGAATGTTCTCAGCATTCTATAATAAGTTAGAAAGAAAAGAGAAGATTTGAGGTGGTCAAGAAACATGGGTTTAAACACTAGTTTTGCTTCCAGGATGATCTTATAGTAAAATGGACAAAAGCAAAGAAGCTGACAATCACACATGTGTATTACACTTCCTTGTACATCAGGGAGCAGGGAGGTAGTGCAGTCTTTTGGATAGGGCATTGCACTGGGCGTTTGGTGACCTGGGTTCTATTCCTTACCCTGCTACTGAGCTGCTGGATGACCTGGGGCAAGTCACTTCCTCTCCCACCCTACAATACAAATTACCATCAGGGGGATGCACGCCAAAAAGACTGGCAGGTGATATTGCCCCTGCTATCTTCCCAATTTAGAGATTTTTGCCCAAGGGAACTTCAGTTTGAGGAGATATGTTACATGTCCACTGAATGCCCTGGTCATTCCCAACCAGGACATCCTTTGTTTTTGTTTATTTTGCAACCCTCCCCCTGTGAAAGGAAGATGGCAGCTGCAGCTTTCCTAGCTCAGAGGCCGTGTTGGGGTTTATGTTTTCAGAATTCACCATAAACCAGGTATGAATCTGGCACAAGGAATTCTAAAATGCATGATTTTAGCATCCATTCTGCTGTTTATTTGAGTCGTCCCCCCAGTTAGGACACTGAGGTTGTTACTGTGGTCATTCCCACAGAACTCCTATCACGTTAGCTGAAAGAATAGATATGCTGCTTCTAAAATTTGCATTTTCCATTTCCATCTGTGAGAATACTACCATCAGCTCACCAATTACTCATGGAGATTTGGGTTTGAACTCCAGACCCAAATCTTTTTACAAGCAGTAAGTTTAACAAATCAGCAGAGCACTCTGCAAAAAATGTAACTAAACTAGAGTTGGAGAAAACATCTGTCTGACACGTGCCATTGTGATGCTTTATGTCAGTTTGCATCAGTCAAGCTTGCAGTTTAAAACTGTTTCAGGGGGGGGGTTTTGCATGCATCAAAAGGTTTGTCATTTCTCTGCAATTTAGGTAAAGGTAGGAAGGGTAATATAATCCTGTGGGCTGGCAAGCACTGAAGCAAACTTTGGCTTTTAGCTTTGTTCCCAGTTGCCTGAATTTCCAGTGGGTAGTGTGTCATATGTCTAGAGACAAATGAATGCTAATGAAATAGAAAGTGGTGAAAACCTGCTATAATGGTAGAAAGTTGCTCAGCTAATAGAACAGGTGCTGATGGAGGAAAATGATCCAGTTTTCCCAGAGCTTTCAAAAATCTTTTAATATTTATAGAAGCAAAAGAGTAGAGTATGGGCAGGACTTGGGGGAGAGAAAGTTCACTGTGGGTGTCTTCTGTAAGCACTATTGTAGAGGCTAATGCAAGTGTATTCCCACTGCCATGTAGTCTACAGGGAATAACAGTGGGCTATTCCCTTGCTCAGTAACTAGACTGCTTCCGAGAGGTTCTTTCCTATTTTAGGGGAAGGGGAGACGAGTCGTGAGTGTGCACTGAGTATCTTCACAGAGATCCTCCTTCCCCTTAGGCTGCAAAGCAGCAAGTATAGTCGTGACTTCCTCCCAGAACGGTCATCCATATGGCAGTTAACCCCAAACCTTCACACCAAACATGATCGGATCATGGATCGGAAGGATATTCACTTAAGCTTAGTCAGCTTTTTTAAAATGGCACATTCCTCCACACTTAAATATTGTCTAGTCTCAAGGACCCAAACTGGGGTGAACTCTTGAGGTCTCTGAAGTCAAGCCAGTCAAACCTCCAAAGTTTTTAAATGCCAAATTTTGAAACATTTTGATCAACTCTTTAGTTGGTTGAAAACAAAAAAGTAGAAGGTTGAGAGATGTCTGAAAAATAGCATTGACATTTTTCCTGATCTTAAATTTCAAAATTTGAAAAAATTCAACTAGCTTTATTATCTACTGATTCTGGATCAGGCCTAAGAAGGAGATGACTGGAGTAACAGATAAACACCTACTACTGAGGCATTTGCAGACCTCTCACCAGAGCACAGAGATCTAGGTAAGACTGAGTGAACTTTCAAACCAAGCCTTTTGAAGTCTGCATGCCCCATTGTTAGTACCTTTGTAATAACCATGCTTTTATTAGGGGATTGAGCTGGGTTTCAGGCTTGGATAATAGCCAGAAAATTCAGTTAACTCCAAGCCCAACCTGCATTGGGATGTGACGACATTTACACAGTGGCATGTCCCAGTATAAATGGCCTCACATGGAAAGGCTGTTCTCTTAGCTTGTTGGGCTGGAGAGAGAAATGGCCTGGAATGTGGGCAGCTGTCTTTTTTCTATCCTACCTCAAAGATTAAGCTCCAGGATCATGATGCATTGTTACCCTGTGACACTTTGCCCGTGCTGCAATGCTAGCATCTTCTGAACCCAACTTTCCATGCTTAAACCAGCCCCAGTTCTTTTCCAGTATCTTTGCCCTGCCCTCATTTTCATTCTGAATAGCTGTTGGAATCAGATGCAAAAATTACCCTGCAGTTGCTGCTCCTGATCTGCTGTAATGGTAAGTGAGCATTAGGACGGTCATACTGGGTTAGACCAATGGTCCACCTAGCCCAGTTTCCTGTCTCCCGACAGTGGCCAGTTCCAGGTGCTACAGAGGGAATGAACAGAACAGGCACTCATCAAGTGACCCATCCCCTGTCATCCACTCCCAGCTTCTGGCAAACGGTGCCCCTAGCCTTCAGAGCATGGTGTTGCACCACTGCCCAACCTGGCCAAAAGCTGCCAAGTGCTCCTGTCATTTAAGATACTTATTTGTGAATAACCCAGCTTGTTGTCAAGACAGAGTTATGCCTCATTTTAATGCCAACTTCCTCTTTGGTGAGCACATAGGACTAGATAAGCAAGAACAATTGGGAATTTTGCTATAGATTTCATTGCCAGTGAACAAATTCCTTGTTTTCCCAGGGCAGTGTGTTACATCAAAGGCTGAGGGTTGTGATGGTCTGAGTGCAGTCAGCAGCACACCATATTTATCAATTACCAACAAGGGCAAGTTCTAACAGAAAGTGACCCTTTAAACACTGTATCTTAATTTGCCTTAAACTGATTGCCTGGTATTTCCTCTACTGCAATAACTAAAATGATGGACTAGAACGGAGATGCACTTTCTGTTGATAATTGACTTGTGTCAGCTGCCTTAAATGTTAGTGTGTGTCTTCACACTCAAAAACAAAATTCACACAAACACTAGATTGTTCACCGATAGCAAAGATGCATTTCATGAATGTAGAAAGCAAAGACAGAGCTTCAGGTTTGAATCCAGGTCCAAAATGTATTACGTTTTGGGTGTATCAGAGGGCAGGGATGTTTTACCAGTCCTAATGGAAAAGCATTGATGACATTCTAGTTAGCTTTGATTTAAAACTTAATTTAGGTCTTGAAAAGGGTTAGTGCATCTTTACAGCCATATTGTAATTCTCAAAAAGTCCTGCCATGAAGTTAGCCAAGTCCACATTTCAACACCACAGGGTCACATTCAGATCAAAGAGGTACTCAAACAATGACTAAAATTCACAGAGGAAAGGTTTATACCAGAAATCCAACAAAAATGGATGCTGACAATTCACATTATTATTCAAGCACCTTCAAAAGAAAATGTACTGAAAATAATGCTTGTCAGATATATACAGTCACTTATGGATGTTTAATGAACACTGAAATCCTAGTTCAGAAGTGGGCTAAATATACAAGACCAAATATTAGAGCAGAGAGAATAAGCAGTAGCAAATAATTTACCTGATGCATTTTAACCTTTTTTTTCTGCTAATGCAATGTCTGAAAACAGATTGCTACTTCCTCATATTTGTTTGTTATTTTGAATGAGTCCCAATTTTAGCATGTAATTTTTACTATGGGTTGACTGTGAAGAGTTTTCTGTGCCTATTCGATACCCAGTATCTGAAATTTGAGCTGTGTAGGTTAACTTGTGAATGGTTACATGATATTGCTGTCGATCCATTATTGAATGAGCATGTCTGGTGTGAAGGATTGAGCGTGCCACCTTACCACTCCATGGAAGGTGATAGCTAAAATGCTAGCTGAAAGTGAACGTAAGGGTGCCAGCATGGCTAAAGCAAATTCAGTAAAATCTGAGCAAATCCTCAGAGAATGTTTTATGGAGGTTTCTCAGATCTACCAAGTATAAACACTTAGGGCTTGTCTACACTACCAGCCTGATCGACGGGCAACGGTCAATCCAGCAGGGGTTGATTTATTGTGTCTAGTAGAGACACGATAAATCAATCGCCAATTGCTCTAGTGTCAACTCCGGTACTCCACCTCAACAAGAAGCGCAAGGGGAATCAACAGGACACACTCTCCCATTGACATACCACAGTGAAGACATTGCAGTAAGTAGAGCTACGTATGTGGACTTCAGCTACGTTATTCACATAGCTGAAGTTGAGTAACTTAGATCGAACACTCCCCCCCCCGCCCGGAGCGTAGACCAGCCCTTACTAATTGTGTCTATCAGATAAAACAAAAGGATTATGGTGTAGTTGGAGTCAATGCAACCCCCTCTCAAACAAATAGATATAATTCATAGGAATGTTATTGCACATAAATTACAGCATCCTCCTCAACTGTTGTTCATGAACCCATATCCCTCATCTCCAGTAGCTGAAGCAGAACTGGAGGGAAGCCATCACAGCTTCAAGAGCCAAAGTGAAGCTGCTGTCATCTTTTCAGTTTGGGGAGGAAGGAGTTAATAACACTGTCATAAATATAAAGGGAAGGGTAAACACCTTTAAAATCCCTCCTGGCCAGAGGAAAAACCTTTTCACCTAAAAGGGTTAAGAAGCTAGGATAACCTCGCTGACAACTGACCAAAATGACCAATGAGAAGACAAGATACTTTCAAAGCTGGAGGGGGGGGAGAAACAAAGGTTTTCTCTGTCTGTGTGATGCTTTTGCTGGGAACAGAACAAGAATGGAGTCTTAGAACTTCGTAAGTAATCTAGCTAGATATGCGTTAGATTCTGTTTTGTTTAAATGGCTGAGAAAATAAGCTGTGCTGAATGAAATGTATCTTCCTGTTTGTGTCTTTTTGTAACTTAAGGTTTTGCCTAGAGGGATTCTCTCTGTTTTGAATCCGATTACCTTGTAAGGTATTTACCATCCTGATTTTACAGAGGTGATTTTTATTTTCTCTTCAGTTAAAATTCTTTAAGAGCCTGATTGTTTTTTTCATTGTTCTTAAGATCCAAGGGTTTGAGTCTGTGTTCACCTATGCAAATTGGTGAGGATTTTTATCAAGCCTTCCCCAGGAAAGGGGGTGTAGGGTTTGGGGAGGAAAGACATTTCCAGGTGGGCTTTTTCCCTGTTATATATTTGTTAGACACTTGGTGATGGCAGCAATAAAGTCCAAGAGCAAAAAAGGTAAAATAAAATATAGTTTGTACCTTGGGGAATTTTTAACCTAAGCTGGTAAAAATAAGCTTAGGAGGTTTTTTTTTTCCATGCAGGTCCCCACATCTGTACCCTAGAGTTCAGAGGGGGGGAAGGAACCTTGACAGACACTTAGCACTTATGCAGCACTTTTAAGTATTAAGAGCTTGATCCAAAATGATTCAAGTCAATTGGAGTCTTTCAATTGATTTCATGGGCACTGGATAGATCTGAGTGAATAAAGGATGTTGATTGTTACTGGCAATTCTGAAAAATCAAAAATGTTTTGGGTTGAACCAAAAAATGAAGTTTTTCCAATGGATCCAAAAGTAAAAAAAAAAAAAAAACACCTCATTTTGATCTCAAGCAGTTTTTAAAATGTTTTAAAATAAATTTGAAGGAAATTGCAAAATGAAAAGTGAAAAATCCTTTCAAATTGAAAAAAAAAACCCGCAACATTTCCTTTAGATAATGCCAAAATGAAATGTTTCCACTCTTTCGGGGGGGGGGGGGGAGAAGGCGGGGAGAAACAGACAGACAACGGGGGAACCACTGACATAAACAATTCAACAAAACCAACACAGATTCATGAAACATTTTGGTGTTGCTGAATCTTGGTTTTCACCAAAACCTGGTTTTGGTCAAAAAATTTCACTGATCTGTAGCATCAGATTTGGCCCGGTCTATTCAACCCTCTCATCCTTCATCTCAAAAGTATGTTGACAATGCCATGTAAACCTAGGCTCAGACTCAGGCTTGAGTCCAATCTCCCATTCAATCTATACACAAATCTGTCTGAATTAGCCCAGCAAGTACCTAGCAGAGGGGATGTGTCCAAGCCCAAGTCCCTGTGGGACTCAGGTCCAAACTCCATCATTTTGCAGCTTGGGCCCAGGAACCCAGACTCATGTCCTGAGAGTCCAAGGCCATCCCACAATTCCATGGGCCAGTGGTCCATGTCCTTTTTATCCCAAGACTAGCCAAATGACTCAGAAAATGGAAGCAACCCCCTTGGATTGAGTATGGCTGCTCAGCATTTAACCCTTTCATTTTATTCTGAACACTGAGCTGCAAACAACTAATACATCTCCTGCTTTACCTATAGTCACCGACAAGGAGTCCTTTCCAAGTGTGCTGCTACCTGTTCACGGGAGCACGGTCTGATTCTGGCAAATCTCTGGTGCGAGGTGAGCAAGATGTCGATTTCAGTAAGAATACCAGAAATGACCATATGTACCCAGAAATAACGAACCAGCTGGCATCGTTGGGGATTAAACAGACCAGTGGCCGGTGCAAGAGCTCAAGAAGATTAAGCAGCTCAGGAGTTACTACTGGAAAGTTTGGAATGACAGCTGCACCTCTGGGAACTCCCCATCATCTTACCTCTTTTGCAAGGACTTTGACCAGATGCTGGGTAACTGCACCAAGCACTGAGACAACAGCATTTCACTATAGCCTGATCAGCTGGGATGGAGACCTTCTAACCTCCTGAATCTAATATAGAGGGGAGTCAGCAATCGCTGGATCAGGCTAGCCAAGTGACTCTGGTGTTCATGCCAGTGCCCAAAGACGTTTTGCTGCCAGACCACCTGTAGCATATGCCAGATGCATACTCAGAGGAGGGAAACTAAGACAAACAGAGGCTACATGACTTGCCCAAAGTCACACAACTAATTAGTGGCAGCGATGGAATCAGAGCACAGGAAATGTTCACCTCAGTCTTATTCTCAGCCCACTGGCTCCTGCTCCCTGTCATGAGATGAGAAGATAGATGAGTGGGTGGGAAGGGGAACACAACAGGGTCAGGATTGAAAGGAGTAGGAGAAAATTTTACAGGTATTTGGATCCCTGTATTATAATAAATAAAAATAGGCAAATATGATTAAGCAGATGTTTCTAGTGATGTGGTCACCAAATATTAGATATTAAAAACTGGTCCAGGAATGAATATATTCGAGTCCTTGAAGTAGGGCTAGAGGATTTCTAAATCCATGCTCTATATTTGGGAAAGCTGGAAAGATTTTTGTGGTAGCTTTTGATAAAAATGGTTGTTTTTGAATGCTAGAAATTGTGCCATTGGAGTTGAATTTAATTCTCAGAATGGAAGCGACAAGGTGAAAGGTGCCAAATTCCGTAAGGATCAGATTCTCAGCTTGTGTGTAGTTACATAGCTCCATCAACTTAAATACAGGTACATAAGCAAAGCATCTGGCCCTAAATTCTAAGGCTGCAGAAATAAAATAATTTGTTCCGTAGCTAACAACCACACACTTACACAGAGATAAGAATTATCTATCTAAAACATCCAGAACAGCTGTCATTTTAGGTATTCCACAACAAAAAGTGCCTAACTGAACCCCTCATGGGTCTCTGGCTTGCAGTATCATTGTGCCTGATACAAAATTATTTGGTACTGGAGCAAACTTCAGCTTTTAATGACTAAATGACATGCAAGTGGATGCTACACTTGAAAGCCAGTAGAAAAGCCCTGGGCTATTTCAGAATTCAGATTAAAATTATTCAGTTATCTGTACTTGTTAGATATTTATAAATATCTGCACTCCACGGGGTGCTCATGCAATTTCTGATGGTTTACCAGACTGAAGCCACCTCTTCAACTGTAGGTTAGAGTTGTAACTCCTTATCTATGAAAAGGCAAGGGACTCAGTTATGAAGGTTATTTTTCAATTGAACAGTTAACTGGAGGGCACCACAGAATGTGTTTAGCTGTATTTTGTCTCACAAATTTTGCATTCAAAAGAAAATAAACATGAATTTAGCTGTATATGAGTGTACTCATTGCCAAATGCTCTGGAAAAAAATTAGCTAAACTTAAGTAAAAACAAGAAAACATTTTGATCATAAAGTGTTTTTAATTTGGTATTTGCAAATTAAGGCTCCTAATGAATTGTAGAATGGAACTATCAAATAATTTGAATTGCTTAATTTTTTTCTTTTGAGAACAAATGTAACTTTTGCAGAATAAATTTAGCTGTTAATTGGAGACTAATGAACTATTTCATAGATTGAGTTTTCATGGGCCTATAAAAGTGACTGAAACTGCTTTTCTCCTAAATAATCTCAAAAATTCCAAGTGTTCTCTAAAAATGGTGACAGGTTTCAGAGTAGCCGCCGTGTTAGTCTGTATGCATCTGATGAAGTGAGCTGTAGCTCATGAAAGCTTAGGCTCAAATAAATTTGTTAGTCTCTAAGGTGCCACAAGTACTCCTTTTCTTTTTTCTAAAAATGGTGCAAACTTTTCAAAAAGAGACCTGTCTGTGTTTAAAGCTATGGATGCCTAAAAGCAGACTTTCCCAGAAAAATCAAAACAGAAAAAGTGAAAGCATATATGCAATGTACTGGCTTATGTGTTTATACAACACTGTCCTCCACTGAGTGGAGCACGTCAGACCTACTTACATATACAAGCCTGTTAGCGGTGAGTTAGTGGAGCTGCTTTGGTTAACTAGGTAGAGGCCTGTGGTTTTGGAATCCTTGCCCCTTATGCAAATTTAGTGTAAAATATTACCAAATCAGACTTCTCCCCTCCTTACACTGGTATAGCATTGAAACAAAAAGTCTCCAAGATTGTCATGAACCAATAAAAGAAAAAAAAAAGTCAGACTCACTCAGTCGAAACATTTCCTTTTGATAAGTGACAGATTTTGAAATTAATTTTGACTTTTTTTAATTTAACTTTTTTCTACAGTGTAAATTAACTACAGTTTCATAACAAAAACTTGTTTTGAACCAGAAAATGAATTTTCTTCAATTTGAAAAGTGTCAAAAAATTCAACAATTCTTCATAAAAGCAAACAAGTTAAGGATTTGGAATAGGTCTACAAGATTTTAACATGAATACTCTCCCATAAGAACAGTTGAGGAGATAATGTCTGGACATCAAGAGTATTTTCATGCAGATTTAAAACAGAGGAATTGGAAACACTCGTCTCCTTTGTTCATTTTTTTTTATTAAATATCTGCTGGTATTTCTTCAAGAAAGTTGTTGTATTTGAGTAGTGAGGAACATGTGTAATCACTTACTGCCATAGGCAACAACGTTCTTATTTAGTCAGGAACAGGAAAACTACAGATGAACTGCCCACTAGCTAGGATGAAGCTGAACTGAACCCCCCCCCAGTGAATCTTTTGTTCTCTAGGCAACAATTTGTGCGTACTAACATGTGAGAGCATTCCCCTACATAAAACTACAGCGCCCCTTCACCCCATACATATGTACTCAAAGTAAAACTCCTTTGCCAGTTGTGTTCACTGGGTTGATATAGACCACTGGTTTGATAGCAGAAGCATATGGCAGAAGCATTCTGTGGCATCTCAGACAAATTTACCTCTAATTGTCTTATCCTTCTCTTCACAAGAAATAAATTTCAAAAGTAGTGGAGGACCATAGTGCAAAATCTCAACATGCACAGGATGTAGTTCCAGTCCCAGGTGCTCTTCAAACCCAGGAGAAAGAGCCTTAGCCATTATATTAGACTTCGAACTACAAATCAGCCACCCAACCAACTGCCCCACAACATCAATTCAATCTGTTTCAAGTGTAGAGGCCAAAAGAGCTGTTGCTGAAAGCAGAAGTTTTGCCACCGAAATCCAAAGGGCCAGATGCCCATCTGGTTTAAACTGATTTCAATGGTGCTGCACTGATTTATACCAGCTGAAGATCTGGTCCAATGAATGTATTGTCACTGGCTTCATCTGGAGCAGGATCTGATCCTGTATGTTCAAGGTGTACACATCTGTGACTTGCAAGAAAGAAAAGGGTAAGAACCCTTCATCAATCATTATTGTGTGTGTATTTTCAGGGCAAATCTTAAGATTTGTCTTCTCTTGTTTTGTCTGCTTTTATACATGGGTTAATGCCTGGGTGCATTTCAAAAACCAAATACCGGACACCAGATAACACACATTCAGCAGTGCAGCACAGGCTGTATAACCCTTTTGCTATTCCCTGTGCATGGGATAAGGATTTCTTTTCATTTCACGCATCATCCATAACTTGCTGCACTGATTCTAAAAAAAAAAAACCTCCCCCACTCACATGAATACAAATAATTTAAATTCATGGTTTTGGAATTTTATCGTTGTGGAAGTTGAGACTGTAAAGTGATTATATTGGTAGTTGTGACATTTCTAACAGATCAATCAAGTGGTGGGGCAGCCCAACAAAATATTGCAATACTATTTGTGTTGCCCAGGTCCTCTGGGCTGTGATTTCATTGCACTAGGAGGTCAGTTATCAAGATGTCTGTCATCAGCTTCCACATTTCTTTCTCTGTGAGGCCTCCTCACCCAAGTCCAATGTAATAGGTTATTTAAGAACACAGGAACTGCCATACAACAGCTAGTGACGTATCTTGTCTCTGACAGTAGCCTGTACTAGATAATTTGGAGGAAGTTACATTAAATGCTGAAGTGGACAATTATGGAATTAAAACTGCCCAGAGGGGAAGGTTGTTCTAAACCTCCCTCAGTGGTTGGCTTATGCCCTGAAGCATTAAAATTTATATCCCTGTGACAAAGTTCCTGCTCTACCTTGGTGGATCTTGCGCTTATTGGTGGATTTGCTCGCCTTGGAGCTTCACGGCAGCCCTCAGCTTGGCTGTTTTTCTGAATTCACAGTCCAGGTCGACTCCTCCTGTGTCTGACCAGGAGTTGGGAGGATTTGGGGGGAACCTGGGACTGCCCTCTACTCCGGGTTCCAGCCCAGGGCCCTGAGGAATGCAGCTATCGAGAGTGCCTCCTGGAACAGCTGTGCGACAGCTACAAGTCCCTGGACTACTTCCCCATGGCCTCCTCCCAACACCTTCTTTATCCTCACCATAGGACCTTCCTCCTGGTGTCTGATAAGCTTGTACACCTCAGCCCTCCAACAGTCTGCGTTCTCACTCTCAGCTCCTCACACTCACACACACACACACACACACACACCACAAACTCAAGTGAGCTCCTTTTTAAAACCCAGGTGCCCTGATTGGCCTGCCTTAGTTGATTCTAGCAGCTTCTTGATTGGCTGCAGGTGTTCTAATCAGCCAGTCTTAACGGTCTCCAGAAGGTTCCCGATTGTTCTGGAACCTTCCCTGTTACCTTACCCAGGGAAAAGGGACCTACTTAGCCTGGGGCTAATATATCTGCCTTCTATTACTCTCCTATAGCCATCTGGTCCGACCCTGTCACAATCCCCTTAATATAATAGTGACTGTTTTGATTGTCCGTATAAATACCTAATTCTTTCTGAATCATACCAAGCTGCTGGCCTCAGTGAAATTGTTGCAATGAGTTCCACAAGCTGTGCAAAAAAAAAAAATCTTTAATCTATTTTAGGTTTATTGCTTTTCAGTTTAATCGAATATCACCATCTTCTTGTATTATGGAAAAGGGTAGGTAATTGGGAACATCTCTTCTCTGACACTCTATTTTGTAGCCCATCATCATGTCCCTTCTTCTCTAAACTAAAGAGCTTCAATCTCTTAATATGGCAGCTTCTCTGTTAATGAGGTCTTGGCCTCCTGGAAGTCAATGGGAATTTTGCTACTGATTTCAGTGGAGCCAGGATTTCATCCTAATTTTCCTAATTGACCATCTCGGTGACCCAAAATGATTGCAATATTACAGGTGATAGGGTACCACCAATTTGCAGGATGATACTATAACATTTGCAGTATTATCCCATTTTTTATCCAGGTTTACATTTTAATTATTTTGTCATCACCTGCACATTGAGCAGGAGTCTACAGCAAAAGCCATGTCTTTTCAATGGGTGATTATGGATAACATAGAAACTAGTAGTAATGCATCCGATGAAGTGAGCTGTAGCTCACGAAAGCTTATGCTCTAATAAATTTGTTAGTCTCTAAGGTGCCACAAGTACTCCTTTTCTTTTTATAGAAACTAGTAGTTTGTCTGAGTAATTCAAACTGTTCCTTACCATATGCTTTAACTTTTTCTCAGAAGCAATTTTATAATTTGTTCTGTATTGAGATTTTTCAGTAGAAAAGTTTTCAGTAATGTAGTTACAAGCCAGATAAAGCAAACGCCAGGTAAAGCAAAAGCCATTTATGGACTGCTTTTTAAAATCTGGGTGCCCAAAGATGTTTGGGCTATTGTAACCCTAATTTGTGCATGTGTGCATACACACACACACACAGCGCTACTCCAGCTGCATGCACATCTCAGATCATTTTGTGGATCACTGCCCATTTACACATTACCTCTATAACTGCCTAATTTGTACACACATGCTCACAGTAATCGTATGTGTAAACTAGGTGTGAATTTTTGCACATGTAATTGCATTAACCTATTTTTGAAAATCAGGCCCTCAAATATGAACATTTGTTACATTTATTCCAGTGGATGGCATACAATATAAAACCATCCAAAACAGAAAGAAAGACCAAGAAGTTAGGAGAGAGAGAGAGAAAAAGGGGTGATTTTTATTTGCATCCTGAGTTGTCGTCTTCATGATTGCCAGGAAACCCACCCAAGCTTCCAGAAATCTTGCTAAAGTCATTCTCCCTGTATGTTAAGTCCTCAAAAGATGCTACCATGGTTTTCCCATACACTTAAGATCAATCTTCCAAATCATCGTGGGAGCTTTTAGGACTACTACTGTCCTAAACTTGTCATTCAAGCCACAAAATCTCTATTGCAATATATATGATAGTTTTTCCTGAACAAACTACATTATATCCAGCTGAAAACCTATAGAAGGTCTGAGCCTTGTAGTTACTCATCCAGCATGAGACTTTGGTGCCTTTTTGGAGGCTGGCTGATAAAGAGGTGGGGAATCCCAGGCTATCTTTGCCCCTGGTGGTGTGGTCTGCCTGGGATGGTTTTGTAATGAATTACGTTGCAATTTCCAGCAGCCAACTACTGCTGCCTGCCTCCTCAGGGAATTTTATCTAAATATAAAAGCCTCTTAAGAAAAATGACCACTTCTTTAGAAGAGCAGCCAGTCTCTCTCAGAATCAAATTAAGTCTGAGCACATAAATGAGGGGGAGCTTAACCTGCGGAGCTTCAGAGAACTCAAGACTTTAGGGTGAGGTATGCCAGCAATAAGTAAAGAGATAAGGAGACAATGGGGCTAATGCAAAGTCCATTGAAGTCAATGGGTGTCTTTAATATTTATTGGAATGGGCTTTGTATCAGTCCCTAATAGATAAAGTTGCATCATTAATATAAAGTCAGAAACAGTTGTAAACTGAGATCAGCTTTGGGTCAAATTCTCTGTGGACATAAACTTCATTGACTTTTTCAATTGTGTGAGCAGAGAATTTGGCCCTTGGTTTCCATATATAGATATTGCAATAGTGAGGACTACCAGATTATACACACAGATGAACACAATATGTTGGGGGAAGAGTCAACATGGCTTTTGTAAAAGGAAACTGTGCCTCACCGATCTATAAATATCCTCTGAAGGCATCAACAAGCATATGAACAAGGGTGATCCCATTGATAGAGCATACTTGGACTTTCAGAAGGCCTTTGACACTTCTCTCAAAGGTGTTTAAGCAAGCTAAGCATTCCTGAGATAAAAGGGAAGGTCCTCTCATAGATCAGTAACTGGTTAAAAGAGGCAACAAAGGTTAGGAATAAATGGTCAGTTTTCAGAATGGAGAGAGTAAATAGTAGTGTCCTCCAGGGTCTGTACTGGGCCCAGTTCTATTCAATATATTCATAAATGATTTGGGAAAAGGGGTAAACAGTGAGGTGGCAAAATTTGCAGATGATGATACAAAAAAAAAATCACTCAAGATAGTTAATTCCAAAGCTGACTGCGAACAGTTACAAAGGACCTCATGAAACTGGATGACTGGGCTACAAAATGGCAGATGAATTTCAGTGTTGATAAGAAAAGGAGTACTTGTGGCACCTTAGAGACTAACAAATTTATTAGAGCATAAGCTTTCGTGAGCTACAGCTCACTTCATCGGATGCATTTGGTGGAAAAAACAGAGTAGAGATTTATATACACACACACAGAGAACAAAAGTAATGCACATTGGAAAACATAATCCCAACTATACATACAAAATGGAGTCTAAATTAGTTACTACCACTCAAGAAAGATCTGGAGTCCTTGCAGATTGGTTTCTGAAACCATTCACTTAATGTGCAATGTCAGTCAAAAATGGTAACAGACTGTTGGCACCATTAGGAAAGGGATAGATATTAAGACAGGAAATATACTGCCATTATACAAATCTATGGTATGCCCACATCTTGAATACTGTGTGCAGGTGTGGTCACCTGATTTCAAAAGAGATACATTAGAACTGGAAAAAGTACCAAGAAGGGCAACAAGAATTATTAGAGCAGCTTCTATATGAGGAGAGATTAAAAAGACTGTTCATCTTAAAAAAAGAGACTACAAAGGGGGGATATGGTAGAGGTCTATAAAATCAGCAATGGTTGGAGAAAGTGAATAGGGAAGTGTTATTTACTCTTTCACAGAACACATGAAATTAGTAAGTAGCAAGTTTAAAACAAACTTCTTTACACACTGTACAGTCAACCTCTTGCAATGCGATTTTGTTAAGGCCAAAAAAGTATAACTGGGTTCAAAAAAGAATTAGATAAGTTCATAGAGGACAGGTCCATCAGATGGTCAGGAACACAACCCCATGCTACGAATGTCCCTAAACCTCCAATTGCCAGAACCTGGGACTGTATAGCAGAGGATGGATCACTCCAAATTGCCCTGTTCTGTTCATTCCCTCTGAGGCATTTGACACTGGCCACTCAGAGAATACTAGGCTAGATGGACCATTGGTCTGACCCAATGTAACCTCTGATATTCTTATGATGGATTCCTCAGATTTCACTACTAGGAGTTGAAATTTTCACAGAGGCATGTGTGCATAGCTTGCATATGAAATTTCCATGGTGGCACCAGCAGTGCAACGGTACAGCTAGCTGTTCCACTGTGTTCAACAGATCTCATTTAAGTGCTCTATTAAATAGAATTGTGCACATAACCAGTATCATTCCACACAGATTATTACACATACATGTTTGCATGAGCAATTGCAAAAACCCATTCCCAGCTAACCAGGGAGTGGTGAGGATTTCAATAGCAAGAGATATTTAAAAGTATTCGTACTTTTACTGGTGGATGCAAATGCAGTTCTCATTTGTGTATAACTGCTTAGCAAAACAGGGACAAAAAAAATGCAAAAAATTGTTTGTCATTCTTAGTGGTCAGGAGGAGGAGTCAGGCCTCGTGGTCACAGTAGGAGGTCAGAACTGGAGTCAAAGTCCAAATGCCAGAGACAAGGGTTGAAACAGAGCCAAAGCCAGGAAACATAACTGAGGGTCAGAACCAGGTCACCTGGAGTCAGGGAAGGCTGGAGCAGGGCTGGTTCTGAGTCAGGAGCAAGGCTGGGGCAGGAATGGAACAAGACCAGGGAGCAGAGGAAGGTCTCAGGTGGAGCAGGTCTAGGAGTAAGTGAGCACAGAAAGGCGGAGAATCTACAGGCATGTGCATTGAGTAGCCAATGCTCTGCTGTTGCTGCTGGGCTTATAAATTAGGCTGATTCTGCAGCCAATCAGGTAGTTCCAGGGCAGTGTAGCTGAGATTATGTTAGTTGCCCAGCAGCGAAGTCAGCAGCTGGTCTTAGCTGGCCTACGACTTTCCATATCTTTGGCCAGTGGTGTGATATTCTCTGCACCGCTCCTTTAAAGTGAGTCTTGAAATTATACAGGGAGGGGACTACTTCATTGGTAAAGTACAAATAAGCAAAGGTTCAACAATACATTGTAAAGTGCCTTAACAAAAGGAAGAGTACAAAAACCCTTCTCAGAGATAGAATTAAGGGTGTGCTGGGATGGTACAGGCAAGTTACATCCCCAAGTTTAAAAAAAAAAAAAAAAAGGGTGGTCAAAGTCTCTTGGAGTCACTCTGCTGGCTCTAAAACATACATTTATTATGTAGATTTGTAAATGCTGCAAACACCTAATGGAGGTAGGGGACCACAAAAACCAGTGGCATACAAAATAGCATGAAATCAAGATAAATAAATCCCTAGAACACAAGTTATAAATACTGTATTATAAATATGAGTTAAGAAAAAACAAGAGGATTAAAAACACCTCGAGAGCAGGGTAGAAAGGATATTTGCCAGACTTCGAAAAGCAATGTGTCTGGCTGTTTTCAATTGACCCTGGGGTTTGTAATTGAGGTTCTACTGTACACAGTTTATGGTGCCAGCTAACTGGCTATATTCCTCTGTGACCCTGACAGGAAGCCTGCCTAACTATAGCATAGCTGCGTTGTGCTCTCTCTCAGAAACTGCCAGTTTGCCTTAAAGTATTAGACAGCACTGTATTGATTACTGCTTGATATTTGCAGGTCTGCAAAATGTTCAAGGAGACAAAGAAAGTTGAGACTTTTAATTTGTTGTACCAAAAGCTCTTCTGATGGTCCCAGAAGGTTACACATTTATGAAGGGCAGCAACAATAAAAGCTTATTGTTTGCACTCAGCCAAACTTCATAGATTTTTTTTTAAGTATGACAAAAGAGAAAATGAGTTACACAGATTTTCAATAACTTGAACACCAATCTGTGCTGTCCAAAGGGAATTACCCCAGTGTTCTTTCTGGGTCTATTGTGGCACAGCTTTAAGGGTTTATCCTTGTAAACGACATCAGTAGTTACAGTTAACAGGTCCAAAATGAAGCTTTGGGGGTTGGGACCCCTCTTGTCCTGATGCACTGGATGCTCCAGAGAGAAAGCTAAAGATAGCAAGTAAAACTTTGTCAGGCAACCAGCAGACTTACCACTGGAGATGGGAGCAAGCAGTGTGCAGAGACCTCCTCTTTGCTTCAATGACAAATCAAAGGTACCAGGAGGATTCTCTCATCACAGGGCAATGACATGAAGTGAGATTAAGGAAGCAAACCATTTTGTTTTTATGTTTTCAGTTAGAGAACAAAGGTCAAAGGCTTAAGGTCTTACTTTTAATTAAGAAACAATGAAATCGCTCCTGGAAGATGCTGGTCCTATCCAGTACAAGAAGTGCTATTTGACATTTCTTTTGATTTTGTTTTCCTCTTTCAATGAATGAAAGAATTGTTTTTCGGTCCAAACTTACCCATGCATGTGAGATGATTCCAAAGCACTTTTTTGAATAGCAGAGAAGCATCCAATCAAGAAGACAGCAGTGTGACTGCAGTAGCATCTGATGCTGTTACAGAAAGTTGTGTCACAAATATTAGGGGTTAGTGTAAAGCAGGTATAAATATTTTTTCTCAGGGTGAAGCCTAAAACATACCATTGCGGTGGAGAAGCAATGCATCTCTCCAGGGCCCCATTCTTCCACCCTTCCTAACATCAAGTACTATCTGGCTCTGCAATCAGCCTCATTGACACCTAAAATGAATGGCATTGCTTTCAGAATAAGGTACTCCTCAAATACCAGAAGTGAAATCCTGGCCCCACTGAAGTCTATGGCAAAACTCCAACTGACTGCAATGGGCCAGGATTTCACCCTTGATCCCCTGCTGTCAATGAAGCTAGACTAATTTACACCAACTGAGATCTGGGTCTGTGTATGGATGACACAATTGGGCCTTCCGTTAGGAAACTGCATATAACACATTTGGCCACGTTAGTCGTCCAGGAGTTAGTTAGAAATGTTCTGGCTTTCAATGGTCGTTTTGCACTGCTGTAACAAAAATCAGCTTTTTTTCTTAATAAACTGAAATTTAGCAGACCATTAATCCGTAATGTGGACTAAAGCCTTTGGGTACACAGGAAACAGCATAAAAATGGCCAGTCTGGTTCTTACAGGGAAACTGATACTTCTAGTGGGCAGTAAAATTTTGCAACAAAGAGGAGTATTCACATTTCAGTGCAGATACACAGGGACTGCACTAGCATGGTGGAGGATAATGGCTTGAATATCTTACATGCACATGTAACCCTCATTTATTTAATTTTATACTGCATTTTCAAACTGTAAGGCATCCTATACGTGTCAAATGTTGTCGTCAATTACTCAAGTGATAAATACTTCTCAAAATTCCATATTCCACCCTTGTCCTTGATACCAGTGACATGTGTGCGTAGCATAAACATGGGCCCCAATTCAGCAGAGCACTTAAAGAAATATTTTACTTAAAGTTCAATGGACTTAAGAACATAGGAATGGCCATACTGGTCAAGTATCCTGTCTTTTGATCGGGGCCAGTGCCAGATGCTTCAGAGGGAATGAACAGAACAGGTCAGTCAGCTTCTAGCACTGAGTTAAGCATGTGGTTATTTGCTTTGCTGAACCAGGGACTAAATGAATTCTTTCTGAGGCCTCCAAGTGCTACATTAATGTTAATCACAACAACAAAAGATAGAGGATAATGCTATTTTGTAAACATACTGTGTCATGGGTCCATTGGACTATGTAAGGGCCTGTTTGGCCAACAGAAATGAACGAATTCTTAGCTCTTAAACATTAATGGGAATATTTGTTTTCTTTTAAATGAATGCAGACGAGGACACAGACAAGTACTCAATACACGGGAATGCATAGGTATGTCTGTCAGTTGTATGTATAATGCACCCATCACCTTCATACCTAGATGTCAACATACACAATTTAAGCAGCATTGTTCTTGAATTCTCCATTCTATTGTGACAATGGAACCCAGCTACGGACAGAGCCTGCTTTCAGATCGAGATTTTCAGAAGTGCTCAATTAGGGTTGCATTTTCCAAAGAGCTCAGTTCCCATTTAGGCAACTCATTAAACTGACTAGATGCTGAGCTCTTGAAAATTTGACCCAAACCTTAAGATTCTCAAAGGAGGGCTAGTAAATGGACAACGTGTGGCTAAATCCCCTATGCTGCATGGAGCGTCTCAACTCAAGGCATGGAATATGATCTCAGTTAAAAACTAAACACACACAAAGGGCCTGATCCTCATCTCACTTACAGTGGTGAGAATCAGGAGTAACTCCACAGACTTCAATAGAATTACACAAGCATAAACTGGTGTAAAGCAGAAGAGAATCAGGCCCACTCTTTTATAATTTCAGCAACAGACTTGTATTGCTTTAAACAGCTAGATTAATAAGTGCTTTAAAAAAAAGTACTAATTCCTAATGCTTAGATTTAATCTTCAACATCTATTGTACTTCACCAAATCCTTAATAATCACCCCAGTAGACTCCTTAACATTGTTGTATAATGGGAAACAAGGACAGGGTATTACTTTTTCATGTACAATGATGTTTCATCAGGAGGCCAAATTTCTTCTGTGGAGCTAAAGCACATAGAGCCTGACACTTTTAATTTCTTTAGTAATTGTGTCATGGGGGGAGGGAAGGGGAAGGTATGTCACTATGTCTTAGACTGAACCTCACAGAATTCAGCATATTCCCATGGTCATTGCCTTCTGCTTCTCCTTTAAAATAAAGATTTGGATTGAAATAAATTTGAAGATATCAAATAAAGACCCCTTGAGTTTCAGGGAAAGAAAATAAAGCAGCTTTTATTAAACTTGTTATGAGACCTTTCATGACCAGTATTCTCACTGTTCTCTTTGCTCAAAGCCTTTAGAGAATGGTCTCACTTTAGCCTAAACTCAGCTCTTTCTCAGCTCTCTAAGCCTCTGTAAAATTGAAGGACATTCACTCCTACACTCTTCTTTAATAACTCAGTATGATTTAAACTTTCAATCTGCATTCCTGATTTCTGTAATAATTGAAAGGAATGCATTAGCAGCAGGAAAAAACCCCTGCTTTTGCTTCATAAACTTTACCTTCATTGCTTCAGATTTTCAGTAGTTCTCAATATGTAAGTTTAATGGCGTGACCCTAACAAGAAACGATCAGCAAATGAAACGAACCAGTGTGTAGCTGCTCCACACGGCTACAAGTGTCAGCTGTGGCCTGCCTGCCATTAATTTTATTGTAACTCATTTCTTCAGGTTGAGTACAGCACGATTTAATGTTCCCATTCCTGTTCTGCATGACAAATTGTTTTAATAAACATAAACCGGGTAATAATAAAGTAATAATAAGCCTAGCACTCACCTTATATCACTGCAGTTAAATTCTCCCATAAGCCAACACTAGTTACAATGACAATTACAATCGAGCCAATCCGCAGCCAGGCAAGCACAATGGACAGATTTAATATAGTTTGTAAATATGATTAGTGTGCTGTCATGTTATTGCAGCCTGGTATTTACATTTCTCTCTGGAGTTATTCACTACACCAAATCAACATTAAATAGTACTCCCTTCTTTTCTCCTTAAATCAAATATACCTTTCTCTGTGTTTCACTCAGAAGTTAAAGAAAATGGCATGGATTGTTAATATTCAGGGGAACAATCAACACTTTACATATTTTTTAAACAGATGTACGTCTGTGTAAGCCTGGAAGATCTTTCTTGAAATTCACAGTCCACCCTCCACCCATACACCCTTTAACATCAACACTACTCTGCCTACTCTCTTATGAAAAATGTTCAAATAATGAATGGCTGTTGTTTACAGAAGTAATTTCATGCTACATTTCCATTATTGCCTGGATTTGTTTAGCTTCTCAAGCTTCCCCATTTCCCTGCAATGAACTTTTAAGGAAATATAACCAGCTTTCACTGTTTATGCCATTATGTTTATAATAGAAGCCGCTCTCATTTGTGACATATTGCAACACTTCATAACTGTGTGCAAATAAGCATCCTTAAACTTGTTAAGGTCAATTAATCATTATACAAAAGCTTTTTTAGCTAGGACTTCCACCGGCATAAATTCAGCCATGTAGCAGGGTAATGAAAGGGCTCTAGCATGGGCTAGGGTCTGATATGGCACAATTGTGCACTTCAGATGTTAATAAAACTGCCTTGAGATGACAGTTACATTTTTCTGAAGCTATTTGGTCTCTGTTTATAGGTAGCAGAGGTGGAATACCTGCTGCCCAGTTGTTGAGAGGACTCTGGTGTACAAAAAAGTAGTAATTATATTAGTGACAAATTCACACCAACCCTAATCATTTAAAGTTTGCCTCTTTGAGAATGAAAGCAAGGGATCATGGCAGAGGCCAGCCTTTAAAGTTGGAACTCTCAGCATTTCATCAGAAAGGAAGAAACCCATTATACACAGTGCAATAAATAGTTTTTAAACACTCAATATCATGACAGAGGACATCCTCAAAGTAGGGCACATGCTGCAGGTGGAGTTGAATTGCAATTGTTCAGATGCACAGTATCATCTTGCAGCTCAATGCTACTGGTATATCATGTTGTTGCAGTCATTGGTATGGAATGAATGAAACTTTGAAGCATCACATGGGATGATGATAACTGTATTAGCCCCCTAAAAACTTTTAGGCACATAAAGATATTAAGGACTCTGACTAATTAGTAACAACCCCTTCCAAACAAAGCCATGGCACATACAAAGATTCATTCTCATTTTGCATGCAACTGAGTAGAAATATTTGTGTTATTTATATTTATGTTTCTATTTTCACCTAAGAAAATAGTTCTATTTTCAACTATGTTTCTTATTTCCTGCACTTTGGATTGGTCTAGTCCCATGTCTGAATTTTAAGATATGCCTTAATCAAACTAAATGGGTTTTCCAGGTGCCCCAGGCTTGGCAATGTCATGCTGCCTGGGTGCAAATAAAATAAGCTGACCGTGTCTCATTGGTTTTTGCCTTATGGCTTTAAAAAAAGCCCCACACATGGTAACAGTCCAGGAAACCTTTAACATCTAATGGAAAATAATTAATTTATATATCTTATAGGTATGCATACATAAATGTGTGCACTCATATTATATGTACATATACATGCATACACACAATTTCACCGGCACCTATTTTTGCCTGCAAATTAGAGGTGCAAAAAGAGGCACCACATTTTGTAAATCTGGCCCATAATGTATACTGCCTGTGAGTATACGACAAAATGTATACTACCAGTGAGTGTAATCGGACGCAGACTCACCGGCGGCACCCCCTGCTGGTCATCTCCAGGAATTAGCATCCAGCCTCCAGAGCGCCTCCTTCAGGCTGGAGTCTCACCTTGTTGCTGGCTCCAGTGTCCCTCCCAGCTGCTGGTGCCCCTTTCACTGGGCGCTGCCTCCTGGCAGTACCCCACAGTTCTGGGTCTCCCCCTCCCAGGGGAAACTTCCACCCACTATCCCTACCTCAGTCATAGGCTCCTGCCAGTCACCAGCTAACCCCCACTCCCTGGGGCAGACTGCAGTATGAGCCATTCATCACCGGCAAGACTGGGTTTGGACTTGCTTACCTCTGCCTACCCGTGGCTGCCCCTCTGCAACCCTGCACCTATTCAGCCTGTTGTCAGGCCAGCAGTCTGGGGCTTTCCAGGCCAGAGCTCCCAGCCCTGCTCCAATCGCGGCGCGGCGCGGCCAGGCCCTTCTACCTCTCAGAGCAAGAAAGAGAGAGTCTTCTTCTGAGACTGGCTTCCCTGGCTTTTATAAGGCCCGCTGGGTCTGTTTGGGGCATGGCCCCAGCTGCGGCCGCTCTGCCAATCAGCCCAGCTCTTCCCCTGCCCCAGCCCTCTCCCAGGGCTATCTTAAACCCCTCTGGACCCAAGCAGGTGTCCACCCTGCTACAGTGAGTATACTACATAATGTATACTACCTGTGAATATACTACATAATGTATACTACATGTGAGTGTTGAGATATTTGCAAGGGATAGCGGGGTAAACTGTTCCCTAGGCATACCTGACACCCTTCCAAGGCCCAACTACACGATGCAGTATATCATGAAAACCCCAAGTTAGGTACAAAAAATAATTATTCATGCAGGATTAATTCCCTTTTGTTGCTTTCTATAACCTCAGCCTCGTGATTCTTTATTTCTGATTTAAATAATCTTTTAATAATGAGAGTGAGGGGACATCACATGCGTGAGGACCACAGGTAACTTTGGGACTAGGACATTTGAGAAGCACATTCCTAGTTGTATATCTATTCAGTCAACAAGAGATGAGAATTTGGCCCATACTGTCATCTACCAGGCTTATATTAACCTACTGAGATTTATGGATAGTATTCATTTTAAAGATTCAGTTCTTCCAATTTATATATCAAAACGTCTTTGATAAAATTTATATCTACTCATTGTTTTTTGATCTTTCAAGATTCAAAAAGGTAGAAAATAACAGGTGGTGAACGTGTGTGTGTGTGTTAGCTAAAAAAAGGGGAGGGAGAAGTGGGGGTGTTACTTAACATAAAATCACCGCACTTGAAACATCCTACTGAGATGAGAAAAATTGTGAAGCATACCGAGTGGTACTATAGCTATTCATTAACTGCCTGTATCAGCCGGTTCAGAGATTAGAGCTTAATGCAATGGTGAAGTAAGTGTCCATATCACAGTAGCCATGGAGGAATAGCAAGATGTAATGAAACTGAATAGCTAGCCATTGAAAGTTGAAAAATATATTGATTTTTCAGTGCTTGATCACCCAGGAGGCTTTATCAGGTATGAATACTTGGAAACCATCTGCTAACTCTGAAATGGTATTTTAGGATTTGTGACAGACACCAGCAAAAATAAAACTACATGTTAGAAAATAATACAAAATGAAACTCACATCTCTCATAATAAATTCCATTGCTCCCCATCTGTTTTTCACAATCCCATCTTTTATAGTATCCATATTAAATTTTTTTAAAACACAAATTTAAATTTGTACATAGATTTGATTTCTCCCACCTTTAAAGTAGAAGATAGCTCTGAAATATTCACACCAGCTTTTATCCCTAGACTAGGAGCAGAATGCACTCCTTTTGTGGCTTAGATTTCTTCCCCCCACAAAAAAAAAGTCAACAGAACTCATTATTATATTTAGCTATTGAACCTAGTTGTCAACATTTCTTAATATTCACTTGTGTAACTCACAGAACAAAAAAGAACAGGAACAGGCTTGGAGGCACAATATCTACATATTGTCTGACGTAAATAACACTCTTAGACATGATTGGCATTCTCCAAACAACAATCATTGTTATTGAAATGTGCCTCTATTCCCCTTGTTTTAATACTGAGGATGATTATGAAATCTCTTTGAGTACAATAAATCAGCTGAAAGATGTAATAACATGTTTCAGCTGTTGGAATGGATGTTTGATTACAGCTCTGAGGGATTTCTTTCCCCCATTGTGTTTCTAGTTTAATTCTTAATCCATTCTGTGATTTAAAAAAATATATTCCACACATCGGCAGCAAATATTCATTCTTGTTTATTAGGTCTGTGTGTAGGTTGCATAGGAATCAAGTTGCATTTTAACAATATAGAGAAAAAATATTTTTCTATTACGGATTTGGTTAAAACAATAAGTTAAAACTGTCATTTTAAATTACAACTCAGTAAACACTTAACTTTAACAACTGCTAAGTCATAAAAAAAGATTTTTTGCCTCAATCAAACAACATCTGATTTCTAGAAACAGGTTTTGAACTGAACCACGTTTTCTGATTTGTTTTCCTTAGTAATTTTGTGAGCCCACATTTTAATTAAGTGGTGTTAGGAAATTAAATCACCCAAAGTGTTCATGCTTAAAAGGAGGGGAAACTATTTCTTTCGTGATTAGACTCTCTAAATGCAATATACACAAGATCAAGAAAGTTGGACAACATAATGGCAGAGAGTGAGAGAGCTGGACGGAGTCCTTTGATGGATTTGAGAATCTGTGTAGCGCAAAGGCTGTGCAGCCCCTCAGTTCACGCTCTCACAAAAGAATCTTGCAAATAATTAATTTTTAAACAAGTATTTTCTGAACCAACATGCAGGGAAAAACTAACAACAAGGGAAAAGAAAAGGTTAACAGGCGGGTTGTTTCTTTCCTCATTCACCTTTTGCTCCAGTCATGAGGGGTTTACCCCAGGTTGGTTGACCAAGACTGCTGCTCAGTTTCTCTCATTCCCCTTCCCTAGCCAAATCAATGGATATTCATTCCTAGATGTCCCCACAAAGTCCACAGAGTTAAAGAGGCAGCTGCATTCAAAGCTAGTGGTGGGAAAATTCAGAGAAGCTTGGGGCTTCCCGAAATCTTGCCACCCACTCAGTGATGTGCTGCTAAAATGTCAACAATAGGTTCCTAGGAGAATTCCCCCCCAGCCTGTGAAAAACCCTGTGTCCCAGGAGCACAAGTCTGAGGAGCAGCACAAGCTCCCCACCATTCTCCCAGGTGTACCAGAAAGGGCCAGTGCAACCCAGAAAATGGGCAGGGATAGATGAGAATGGGGGTATCATCACTCACTATGCAGAACTCCCAGGCAACCTTCACCAGCAGGAACTGATTCACAGCCCATTGCAGTTAACACAAATGCATACATTGACTTCAACAACAAGCCCAATTCTACGCTCCTCCATGCCCACTTCCATCTTTTACAGTGGTAAAAGAAGGGTTTTTATTATTCCCACTTACTCCTCAGCTTGGGTGCATAGTCCAAGAACCTATCTGTCCTTGAGTTTGTCTGATTACTAGAATACATTGAGAGATAGCTATACATGAATGGATGTTAGTTTGTATCTTTACAAACTTTTTTTTTGGAAAGAATTGTAATTCTATAGGGTTTGAGAGTAGCAGCCATGTTAGTCTGTATTCGCAAAAAGAAAAGGAGTACTTGTGGCACCTTAGAGACTAACAAATTTATTAGAGCATAAGCTTTCGTGAGCTACAGCTCACTTCATCGGATGCATCGAAAGCTTATGCTCTAATAAATTTGTTAGTCTCTAAGGTGCCACAAGTACTCCTTTTCTTTTTATAGGGTTTGAGACTGTGAGTGAGATTCAGATCCTGTTTATAACCAACATCAGAATCTGCACCATGGATTTCTCCTCTCAGAACCAACCAGCACAGTAGGGGAAAAATATTTATCAACATCCAGGGGAATTACATAATACCCTTAAAATGTATTCATTGGTTAATTTATTCCCCCTCTTTTTGACCTTTATTTAAAGGGAAAACTGCCAACTGCATAAAATCCTGCCAACTTCAAGAAGCTTAATTGTGCAGATTATGGTCTGTTGGTAAAACAGATTATTAAAGCACACTTGGACCCTTCATATCCCTGTGCTTGATTCAGTAATGATTTATGCATTATGTAAAGGAGATTTGTTTTGATTTCCCTTCTCACAGATGCAGAATGTCCTACACCTTTTGTATTAAAAACGTCATCATCTTTGCATCTTGTATTAAAAACGTCATCATCTTTGCATCTTCAACTTTACCTCTTTGCATAAATGGCTGAATCACAATTAGGTGCATATATATTGTAACTCAAAGCAGCCCACTCTCCATTTTAGGGGATGGGAGAGAGAGAGAGAATTACTTAGTGTTTACTCTAGTATTCATTAAAGAAAAAGAGCACACACCAAAAGAACTCCAGGATTGATTGATATAAAAAACCAACACACCCATATTTCAAATGCTTGACAGTGGTGAAAAATTTGTAATAAATTAAATTTACTTGCAACTTACATATTCTATGTTTGAGAATGATGAGAGATACTCAGGGTAAGGATAGTTATGCTAGAAACAATGGATAGGACTGACATTAACCACTTGTATTCAGAACTCTAGTTCCCTTTTATTTTTATTGTTTTCATTCTCATGAGGAAAACTTAGCAAATGTGGGTCCAAAGAGGACATTAAAAGATTAACAATTACAATATGTGCACAGTTTCACATAGAATATATTTGCTTATTATCAGCCATTATACAACTAGGAATCTATCACCCATGACCCATTGGGGAACCACAGACTATACATCTGATCCAAAGACTTCCATTGACTTCAATGTCTTTGGACCAGCCCTCACTTTCCAACTTCATTCTTCTCCTCAACAGCAGCTTCCTAGTCACAAATTATTCTTTTAGTATCATTGGTATTTCTTTTCTGAATATTTTCAGTTCACTTCATTGTTACACCTATCATGAGCCAAATGCTTTGCTGGTGTCAAAGCACAAAAGTCCATTGAAGTCCATGGAGTTGTGCCCATTTACACCAGCAGAGAATTTGGGTCTAGATTCTTCATTTTTTAAATCTAAATATCTGTATGAACAAAGAGCATGCTTCAGTGGCTGTTTTTTTAGAGGTTCCGGTGGAAGTCAAAGAAAAGCGGCTTCTCTTATTGTGTCCTCTTACACAGAAATTTGAAGGTAGCAACAGCTTTCTTTGGAGTTAGTACGGTTTGGGCTATCAGACAGAAATACTATTTCCTTCATGACCAGTGCACAACTGAAGAACAACAGTGACATACCTATTTAATTTGAACACAGACATTTGTAGCTGTGTGCCAGCTCTTTGCTGCCATACTGGGGATGAGCAGTTGTGTGTGGAACACATTGAAGAAAGCCAAAGACTAATTTCCTAAATGCGTCTTTCCTCCAATGGTAAGAATGTGATGGGTTTTAAATTAGAATGAACATCTATCTGCAGCTCAATGAACTGAAAATTCAGGAAGAAAACTCTTCTTAAATTCTTTGCAAGTGTCTGAGAGTGACACAAAATACAAGTTTCCTTCAAATATCATGATTTGACTTACTCTAGCCACCAAATGAAGAGAATGACAAGTGTAATGAAAAACTGATATACACCTGATCAATAATGATAATGAATGGAAGTTTATTTAATGACAAATTAGCGATATCTCTGTATAAACAAACCACAGCACTATATACTATATGCTGCTCATAATACTGTAGCAAAAAATAGTCCTTCATGAGATATCACTTAGATGCCCCTGACATCACACATCAGACGGTACATTATTACATACAATGTGGAAAAATGTGGAAGGTACTTCATAGTACAATGAGCAAGAGCAATGCTCTCGCTGATTTGTTCCTAAATACCTTTTTACTACAAGGTGCAAATGAAGTTACGCTGTACATTTGTTTGAGAAAACATACTCCAATAAATTTCATTTTCAACCAAAAGGAAAGTTACCATAATTTGCAGGTCCAATAAACCCTGCACCCACTGAATCTGGATTGCCAACACTTACAAATGAGTGCCACTGGAGAAGGCTCACTACAATGCAAATGGATATAGGAATTCTGTAAGGATTGAAGCTCATTCCTGGAGCTTTGCGAGGAAACAAGAACTGATCATTTTGATGCTTAGGTTTTACCGCATGGCTTTAAACATAGATTTAAGATAGGTTTAATGAGTGTTCTTATCATATAGGTAATTTTGCTATGTTGAGGCTGATTACTTGTATGGCATTACTGTATATATATATGTAATCTGGTACAGAAATTCTAATTTTACGTCATGTTTTTATATTTAGGTCAGGGCTCACCTTTACTCCTTTTGGTTTGTAGACCAGTTCATTGACCACTGATGTCACTAAGGCAGAGTACTTTACAGTCTATGGACCACTCCATCGATGACTTCATTATGACAGGTTTCAGAGTAGCAGCCGTGTTAATCTGTATTCACAAAAAGAAAAGGAGTACTTGTGGCACCTTAGAGACTAACAAATTTATTTGAGCATAAGCTTTCGTGAGCTACACAAAAGCTTATGCTCAAATAAACTTGTTAGTCTCTAAGGTGCCACAAGTACTCCTTTTCTTTTTAGGAGGCAGATGGTCACAGACAACTTGGGTAAAATGTGGTCAGCACAATTGAAAAAATGTGCAACTCCTGCTATAGAGGTTTTTAAATGGTTGTACGTCCCGTCCCCCCCAAGATGATTTTCACAGATCAGATTGGGAAAGACGCAACAGATGAAATGCAGAGGTTAGCTCTAGGCGAATCTGGCATGTCAGCACTTAAGAAAGGTTGAATGTCCCAGTGTGAAGAGTTTTCTGTCTTCTTCATAGAAGGGGAATCTTACTCAGACTCAGATGGTTTCTTCCATAAAGGCAGATCCCTCTCTGGAGGGAAAAAATGCCACATTGTCTTTGACTGAGTTTCAGACCATTTTACTTCCTGAGGTCCTGTGTGCGCTGGTGGAAACTTGGGCACCTCGCCTTTCCTGGCTAGCAAAATCAAGTAGGGAGGTATTGGGTCCATTATTGGCTCACATTGGTAACAACTACCTAAAGACAGGATCAGGTGCTACTTTTATTCACATTAATAGCCATTAGGCCCTTGTTCAAGAACCCATCTCTGGAGGCTGAGAATAGTTACTAGAGCTGCTCAGAAAATATCTGACAAAATGGTTTTCCATCAGAAAATTCCAATTATGTGGGAACATGCAGAGGTCCTGGAATCTTCTGATGGATAATAGCCAGGTTTCCACCTGGCAGGCTGCTGCAGAGCCAGGCAGCCCTGGAAGCCCCAATTCAAGCCAGGGCTCTGAGCGAGTCCAGGCTCTCCATTCCACAGCAGGGAGCCTAGATACCTTGTTTCAAGCTGCACAGATGGGAACTTGGCAGCAGGGCTGCGGATCTCTGGGCAGCTCAGAAAGCCTCATCAATTTCCTTTTGAAAGTCAACTTTTCTAAACAACATGTTGGAATTTCTATTTTGCAGGAAAATTCAAAATTCCCAACACGAAATGATGTTATTTATGTTTTCATTTTGGAATTTCCCATGGAATGGGAATTCCAGGTTCCAACCAGCCTCAATGTATTTACTAAGCTCTTTGGGGGAGGCACTATTTCTCACTATGGGTAGATCTACACTGTAACTGGGAGCATGGCTGCCCACCATGGGTAGACAGGAACACGCTAGCTCTGCTTGAGCTGGAGCACTAAAAATAGCAGCGTAGCTTGGGGTAACAACATAGGCAGTGGCTCAGGTTAGCCACCCAACTATGTACTCAGGAAGTCCAGGTGGGTTTGTACTCAGGTGACAAGCCCAAGTTGTTGCCCATACTACCCCAGCTATACTGCTATTTTTAGTGCTCTGCTTTGAGCAGAGCTAGGGCATTTTTCTACCCACCAGAGGTCACTCTATTTAAAGGCAAATGAGGAAGCTGCCTAAGGCAGCAGGGCCAAACCAGAGTGGAATTCGAGAGGGTAGGAGGGAGGAGGCACACTTACTTTTGGGCTAGGGCAGCAAAGTGCCTTGAGTGGCCTCTGCTACCTGCGCTGGGAAGCATGGTCACAGCTGCTGCACAGATATACCCTATGTATTAGCACAGTGCCCAGTCTTGGTTGGGGCCTCTGGATACTACCGTATGATAAATAATAACTGACCATTACACCTATCCAGAACCTGAAATATAGTGAAATAATCTCAAAGGATACTCAGATCATTATTCTAATACTGATGAACAAAGATGCTGGTTCAGTAGCCAAACTTTGTTTTTAAAAGCAATGTGTTTCAAATGGGCACAATATACAGTTATTAATGCTTTTACACAGTGATTTATTTGGGAAATCTCATGCAAAGTTCTTGAAGCTGGGGATTAAGCTAAATAGGAAATCATAAAATATTTATCAAATGATAATAAAACCCACGTAAAATATGAGAGAAAAAATGCTCTTCCTTGCTGGACATTACTGAATATTTAGCCCTGGGGAACAGCATAACTTCCCTCTACAAATACATCACTGCTTGGTGATGCAGAGCTGTAAAGAAAGGTTAAAAAAATCCTACATTTAAACATTAGTAAGGTAGTAGTTTAAAATGATCGAAGCCAAGAAATTCAAAATTAGGGCTGACATGTTTTTCTATTCATAAATATGCAACACTGAACGAAGGCTCAGTGCCTTGAGTTAAAGATATTTAGCTGGATTTATTAAAAACACCACATAATTAACAAACTAGCAATGTTATTTTTTAATTTGTTTTTCTAAAATACCCACTCATGATGTATAGAAAATTTTGAACACCATTTTGTTTGGAGACAAATTCTGCTCCTATTGCAGCATACCATACGTATGTATTTCTCTGCATAGTTTTTAATTACTATGATCATTTGCCTGACAAATGGCTCTTTATTATCCTTAATTCTTTGTTTCTGAAGTTTTCTATAAGTCATAAACCTCTATGACATCATAATCCCCCACTGTGATGTCACAAACATAGCACTATGATTTCAGGTGAAGAATAAACACTTGGATTCAGCAGTCCAAATCTATTTTGCTATGCATATGTCCTATTGAAATCAGTGGGATGTCACTACATGCTTAAGTTCCTTGTTGAATAGGGTTGGACTTGTGATTAAAATTAAACTCAAATGCTTGGTTGAATTGGAACCTAAGTACAGTAGGAACAGATAAAGTCCTAAGGATCCAAGATCCTACATCCACATGTTGCTGGTGTTTTCATTCTTCACCCACACTTGTGATCCTCAATTTGTGCTGTCATGATTAGTTGATTTGGGAATGATGATGATGTCACACACACAAAGGATTATGAAATCAGTTAGGAATAAACTGTATGAAATTCTAAGCCACAATCCATACTAGAATATTTTCAAAAGTTTCCTGTAAGGCATCAGTGTTATTTAAAAGTGTCTTAAACAGCATATTTCAAAGTTTAAAATATGAATATCAATCTTATTTCAATAGCAGTGCGGTTATTTTCTGCTGGCTACTGGATGCGTATGTGCCAGTGGAAGGAGGGGTTCTATTGCACAATGTCCTTTCTCATGCCTCCAAATAAAAGGTTTAAATAGTACACCTTATATTTCAAATGTTTCAACCGTTTTTTTATTGGTCTTTGATGAAAATTCTAATTTTCCAGTTCTTGAAAGTAAGTCAGAATCTTGTCTCATTTTAAAAATATGGAGTTACCACTTCAAAGACAGTGAAAAATATTTCCTATGAGAAACCAAGTTATCAAATGGCTTTGGGAATCCTACTAAGTCCCATGAAAGTAACAGACTGTCATAACTTTTGGAAGCAGAAATATAGGGACTCTTTTTTATCGCCTTAAACCTTGTGAAATTCATGTAGAGCCTGATTCGGCAAAGTACTTAAGGATGTGCTTAACTTTAAGTCTGATTGTTTTAAAGCTGTGCAAAGAGAATGAAAAGTGAGCATAAAATGCTACCAAATCAGAATGGTAGCATTTTATACCCACTTTGCATTGGTATAAATAACTAGCGCTTGAGGGTGGAGGGGGGATATTTTTTCTGTCTTGTGAACATTTTCAAGATTGAAGAATTTTTCCCATCCCAAACTGGAACCAAAGATGATTAAATTCTCAAAAAAAAAAATTGTGAACCAAAGCTCTGGAAATAAAATCCCATTTGGGACATTTCATTTTCATAATTTTAAAATATATTGGTTTTGATCATTTTAAAATGTTTAGAAGTTTTTGTATTGTAGCTTAAATTTTGAAACAAAAACTCACTTCAAACCAGAAAACTGAAATTTTTCATTTACAAATCATCAAAATAGGATGTTTGAGCAATTTCAAACCCTTTTTTCAACTTTTTTTTTTACTCAAGAAATTCATCAAAACCGACCATTTCCTACCAAAAGCTTCAGTTTTGAGTAATGACCATTTTTTGACTAAACAATGTTTTCTCAAAAAAAAAAAATCCCAGACAGCTCTAGAAATAACACAATGCTCTCGAAAATGAAAAAAATCATAGATTCATAGATACTAAGGTCAGAAGGGACCATTCTGATCATCTAGTCCGACCTCCTGCACAGCGCAGGCTACAGAAAAAAAAAATCAGAAGTTGTAGTCTATGGAGAAGGCTGGGGAAAAGACTATATGGAGAATGCCTGGGAAAAACAACCCATTACAATTTCTAAAGCCACCATATTATCTTCTTTTTAACCTCTCTTTATATCTGCAAATCACTCCTGTCTGGTATTGGTTAGGCAAGTGGCAAGCTAGGACTTCTAGCTTTTGGCAAAATCATGTTCTTTTTGTTACCTCCTCCTCCTCCTCCCACCTACATCCATCCTCTTTGTCTGTACAATCCACCTGTCACATCCTGTCTGACACCTAGACTCTAAACTCTCTGGGACCAGGACTATTTTCTTTTTATTTGTTCCTGTAGTGAAAGACACATTGAAGATGACTGGATGTGGAAGCTGTGGTATGTACATGATCCTGGAGGGGGGAACCGGTAAGAGTTTTTTCTGCATGAAATGTCGTCTGATAGAGCTGATGGAGGAAAAGATCCGAGGTTTGGAGATGCAGGTGGAAAGTCTGGTTGAGTTTAGGAAGGGGTTTGATTAGATGATGGAGCAAAGATATGAGGTATCTGAAGGGAAAAGCTCAGACTCACAGATGGAAGCAGGGCTGGGGAATTTTGAGGAGAGACTGGGTGAGGAAAGTGGTCAGTGGAAACATGTGACTCAAAGAACCAGGCAGAGGAAAAGACGGGCTAGTGAAGGAGAAATAGAGCTTAGGAACAGGTTTGCAGAGTTGGAAAATGAAGAAGGGGCTCAGCAGGTACTTGTTGAAGGTGGAAGGGTAAGGAAGAAGAGAAGAGAGGCTAGTCCTATAGAAAAAGGAGAAGAGTCAAGGGAGACTACACCAAATATGAGCCCCAGGAGGATACAGGATGGGTTGAAGAAGATTGTAAGGGAAAATAGGAATGGAAAGAACTTGCAGCCAGAGGGAACAGGGGAGAGACTTGAGAATAGCACTGTCACCAGGAAAAGGCAGGTCTATGTGATCGGGGATTCTTTATTGAGAAGAATAGACAGGCCTGTAACTAGAGCTGATCCTGAGAATAGAAGGGTGTGCTGTCTTACACGTGCTAAGATACAGGATGTAGACCTGAGGTTGAAAAGGATCCTAAAGGGAGCGGGAAAGAATCCCCTAATTATCCTTCATGTGGGAACAAATGATACGGCTAGATTCTCGCTGGAAAGTATTAAGGGAGACTATGCTAGGCTGGGAAAGACGCTTAAGGAAATTGAGGCTCAGGTGATCTTTAGCGGGATCCTTCCTGTTCCTAGAGAAGGGCAACAAAGGTGTGACAAGATTATGACTGTCAACAGATGGCTTAGGCAGTGGTGCTATAAGGAGGGCTTTGGGATGTATGGCCACTGGGAGGCATTCACGGACAGAGGACAGTTCTCTCGGGATGGACTTCATCTGAGTAGGGAAGGAAATAGACTTCTAGGATCGAGGCTGGCATAACTGATCAAGAGAGCTTTAAACTAGGAATTAGGGGGAGATGGATGGGAGATGTCCAGAAAATCTCCACGCCAGATTTTAGCATTGAGAGGGAAGAAGACGAAGTAAGAAAGGATACAGCCGTGGGTAGGAGAATGTATATAAGGAGCGAGGGCAGTGTGGATACTAGTCTAATAGGTTATACTGGCTGTAGAATGACTGTGCCTAATAGGGTACAAAATGTGAGCGAGGCCAAACAGCAAAAATTAAGATGTTTATACACCAATGCGAGGAGTCTAGGTAACAAAATGGAGGAACTAGAGCTACTGGTGCAGGAAGTGAAACCAGATATTATAGGGATAACAGAAACATGGTAGAATAGTAGTCATGACTGGACTACAGGTATTGAAGGGTATGTGCTGTTTAGGAAAGACAGAAATAAAGGTAAAGGTGGTGGAGTAGCATTGTATATCAATGATGAGGTAGAATGTAAAGAAATAAGAAGCAATGCAATGGATAAGATGGAGTCCGTCTGGGCAAAAATTACACTGGGGAAGAAAACTAGTAAAGCCTCTCCTACGATAGTGCTTGGGGTGTGCTATACACCTCCAGGATCTAATTTGGATATGGATAGAGCCCTTTTTAATGTCTTTAATAAAGTAAATACTAATGGAAACTGCATGATCATGGGAGACTTTAACTTCCCAGATATAGACTGGAGGACCAGTGCTAGTAATAATAATAGGGCTCAGATTTTCCTAGATGAGATAACTGATGGATTCCTTCATCAAGTAGTTGCTGAACCGACTAGAGGGGATGCCATTTTAGATTTAATTTTGGTGAGTAGCGAGGACCTCATAGAAGAAATGGTTGTAGGGGACAATCTTGGCTCAAGTGATCATGAGCTAATTCAGTTCAAACTAAATGGAAGGATTAACAAAAATAAATCTGCAACTAGAGTCTTTGATTTCAAAAGGGCTGACTTTCAAAAATGAAGGAAATTAGTTAGGGAAGTGGATTGGACTGAAGAACTTATGGATCTAAAGGTAGAGGAGGCCTGGGATTACTTTAAATCAAAACTGCAGAAGCTATCAGAAGCCTATATCCCAAGAAAGGGGAAAAAATTCATAGGAAGGAGTTGTAGACCAAGCTGGATGAGCAAGCATCTTAGAGAGGTGATTAAGAAGAAGCAGAAAGCATACAGGGAGTGGAAGATGGGAGGGATCAGCAAGCAAAGCTATCTAATTGAGGTCAGAACATGTAGGGATAAAATGAGACACGCTAAAAGTTGAGTAGAGTTGGACCTTGCAAAGGGAATTAAAACCAATAGTAAAAGGTTCTATAGCCATATAAATAAGAAGAAAACTAAGAAAGAAGAAGTGGGGCCGCTTAACACTGAGGATGGAGTGGAGGTTAAAGATAATCTAGGCATGGCCCAATATCTAAACAAATACTTTGCCTCAGTCTTTAATAAGGCTAAAGAGGATCTTGGGGATAATGGTAGCATGACAAATGGGAAGGAGGATATAGAGGTAGATATTACCATATCAGAGGTAGAAGCAAAACTGAAACAGCTTAATGGGACTAAATCGGGGGGCCCAGATAATCTTCATCCAAGAATATTAAAGGAATTGGCACCTGAAATTGCAAGCCCATTAGCAAGAATTTTTAATCAATCTGTAAACTCAGGAGTAGTACCGAATGTTTGGAGAATTGCTAATATAGTTCCTATTTTTAAGAAAGGGAAAAAAAGTGATCCAGGTAACTACAGGCCAGTTAGTTTGACATCTGTAGTATGCAAGGTCCTGGAAAAAATTTTGAAGGAGAAATTAGTTAAGGACATTGAAGTCAATGGTAAATGGGACAAAATACAACATGGTTTTACAAAAGGTAGATCATGCCAAACCAACCTAATCTCCTTTTTTGAAAAAGTAACAGATTTTTTAGATAAAGGAAATGCAGTGGATCTAATTTACCTAGATTTCAGTAAGGCATTTGATACCGTGCCACATGGGGAATTATTAGTTAAATTGGAGAAGATGGGGATCAATATGAACATCAAAAGGTGGATAAGGAATTGGTTAAAGGGGAGACTGCAACAGGTCCTACTGAAAGGCGAACTGTCAGGTTGGAGGGAGGTTACCAGTGGAGTTCCTCAGGGATCGGTTTTGGGACCAATCTTATTTAATCTTTTTATTACTGACCTTGGCACAAAAAGTGGGAGTGTGCTAATAAAGTTTGCAGATGATACAAAGCTGGGAGGTATTGCCAATTCGGAGAAGGATCAGGATATTATACAGGAGGATCTGGATTACCTTGTAAACTGGAGTAATAGTAATAGGATGAAATTTAATAGTGAGAAGTGTAAGGTTATGCATTTAGGGATTAATAACAAGAATTTTAGTTATAAGTTGGGGACGCATCAATTAGAAGTAACGGAAGAGGAGAAGGACCTTGGAGTATTGGTTGATCATAGGATGACTATGAGCTGCCAATGTGATATGGCTGTGAAAAAAGCTAATGCGGTTTTGGGATGCATCAGGAGAGGCATTTCCAGTAGGGATAAGGAGGTTTTAGTACCGTTATACAAGGCACTGGTGAGACCTCACCTAGAATACTGTGTGCAGTTCTGGTCTCCCATTTTTAAAAAGGATGAATTCAAACTGGAGCAGGTACAGAGAAGGGCTCCTCGGATGATCCGAGGAATGGAAAACTTGTCTTATGAAAGGAGACTTAAGGAGCTTGGCTTGTTTAGCCTAACTAAAAGAAGGTTGAGGGGAGATATGATTGCTCTCTATAAATATATCAGAGGGATAAATACAGGAGAGGGAGAGGAATTATTTCAGCTCAGCACCAATGTGGACACAAGAACAAATGGGTATAAACTGGCCACCAGAAGTTTAGACTTGAAATCAGACGAAGGTTTTTAACCATCAAAGGAGTGAAGTTTTGGAATAACCTTCCAAGGGAAGCAGTGGGGGCAAAAGATCTATCTGGTTTTAAGATTCTACTCGATAAGTTTATGGAGGAGATGGTATGATGGGATAATGGGATTTTGGTAAGTAATTGATCTTTAAATATTCAGGGTAAATAGGCCAAATCCCCTGAGATGGGATATTAGATGGATGGGATCTGAGTTACTATAGAAAATTCTTTCCTGGGTATCTGGCTGGTGAATCTTGCCCATATGCTCAGGGTTTAGCTGATTGCCATATTTGGGGTCGGGAAGAAATTTTCCTCCAGAGCAGATTGGAGAGGCCCTGGAGGTTTTTCGCCTTCCTCTGTAGCATGGGGCATGGTTGACTTGAGGGAGGCTTCTCTGCTCCTTGAAGTCTTTGAACCATGATTTAAGGACTTCAATAGCTTACACATGGGTGAGGTTTTTCATAGGAGTGGGTGGGTGAGATTCTGTGGCCTGCGCTGTGCAGGAGGTCGGACTAGATGATCAGAATGGTCCCTTCTGACCTTAGTATCTATGAATCTACAGCACCTATCGAGATTGGGCCACGGTCCTTAATTAGGGTTCCTAGATGCTACCATAATAAATAATAATGAGATGCTGGATTGTAAAGAGTAGACTATCTGTCCACACATCAAAGAATACTTGATGCTTAACATACCCCGAAGCCTTCCCCAAAGGAGGAGGAAATCTACAAGGGATTTGGGTGAGCTAGGGGCTACCCTAATTTATAGTTGACTGCAGAACAAGAAATTGCTTCTATGAGAATTTACTCTCTAAAGTGAAAAGTCAGTATAAGTTAGAGCAGAAGTGTATGATAATTTATACATATACACATAGCAAGGCATTTTTTTTATACTTTGTGACTGACTTTTTGTGATTCTGTTGTTTTTACAGTTTTTCTGATAGATTACTTTTGATTGTAGCTGCATATTCTCTGTGTAATTCAGGAAGAAAAACTGATTTATGTTGGCATGTGTAGTATAGTGTCTTTCTCTTCCTTTTCGCTATTAAGGTTGGATTCAATTTTTCACTTTAAGTTCAACCTCTTCTTTTGTATGGAGAAGGCATATTACAGCTGAGTGAATAATTGATTTTTTCAGTTTGGTGGCTGAAATTTCACTTTGATTTGAACTGAAACTGATTTTTTTACATTTTTCATTATATTTTCAGGTATTTTTTATTCTTTAAAAATTGTGTTAACAAATCTAGCAAAATTTCTAAATGAAACATCATTTTGAAATGAAAAGTCAAAATGGATCATTTCCAAAATGCTGTAACAAACCATTTTGACGTTTTAAAAAAATTATCATTTTTATTCAGCTAAAACTGTTCATCCAATTCAACCAGAATTAGCAAATAATTTTAGTCACCCCAAAACTGCATTTTTTGGCAAACAAACTCTTTGACTGAAAAATTTCACCCAGCTCTAAAATGTATCCTCCCCAATTTTACAGCACATAATCTGTAAGTAAAAAAGTATTTATCTGGGCATTGTCAACAAAATATTGTACTTAGTTTATCAGTAAAAATATTTTTTTAAATCAGACATTTAAGAATTTCCAGTGCTAACTTTTTTCTCAGACCCCATCTTTAATTAATTGATGGCAGTTATCCATCACATTTCCCCAGGATTATAACGCATTGCCAGCTACCTTTGAACAAATTAGATTGTAATTTAGCAAAGTTAACAATTGTTTTTTCCGATCTTTCTTATTATGTTGAAAATCTTCTCTTACTCAAAATGGCTGACATTTCCTATAACTTATAATTGGAACCGATGGCTTTTCTCTCCAGTAAAGATGGCTTTATTACTTTATTAGTGTGAGAGATGCCCTAAGTGAAGATGGTTGCCCTTTTTCATTGCTTCCAAAAGAAATGAAGCCACAAGCTATCACCTAGAAAGAAATTCCATTTCACTGAAATCATCATACCTCTCATCTTTCAAACTTGCTAATGTGTGACACAAGCAATTGAAGTATGTTACCAATGGCCTAAGTGTGGAATGTATGTGTTCGGTTGCATGTCATACTGTAATTAACAGACTGAAAACTTGTGTTGAGGATATTTCCTCACATTGTGAATTAAATAATTCTTTTTTTTTAAAAAAAAGAAACCCTGGAAAACAGGAATTCTATCATGTGCAAGCACTAAGGTCCCCCTCAACCCCCACATGGGTAGTCAGCATGGAGCTATTCCTCTAGCGCAGTTGGTCAAAGTCTATGCTGCAGAATTGGATACAAACCCCCTGCTGATGACCAGATGGGATCATTATGCTTCCTGCTTACAGCTATGCTGCAGCCAGGAAGTGTAGATGTCCAAAAAAAGAAAAATTACTGATAAAACAAAAGAGTTAACCAAATCACAAAGAAGCCTCAATTTGAACAAATGTTTGAGCTGGTTTATATTTTACCAGAACTGTTTCTCTTGCTCCTAAAGATGATGAACTAGTTAAAAAAAAATCCCAAAACATCTAGATATATGAGGGGACTTTGTCCTACATTGAAGTGGCCAGAGTGAATCAAAGGGAAGATTGCTTCATATACCACACTTATAGCTATTTAAAGTGCCAAGTCTTTCTGTTAGTGAAGTCAATGTTCAACTGAAGCAAGTTGGGTTTTATTTTTTAAGTTATTTCATTCCTTTCCTCCCCACCTCTCTGGCCTTCCCCACCCCCACTTCCTAAAGAAAGACCCCCAAGAGCCTCCATTCAAATGCAGTGAAAACAGTGTCAGTGGGGGATAGTTCCCGCAGAACAGGTTGTTGTCATTGCTAACCTATTCAACTGCAAAGACAGCAACCTGCCTTTGTCTTCTACTCCACTAAACAAACTGATGTCAGCCCCAGTCCTGCTGCAGAAATATCAAGAAGTAAAGAACTCACAGAGGGAGCATGCAGCAGGGTTGACATATTTTGCAGAAACAAGGAAAGCCAGTCAATAAAAGGGGATGGAAGATGGATCAAAAGGGGCTGACTTACAATGGGATGTGGGCTCAAAAGGGGTGCATACAATTCTAAAGGTCAAAATTTACAAAACAGAGTGTTCCCTGAATTGTCACCTCCTCCACAGTAGGGATGGACCTGGGAGTGACAGGAGGAAGAAACACATTCCTAGTAGTTTAACATAGGGGTATTTTTTTTAAGAGGCGGGGGAGCAGAATTCACTGCAGTCTGCAACAATGTAGTCTGCTGACTTCATGAGAGAACGGGACAACATAAATGTAGAGAGGGGGTGATACTGGAATCGGATAGACAGAGAAATAAGGAATGATAAGGTGGGCCAGAGAGAGAAAAAGAGAGAGAGAATGACACTACAGTCCAACAGTCAGGGCTTTCCCCTGGGAGACCCAGTCTCTGCTCCAAAGACTCTGTAATTATTTAAACACAGTGGAATAGATGCAACAGGAGAGACTGAGAAAGCCCTACCCTAGAAAATCCCACAGCTGGGTGGTGAAGGCACTCTTTTGCAATTTGGAAGATCCAAGTTCAAATCCCTTTCTGAATGAGGTTGGAATTTTGAGGTTCAGGCAAAATCAAATTTTATTTTCAATTTTTCAGAACCGCAAGCAAACCAAAATGTCTGTCATTTATCTATATGTAAGTGCTAATGACAACAGTGAGGTGACATGGTCACCACTAAGGAAAGTCTTGCGTATTTCAAAGGAATAGTTAGGACTCTTGAAGGCCGGCCTATTTAGGCCATAGCATCATCCATTTTGTATAGCCAGTTCAACCTAGGGAGTTTGAATTTTTTTAAAAGAAGGTGCAACTTGGCTTTATTTTGTAGGCTAAAAAGGGCCCAGTCCTCAGCTGGTGTAAATTGGCATAGCTCCATTGAAATCAATTTACACCAGTTAAACATCTGGCCTTAACTGTTTAAATGATGACCACCTGACAGATAATGTTGCAAGTAATATAATGACACAGAGAGGTCAAGTTACTAACTCATAAAAAGTGAGGATTTTTTTGTATCTTGGCAATGGGCAGAAATGTCTCCAGAATTTTACTAGGCACCCAACCTGTATTTAAAATTTCATCTTTATTATTAAATGCATATGTCAGATAGGCTTTTTGTCCTTGGTACATATGAGTTGAAGCTGTGATTTTTTTTTTTGCAGCGTCCTCTCAACCATTGGGTAGTTAGGAAAATAAAATGCCTAATTCTTTGCAGGAACCCTGAAAATCACCCTTCTCGGAGGTGTAAACTTGGTGATTGTACTCTATAGTTAAACATTTGATTTGTGATAGTCCGGAAAAACAGAGATCTTGAAATCTCTTTGTGGCATATTAAAGTGCTCACAATTATAATAAAATCCTGCCCCAGCAGCTCCAGTCACAGACAAAATCAGTCTCGAATTTCCAATGAACAATGAAGTCCCTGCAGAGTTTCAGCTTCCCCAAATAATCTGGGTACCTCAAGCTATGTTGACATTAAGGATGTCCTGAATGTCCATCATAAACCATTTGTTACTCAACATACTCGCCACTCTTGGTGAAAATATGTTTTTTATTTCATTGCTGTTTAGGGCATTATATTTTTACTTCACCAAAAAAGGCAGCTGTATTCTGCTCAGGCAAAACACTGCTAGATGAATGTCATTTTGTAGTACCCAACACATCAAAATAAAATAAGAAGAAGAAGAAAAAAATCTACATCCTCACAATACAAACTAATCTTCAGGCTTCCCATCAAGCAAAACATATTGACAACTGACAATAGGCAATTAATAGATTAATGAGCATAGCTCTTATCTGTCTACATTATGAGTTTATCTGGTTGTAACAGGATGAACACAACATGGGCCTGTGCTCATTGCACTTGTGTCCCAATAGAAATGAGATCACTGCAGCGAGATATGAATGCAGCATTTTGATTACCAGGTATCATTCAATGGAACAGAAAAAAAGGTACTTTATTCTATACTTTTTTAAATTATTCAAGGGCAAAGAACAGAATATAATTTACTAGGGAGAGAATTAGAGGAAAAGGTTTTACAAAAGCTGGAAAGAGTAGGTTTTGATTCAGGGTTAAGAACGCTGCCTTTGGCACACAAAGAAACTGTCAAGAAATAAGATGAAATAAACTTCCTGCCTAAACTGTGCCTAACAAAAATTACAAATTCAGTTTTTCAATCAGAAACTGGATAAAACAAAGTTAACGGGCAGACATACAAAACTTGTATACAGACATACAGAACTTCAGCTGGTGTAAATCAGCACAGCTCTATTGATTTTGATGGAGGGAAACTGATTTATTCCCGCTGAGGATCTGGGCCAAGGTGCTGTATAACTATATAGGGAGAGAAATACATGTTCAGTTTAGGACAAGATAGGACAAACAGCATTGCAAGTTCCTTTTAAATGGTAGATATGGGGACGGTGAATTAATGAATAATTGGGGGTTAATACATTATTTCAATTCTATTCTAAATCCCATCCTTTTTATTGCCAGTTAGAGTAACAAAATGTTTCTCTGCCATCATGCTTACACTACTCTTATTTCCTTCACTAGATGCAATCTCTGCCTTTCTTACACTTGGAGCCAAATCTTGTTCCCTTTTGTTCACATGAGCGATCCAGTTGTCTTCAATGGGGCTATTTGCATGAGCTAAGTGAGTCTGGCCCTCAATAGTGTTATAAAGCTTTTGAATAAATGTGTTATTTTGTGGGCTAGCAAACAATCTACAACTGCTGCGTGGACACTGTAGCTCTGCCTTACAATTACACAGGCTTTCAATTTGACTAACGAACTGAGACAAACCAAATACAGCGTGATGAGCTGTAAGTGCTGTAGATGATCATTCCATATTGTTTTGTTCATTATTTCGTTTATAGGTGATTGACTAGGCTTGATTTAAAGCCCTCTGAAGTCAACGGGAAAACTTCCATTCAATTAATTTTGGATCAGACCCTCTGTTATTGCTTCTGTATCTCCCTAACCTGTGAGAATTTGGGGATTCAACCTAGTTTGAATGACAGTTTTAAGTGCTTTATTTTCATATGGAGACCATATTCTTCTTTATACCTTGACTGCACTTACAAGAATTTAGGGCAAACAGCTACTGTGCTCCACCCCAGAGGTGGCTGAAATGCTACTTCCGTGTGTGTCTGTTTCTACAACAAAAGGCATGATACAAATCCATGGAAAGATGTTATTATACAGTGCATTCAAAAGGGAATTCAGCTTGTATCTCATTTTTAAGAGTTAATATTCCTTTATCTGATCAAATGGTAAACAGTGCTCGTAAATCAAGTTTCTACAGTATATATATTTGCAAACAGAACTTTATATTCAAACTCTTTTGAGATAATCCAGCAAATTTTTGTTGATATCCTCTGTGGTCACGTTCTTGAAAAGCCTGGAAAACGGAACCGTCTCCCGCTTTGTTTTAAAAATGTACATCAATGTCTGGAGTTTCTAAGTGAATGGGGCCTACTAGATATGCAGTGGGGCAAGGCTTAGGGGTTAATATGGAGAGGCAGAGTGTTTTCAAAATGTTGATTTTATTACGTTCTCTTTTATTATATTCTACAGGAAACCAATCTAAAACTTCATCACTGAGAGCTTCATGGTGTCATTTAGGCACAGCCCATCGCACAGAGCTGAATGGAACCCTGCCGCCCCACAGGGAACACTGGAAGGCATTCTGCCTCAGGAATTACATGTTCATAGATACCTCCTGGAGCTCCCTGATGCACTGAGGGGTAGTTCTTGGGCTTCTCAAAGAGAGAAGACCAGAGCTGCTGGGCACAGAGAGGCTATATACCCATTACCAATACCTTAAATAAGATGCACCTTACTCTCTCCTGCACTGCCAGCCATCTTTAGTGGTTGATGCATGGGGACTAGGGTGGAGCCATGGTCTTGCCTCCTTCCCCCAGCTCTGTGAGGTATTGTATATCTCAGAGCAGCAAATGGTAGCAGATTCTGCCTTCCCCAAGCAGAGACTAGCCCTGAGTGTGTATTTCCCCAGCAGTGAGTTTTCGGTTTAGTGCATTCACTCCTGATCTCTCTGGTAAAGTGTAACAAAAGCCCTTGGCATTTGTTTTCTCAGTGTTTCTGGGAATACCTTTTTCAGTTTCTTAGATTGATCTGGGATCTCTCTTTTGCTGTTTCTGGAGAGAACTGCTGACAGAACTATTAAAAAACATCCCATGCCTGTTTTGATGGGAGATATGTCCCTAATTAGAGGGCAGGAAGCAAATTTGACTAGACCAGTTGTGACTTCCTTGTTATTGTTACTATAAAATGTAACTATAAAATGTATTATACACAAATAGATTGTTAATGAACTTCCACCTTTGGGTTTCTGGAAAACAACTCACTCTAATACTTGGAAGATGCAGGAACCTTTGGTCTTAGAAAATGAAACATCAGACTCATTAGTTTGGGGGAAGTGCAGTGGTCCATTTATGAAATTTCTTAAAAACCATGATTCAAAAAATTCTTCTGAGACTGTATTTTAATGCGGAGATCCCATCCCAATACCTTACTATAAAAATAGAAAGTAAAATAAAGATATTCTTGATCCAGGTCAATTAGAGCAGTGGTTGTCAATGTTTCCAGACTACTGTACTTTCTTCTGGAGGCTGATTTGTCTTGCGTACCCCTCACTTAAAAACGACTTGCTTACAAAATCAGACACAAAAATACAAGTATCACAGCACAGTATTACTGAAAAATTGCTTATTTTCTCATTTTTACCATATAATTATAAAATAAATCACGACCACCAGATTGAGAAACACTGATATAGTACATAGAGCAGTATAAACAAGTCATTGTCTGTATGAAATTTTAGTTTGTATTGACTTCACTAGTGCATTTTATATAGCGTGTTGTAAAACTAGGCAACTCTCTAAATGAGTTGATGTATCCCCTGGAAGACCTTTGCATACCCCTGGTTGAGAACCACTGAATTAGAGGAATTGTGCATCATGACATAGATCTATTGAAGTAAATGGACTTATGTCAATTTACACCAGCCGAAGATCTGGTCCTATTTCTTTAACACTTTAGGTGGAATAATTTGTTTTAATTTGTAATATTTATAATCTTGCTATAAAGGATCCAAATTTAAGTTTTAGGTACTTCTCAGCTACATCCTTTCCTCAGACCTCATCCCACACGCAGGCAAGTTACTCAGTTTCTCTATCTGCAGATGGGGATAACAATACATACATCACAAGGCACAGTCTACGAACCCCTTATTCACACTGGTGAGCGGGTACTTATCGGAGTAATTGGCTCACAATCTGGCCCTTAATGATTGTAAGTTACTTTAATTTCCTCATGTGAAAGGTGGTGCAGAAATGGAAAGTATTATTTATTTCAGCTTTATTCAATAGCGGCTAAATGAATTTACATTATTCATGTGAAAATATTTAAGTTTTAGATATTCTTATCCAGATCCCCAATTATAAATGTGTGGGAGGGGAGAATTCCAGTCCAAAAACATGTGGGTCCTTTTAAATCTCAGCTTGTATGCTTTGTTACATGAGATCAGTCGTACGTGTAAAAAAAGACACATGAACATGGTCTGTTGCAACAGTGAAAATTTAAAGATCAAACACTTTTTTTATATCAGCTCCCTCATACTGATTTCAACTCTGAGCATCTAATCAAATGCTAAGTACCTGTGCCTATGATGACGGTTGCATATGCTTCGATAATTAGTTTGGCAAGGCCTTCTATATCAAAGTTACACACATTTTTACACAATATCAGGCAAACCAGCTTGGATCTCTCACTATTCATGTCTCTGTACTAATTGTGCTCTGCATCGTTTCACAAAAAAGTTATTTAACTGAGCTTGAAATTTGTCATTATACTGAGATTTCTAAAAATACTCTTCTAGAAAAACTTCCATTTGGCTTGCCAGTAAAGAGAAGGACTTTATACAGCTTGTTTGTTTTAACTTCAAGGCCCATACAGTCCCTGCCTTGATAACTGCCTTGGTTAGTGTACTGCCCCATTTCTCACAGTATTCATGATGGGTTGGATTGTCACAGCCCAGCTCAGCCACACAAGTGAGTAAATATTATCTTTTCCAAATAAACCCCTCTGATATGTGGCTGCTCCTTTAAAGGAAGACCCAGGGCCAGGTATGGACGGGGGAGTCTCTCCAGTGGAGCAAGAGGTGAGTGTCAGAGGTAAAAAGCAGCAGCAGACACGTAGAGTTTCCATACAGATTATTTTGGCCTCCTGAGCTCAATAGGGTTTCTGGACAGTTCCAATGTGGACAGTGGGTATAAACCACGGCCTCCTCACATGGGTTTTACAGCAGGAGAAAGCAATGCCACCTCAGCAGCTTGTGGTTGGCAGTACTTATTATTGCTTAAACAGCTCTCAAGAGCCACTCTAAGACACCCAAAGAAACAGACAGGGAAGCCCTTATAAATAATTATAAAGCACTGAAACTATCAAAGAAAAAGGAAACATCTATATTCAGAGCATGTGTTAGCTCCAGAAGAGATGTTACTTCATTCTGTAGAATCTTCCTTTGCATTAGAGGCATAAAGAGAAACAGGAAGCATTTGACAGGGGACATTCTCATTACAACTAGGGGACATTCTCATTACAACTAGAGCTGCATAAGGAGGTAGGGGAACTGCTTTCTTTCTTTTAGTTTCTCACAAAAATAAATTTACTTTCAGATATGATCCCTATGTTTCACGCCTCAATAAACAATGTAAGTTTATAAGGGATTCCCAGCCTGTCTTTCTAGAATTATAAAGAGACTTTGCTGACCAATTGAGTGATTGCAAGAACATAACACATTCAAAGCCACCTTCACCAAACAAGGACATTCCACCCAAGAAATAGATTGCATACATCATGGAACAGGCCACCCACATAACCCGAGAGAACCTGCTTCAATACAAAATAAACCCCCCTCTGAACACACACCCCTAGTTATCACCTACCACCCCACATTGAAATCCATGCAGGGCATCATCAAAAACCCACAACCAATACTTGATGGGGACCCACATCCTGAAAGAAATCTTTCCTGAATCCCCTCTTCTGGCCTTCAAACAACCTCCCAATCTCTCTGAGCTCATAATCAGAAGTAAGCTCCCCACAGACCAGGACACACCAGTTCAAAGCAGCACCAGATCCTGTCAGAACAACAGATGCAAAATCTACAGGCATATCTCCACTTCTACGATGGTCAACACCCCCCACAACACACCTTTCAAGATCTATGAGTCCTACACATGCCTATTACAATGTGTGGTGTACCTCATCCAGTGCACTAAATGCCCCAACAACAACTTGTGGGTGAAACCAGACAACTGCTATGCTCTTGAAAGAACTCACACAGGAAAATGATAAAAGACAAAAACACCATAACATCTGTGGGTGAACATTTCATGCAAAACTATCAGTATGTCTGACCTATCAGTCCTCATCCTCAAAAGAAACCTGCACAACACTTTCAAAAGACAAGCCTGAGAACTTAAATTCATCACTTTGCTAGACACTAAAAATTATGGGCTGAATAGAGACACTGCACTTATGGGTTATTACAACAATCTGTAACCCACTAAAACCCTCCCCAGCTGTCTTCCTTTCCCCCTTATGACTGGAGGGTTGTTAACAGGGCACTTCATGTTGAATAGTACCTTGAAATGTGTGTTAATTGCTTACACTAAACAATCTGTCCCATCTTGTATTTAGCTGCAACATTCCCAGCCCTGAAGAGCTCTGTGTAAACTTGAAAGCTTGTCTCTCTCACCAACAGAATCTGGTCTAACAAAAGATATTATCTCATCCACCTTGTCTCTGCAAGAACTGGCTCACTCATGATTCACGTTATCTTCCAAACAGCTCATGAAGACACTGTATAATTCCCAGAAAAAACATAAGCAGGGGAACTCAGGAATATATAGAATTATTGAATTCATGAGACACAAAAACCTGCTCCTGTAGAAGTCAATGGCAGAATTCTCATTGACTTCAATGGTGCAGGTCCATGCCCATTGGGTGGCTATTCAACTGCAGCCCCAAATATTTCACTGAACCTTGGAAAGCTACAAAGGACCAGACACTGTGGTCAATGGAGGAGATGAGAATAATGAAATAAATTTCACTGAAGATATACTAGAGGAGTAAATGTTGAACCCTTGGAAAAGGAGGTGGAGGAATTGAGTTTGACTGAATTGTATGGAAGCTTGAGGCTGTCTATGAAAATGGCTACTGGTGAACAATTCATTTCAAACCCAGGCCAAAGTAAAGAAAAGAAGCCTCATGCACACACCAGTTTTTGTCCCCCCAAAGTCAAGAATTGCCTAATCAATACTGGCATTAAAGGAGAGATAGGTGCTCTCAGGGGTACCTGGCTCCAAATTACTTTAATAGGAGTCACATGTCTAAAACCCAGTGCAAAGTTTTGACAGTTTACCCCTTTGTCTTTCTAAGCATTTACTGCCACCAGGTGGCAAATGCAAAGCAGCAGGAGGGACGGAGAGATTTGTTTTTGCATTGACCGGTGCCAGATTGTGTCTAGGAATTTGCACTGCTTGCAACACAAGTGTCAGTTATTGGAAAGAGAGTGAACACTTAACACTTACCATGCCCGTGTGCTCTATGAGCCTATGTCTGGTGTCCAAAGCACTTGTACTAATCCAATCAGCCACAATGTTCATTACCTAAAAATAAACTAGGACTTTTCAGGTAATGCTCTGATTGGTCTCTCCCACCCCCAAATTGTGTTCACTTAATAGAAAAGCTCCAAGGGATTTAAGGTTTTAAATCAAATAAAGAAGCACACAAAAGGGGGGAAAAATCCAATCAGGGCAGAAAGGGATGGCTTAAATAAGAACTGATTTTCTTTCTACTTTCACCAGCATCAAACTCTACAAGAGCAGCAGCAGGAGATGGAAAAGGACAAGAAGAGTTTCTATCTTCTGTATATCTTGATATGAGGAGAGGTAGCGTCATGCAGTTAAGAGGATACTGGTCTGGGAGGGAGGAGATTGGTTCTATTCCCAGCCCTGCACCAACCTGCTGTGGGCCCTGAAACACTTCCCTTCCCTGTGACTCTGTTTACCTTCTCATTCTATCTCACTTTTGTTTATTTAGAGTAGGGACTTTCTCTCACTATGCGTTTGCGCAGTATGCAGCACAATGGGGCCCAATCTTGGCGGCATATTCTAGGTGCTACGGTAATACACATGATAAATAAATGTCAACAACCGAGTTTTAAAAGAAAGCTGAAAATTACCAACAGGAAGGAAAACAAATGCAAAATAAACAAAAACTAAGAGCAGAGACCTCAGTGAAGAACCACACTGAAATAGGAAATAGTAAAAACCTGAGCAAAGCCCAGCCTGGCAAGCCCAGAAAAGTCAATGGGGCAAGCATCCATCTATCTGCTCAGATGGAGCAACCTGTAGGACATGGTAAATGGGTAAAGATGAGACTAAAAAGTTGGATTCTGTTACAAGAAAGAGATTGGGAAAACCCTCACTCAAAGATGTGACATGTGCTTAGGGATCTGCAAAACTAGAAAATTCTTCTTGTAACATTTAACCCCCAAAATTGCAATTTTGGGGCCCCAAAATTTCACTTGTAGTGAAATGTTCCTGCAATGGAATTTTTGCCACGAAACATGCAAGCATTTGATATTTTGCATGGTTTTGATTCAAAAAATTTTTCTTAGCTGGAGCAAGAAATTTGAATTGTGAAAATGCTGAGATTTCTCTCATGATTTATTTTAAAGTGCACTGTCAGAATATTGACAGGTTTCAGAGTAGCAGCCGTGTTAGTCTGTATTCACAAAGAGAAAAGGAGGACTTGTGGCACCTTAGAGACTAACAAATTTATTTGATCATAAGCTTCCGTGAGCTACAGCTCACTTCATCGGATGCATCCGATGAAGTGAGCTGTAGCTCACGGAAGCTTATGCTCAAATAAATTTGTTAGTCTCTAAGGTGCCACAAGTACTCCTTTTTTCTGTCAGAATATTGTCCAGCTTTTTCATTAAATTTGTCCAATTTTTAGACAGACAGGAAGATAGATTCTGAGGTTTCCAAATTTTGTTGTGAAAATTTCACACAGCTCTTATGATAACGCAGGCACCCCAAAAGTTGTAGTTGCCCCAAAGAATTCAGGATATTGTACTGTTGAAATGACCTGTTTACTTCTGAATTATGAGAGTCATCCACTAGTGATATTCATTCTGCATATAAGTGCCCCATTACTCTACTTGTTCTTTCTTCCAGTCAAGAATTTTACAACACAACTACATATTTAGGCCAAAATTTTCAGAAGAAAAGGGACCCAAAATTAGGTGCCTAAACACATATTTGGAACCTAATTTTAGGCCCCTATTATTGAAAATGTTGGCCCATGAAGCCACAACTGCCAAGATTCCATTGTGATGGGAGCCTTAGAAATATGGTAGATAGATAGGCCTGAATCCTCAAAGTTATTTAGGTGCCATTTGACATTAGGTATTTTAAAATCAATGGGAGTTTAGGTGCCTAAACAGCTCTGAGGATCTGTGCTATAGTGTCTGCGGGTCTGATCCAAAGTCCATCAAAATTAAAGCCTCCCATTGACTTCAGCAAGCTTGGACTCAGATCTTAAGTGGGGGGGGATGGCCAGAGGGCTACTGACTTTTGTTGTGAGTGCTAGTATTACACTAGTTCCTGAAAAGTCACTTTCTACACAGAAATTAGACCCATACCTCACCAACTCTGTCCCCCGAGCTAAGGTGGATTGACATTTCAGAAATCGCAGGACATGTGGAAGGTTAACATTCTGACACACTGAGCAGGCAGAGCAGCCTGGAGTTCAGCAACTGTCTAAATATATGCACAAGAAAGGATATGAAGTAAAGGTGGAAGAGAAAGAGAAACAGAAGGTAACGGAAAGAAAGAGAAAAGTGAAAAGAAGGAGGCGTAGCAGGGGGAAGAAAAAGGGACATGGAGGGGATGAGAAGCAGAGAAAGAAAATAAAAGGAATTTAAGGAAAGGGACAGAATTAAAAAGAGAGAGGACGAAGGGGAATAAGAAAATGGACAAAGAAAAATTAAAGGAAAGAGGTGAACTATAGGATGATAAAAGGAAGTGGTGATGCAGAAAGCGAGAGAGAAAAAAGGAGGGGGAAAAGGGTGTGAAGAACAGAAAATCAGTAGACATGGAAGAGAAAACAGAAGGCAGAGGAAAAGGAAGGTAAAGAGAAGGAACTGAGCTGAGGAAGGACTGAAATGAAAACAATGCTAGGGAGTCTGCTGTGGTAGGTCACTAAGGGGTTCACAAACACATGCACTTCAGCTTCTTTTTTTGCTTCTGTGCCATTGGTAGGCCTCAAACTGCAGCTGCAAAATGTTTGTGTGGCAGTTCTGGTAGGTTAGATTCAATAACTCCTATAAGACGGCAGGCAGGATATCACTGCTGCTTTATTGCCTTTTTCTCTGCCTATACTAGCAATCCTCCAGTCATACCGTATTATGAAGTGTCATCACTGGGGGTCTCTATCTCAAAATAATCAAGCCTCATCTCCCCAGACCACTGTGATAAACTAGTAAGGCTATTAGTCTGTAACTATATTCATTTTGAAAAATGATAAATATTAGGGGGCTGACTGGCAAAGGGCCAGGAGCAGAGTGTAGATGCTCAGATGCCACCGTGATGGGGTTTAAGAATATATATGAGAGAGAGAGAGAGAGAGAGAATGAGAAATACGACTAAGCCTCCAGTTCAAATCCAGTCTGGATTGATAATGACCCATGTCAGCTCCACTTGAGGACTACTTGGTGGCCTTTGTGAAGTCTCCTTCCAACTGCTATTGGACAAAGCATTCACATCACAAAAAGCTCCCCTTGTAACCGTTACTGGGAAACATAAAATAGGTTGCTCAGTCAGATTTCAGTTGGATAACTTTACATGCAGCTTTCTTAAGCCTTTGGATCTGAGCTCTTCAAAAAGAAATGTGCATTACTGTGATTATAAATCAAAAAGTATCTGACATTTGACCTAATTAGCCTGAGACTCATATTAAGAGACCAAGGACTGATTTAGATTAAACTACCCTTCTTACTTCCTGAAGGGAGCTGTCCCTTCAGGTCAGGATGGATGTGCCTTAGCAAGGGAGCATGGAGAAGCTTCCCCACCCTTGACTGTGATAATTAGAGACCTTCAATTACCCAATGCTGTCAAATCATCATCTTGCACAAATACTAAATCCAAGTTAAAATTGTCACACACACTGAAACAAGAAAATCATGATCAAGAAAATTGCCCATAAGACATTTTACTAGCATTTGATTAAAAAACCCTCTGTAGGTTCTTCTGGTTAAACACCCTACTAGAAACAGTACGCTAGTATGTCTGGTGTGGGCCAGATTATTAAGTGAGCGGCTGCTCAGCAAGAGAGTTTATCTGCTCAAACTTTATCTCCCTTGGATGTCTTTCAGAATCTATTTCAAAATCATTGTAGCTTTACTCTGCAGTGTATTCCATATATTTTCAATTCTTTGAATATTCTTAGGCCTCCAACTTATTTTTAATAGAGCAATTTGCAATTGCTCCATTAACATTTGAACTGTTCATGACCATTTGCAACTCATCTCATTTCACTCGTCAAGCCCCTACACAATAATGAAAGTTCTATCAGGTCACTTGTCTTCTTTCCAGGCCTTCCCTCTTGACAAGCCTTCTTAAACCTTGAGTCACCTGGGTTTTCATCGGATGCACCCTCTTCAGGACAAAAATAAAATTCCTGTTGAAAGGTGACTGCAAATTAATTCATACTCCATCAGTTCTACAGAAAATTTGATCAGTCATGTGATTTCAATTCTCTGACTCCTTTAAAGTAACCTAATATCCTGTTTTCTTTTTTTTTTAGAGCAGCCACACACACTGGGCTGCTGCGATTTTTCTGTAATACCTCCAGGTCTCTTTCTTGTTTGGTACATTGCATAATATCAACACTGTTGTGGCTTAGTGGCTCCAGACATATTTGTCTAGTCAACTAAAACCAAATCTCCCAGTTCAGTGATACTGGTTCTTTATGGTTTGCTTAACCTTTGGATTTGGTATAAGTAATGAACAAAGTTTGATATTTTAATTGTGATAGTCATTCACATAATGTTGATGGGCCAGATCCTCAGCTGGTGTAAATTGGCATAGCTGCATTGACTTCACTGATCTGACCACATGTATCATAAAAAACACATGCTCTAAAATCAGCCTTGAGGGCCACCTGCTAGTGAGCAGATTTCAGTTGATGTTTATACCCACTGGTTGTTTCATGTGTTGGGATCAAATTTGCTCCCCATTTAAATGCTGAGGTCTACTTCGTCCAGCCCCATCTACCATGGCCAGGCAAGCTCCCTGGCTAGAGAATTGGTGCAGTTCCATTGTGCAAAGCGGGGCTGGGCAGAACGTTGGGACATGGGCAGTCCAGGGGCTCATTTGCACCGCAAGGTGGCCCTATTCTCAAGTAAAAGCACTCTTTTTAAAACGGGAATTTTCCTCAAAAACCAGTTTTCATATGGAAATGTAGAGATAGACCAATGTTTCTATCCTTTGGTGCAAAACTGACAGTTCCATAAAAATGTCATGGGAAACATTCATTTCTGGTCCTCAAAATAGCACTGAACAAAACAACAACAATTTCTCATACACCAAGATTCTGCAGAGACTGCAAACAGGGGAAACAATTAATGCTGTATGGGGTGTGTATGGGGAGGAGGTGCTATTTCCACTCCCTTTAAGAGTGGAAGTGAGACCAGAAACTCATTTCAAATAAGCACCAAGCAGCCACTGGATAGTAACACCTTTCAGTCTCTTGAGACCTGAGATTGATTTGAACTAGTCTACCACTTCAATGAAGAAAAGCTATCATTCCATTACTAATCTCTTGAGCCATTCAGTCCCACTTGAATCAATTTGTTTTTTTACTCAACAAGCTATTTTACATATTTCACTCATTACCTTAGCTCATAATCTTTATAGAGGAAACTTATAGGATGATTTGTGAAAATCTAAGTACAACTCTGCCCCCCGCCCCATTGCATTTCAGTTGTGTCGTGCATTATTAGGAATATGACTGAAGAACTCCAGAACTGTCAAGCAAGACCATCCCCAGCACATTCTGTCATGAACCTACATTGCTTTCCTTTTGAAAGAATAATGATTTTCATGTTATCAATGGCCAAATAAGAAAAAAATATTTCTAGTAATTTATGCATGCATGATATTACTATAATCACTCTACAATTAGTTGTTTTATGGCCTTTTTGTGAATAAATGTAATTTTGTTTGCTACTATGCTGTTCTCAAGGGAAATAATATTTATTATATATATATAAAATGTACATCTTTAAAGTGCATTCTGAGAACAGACCTTCAAGACAGAGAAGTATCATTATCCCCAGTTTACATTTGGGAGACAGAGGCATCAAGGAGTTAAGGATCATATTTTCTAAAGTGGCCTTTTAATTTTGGGTGCCTCTGTTTTTGAGCATCGAACCTGAGACACCTAGAGCCTCATCTCAGAGAAGCCTAGGTGCCTAAAATCACAACAGAAGTCAGCAGGAGCTGTGAGTACTAAGCAGTCCATGCCTGAAAAATCAGGCCCTCAGCATCTAGTGCTGGGCGCACAAAAGTTCAGGCACCCCAAATTAGAGCTTTCCTCTATTGGGCCCCACATGACTAGCCCCAGGTCTCACAGCAAGTCAGGGGCAGAACTAAGATTAGTACTCAGGAGTTTCTGGCTCTCAGACCTGGATTTAGCCAATTAGGTCACACTGGAAGTACTCTGTCAGTTAAGAGAGGTAAGAAGTATTCTAATATGAATCTCCTTATTTTTCTTACCATCCTTCTGAAGTCACCTGGATTACTTTTCCGACCTCCACTCTGCACATTTTTCATAACAGCTACTCCTGCTGTTAAGAACATAAGAATGGCCATATTGGGTCTGATCAACGGTCCGTCTAGCCCAGTATCCTCTATCCGACTGTGGCCAGTACCAGATGTTTCTGTGAGAATGAGCAGAACAAGGCAATTTATCAAATGATCCATCCCCTGTCATCCAGTCCCAGCTTCTGCCAGTCAGAGGTTTAGGGACACAAATACTTATTCCTTGGTCTATCACCCCCAGAAATAAAATCCAGGTCTTAGAAAAATGTGTAACCTCCTGATTTCATTTTTCAGAGTAGCAGCCATGTTAGTCTGTATTCGCAAAAAGAAAAGGAGTACTTGTGGCACCTTAGAGACTAACAAATTTATTAGAGCATAAGCTTTCGTGAGCTACAGCTCACTTCATCGGATGCATTATTTTCTCCTGATTTCAGCCATTCATGCCCCTGATAAGTTATATTGCCAAAATGACACTACTTCGATACCATTCCTATGACAGTTATTAGAGTTTGAATCTACAATGCACACTTCATGAAAAGGGATGCCGCTATAATGACACTATCAATTCTTTGAAAACATTGTTATTTATCAAGTGATTAAAGTATAGTAACTTACTCTGGCTTTACTAACCTATTTCCTATTGGATCTTAAATGATTTTTCTGCCTCAAGTATGGCACTCCGATTCCTTATAATTCAGATTTTATTACATTATCATATTTTTTAGATTTATTTCTAGGTTTTGCATAAGATTCAAATTGTTATCCAGTTTATAAAATAAGATATATTTATCTTGGTCAAAAATCACATTAAGATAATTATCTTGCCCTTTTGGCAGATACTTTTGTTTATAATATATTGAAAATACTTATTTTGTAGCCACTCATTCTTGTTAAGGTGGCTATATTTTTACAATCCAAGGAACATTTTTTTCCCCTCTCTCCCCTTGTCAACAGCTGGGTCCCCACCCATTTTCCCTTTCCCAGGGGAGGAAAAACCACGTGTCTGCTACTGGCTGACTAGCATATACCCAGTGAAACACCTGTGAGCCAGACACATATATGAATAGCATATATGCCACTGCTGATTAATTTGTGGTTCATGATACATTTTACTTAGGGGCAGTTCAGGAGGAGATTCATTAAGGCAATTCCACATCATGATAAAGGTAACATTTGTCAGACTTGAGTGTCATTTTAATGTGTGTGCTAAAGGATACTGTCACAGGCTTTCTACCAGTACTGTTGTACCATCCTTTGCAGACAGCTCAAATCTAGTTCCTATATGGTAACTAGGATGCTGAAAGTATATTATGGGCAGAAGGCTATTAGTTCCTGATACAAACATAGATTACAGAAAATAATATTTTCTCAGAGAAAGAACTTAGATCACTATTATTCTCTTCGTCCATCTCTACTTTCTCAGCAAACCTTGGTGTCCTTGACACTGCTATGCTATTACCATTTTTCCTTATAGAGCTGTATTTTCCTCTTCATATTGTAAGCAGTGGCATGCTTCAGACAATCCTGTTTCCAGCCCACGCTACTAATTCTGAAGTGATTTATTCAGGTTCCAAGTACCATCAGAGCTTTCAAAATAAAGATGTGCTGTGGCACCAGCAACATGGGCTACCACAAGCAAATTACACCTGCCCGCTGTTCTTGGCACTGGCCTCCACAGAGAACTGGATCAAATTCAAGGTCTCGGGCTTCACGCCACAGCTCTCAGTGGCTCGGGCCCAGCATATTTAAAAGACCACTTACATCTCCAGGATGAAGACTGGGGTCAACCGCTCTGCTCCTCGGGCACAATGGAACTGTTCATAATAATAGTAGAGCTCATCTGTGCAGGTGGCAGCTTTCTTAGGGACCAGTCTGAAGAAACCCCCACAGGTACTAAGGATCATTGCAAACCTGACCACATGTGGAGGGTAGAAAGGAGATATCCCCACTTCCAATGAAACCAAAATAGAGGGGACAGTTATGATTATTATTTACTATTTGTACTGCAGTAGTGCCTAGAGTCCTATGCTGGGTTCAAGACCCCATTGTATTAGCACTTTACATACACAGAACAATAAGACTGTCTCTGCCTTTACAATCTAACCATAAGATCAGAGACAACAGGTGGTACAACAAAGAGATGGCAGGAACACAAGGTAACCGTGAAGGTAACAAATTCTGTGCTGGTGGAAATGGGTGCAGCTCCATTGTTTTCAATGCAGACACACAGTAACGATATAGCACACCACCATCTATTTAAAGCATATTCCAAAAAGAGTACAACAAAATAAGCTTGGCAACAAAGTGGCAACAAAATAAGCTTGCTTTGTGTATTCCCATATTATGAACACTCACACTCTCTCTAATGCCAATGCAGCCCATGTTGAGAAAGTTGCTGATCATAAACATGGACTGTAACATGCTACATCCAGGCCTTAAACTTCCTCCTCCTTGCCTCTGCAACACAACATCACAAGCAACTCAAAGATGTTAAATATGTGACAATCAGTTCGTGTTTTTCAGGTTGTCAAAATCCTGACAGACAACGATGTAGGGAAATCACCTGTCAAAACACTCTGAGGAAAAGTTATGCTGTCACTGAAACACCATTTATTTTAATATATGAATTTTAAAAAACCCCAAAAACCTGAAAGTACAGTATATCGATATGTAAGGAAACCCAGTGCTCCAGGCCAATGCTATTGCTCTGTGCACCTTCATTTTCATTCCTTAGTCTGCAGAGAAATAAATATTTCTCACAAGCCATATGTATTAATTGGAGTGCACTCCTGTAATGACACAAGTTATTTGATAACAAACCTCAGCGATGTTACTACAATACTGCAGGATGGTTACTTTGCAGTGGCCATGACTTGAAATGGAGTTACTCTGAAGTTACCACAAAATAGCACATAGCATTATGCAGTAACACAATAAATAACCCGTGTCATCTCTATCGCTATACCTTTTGCTAGGACAAATACCAACCCAATCTAAAAACAAATCTCAGAGTGCTATAATAATACTGGAATGACATGCCTCTTAAGCTGTTTACATCTGACAGACTAAGTGAAATGATTTGACAAGGAAGAACACAGTATATGTTGACAGCCTTGCTTAGTTCATATTTGAAAGGCAAAATTAAAGTCATACTTTTACAAGGTGCAGAATTCCTCTCCCTCGAAGGACATTCTGTTAAGCAAAGCACAATATTAAAAAGATGACACTCTCCTCCCCATCTCCTGTTTTTATGAGAAGGCCACTAAGTGGTACACCTAAAAAAAAACCCAAACAAAGCAGTCCTCTGACTCCAAATCTCAGTAATTGCCTGTGAAAACATATCATTTAGGAGAGTCTGAGGAAAGAGCAAGAGTGAGAGGAGCCCTAAGTGTTCACCCTCCATAATTTCAGGGAGTACTGGAACATATGGGCAGATTTGGCTTTTTTTGCAGCCTGCAGTACCATTAAGAAAGAGCAAACCTCAAACAAAGGATGAGTACAAATCCTCTAGATCCATGGGACTACCCTTCAGTTGATTGCAGGATGTGGGAGAAAAATCTAAAACCCCTGAGAATAAAAAGATAATGTGCTTTGGCAGAGGAAAAGAGAGTGGTGGAGAAACAGTCGTATGAAAAAATAAACCCATTCTAGGCCACTTACAAAATACTACTAAGGGGAATGGAGTAGCTCAAAATGTGTTAGTGATATAACAGTGGAGGCTTTCACCTTGAGTCTGTAATCCCAAACGCAACTGAAAGATTTTACCACCTGATCATTGTTTGGTGGCCAGGGTGAAATGAACTTGGGGGGTCTCGGTCCAGTTTCTGCTGGGCAGCTCTTTGCATTGCACAAATCATTGCTGTTATTTGTCACCGTTGTTAGAAGATGTAGTACAGATCATGGAGACTGAACTGCTCTTTATCTTCTATAGGTGGTGGCCAAGGCACGGTGGCAGGGCAGTTCAGGGAAGGCTGAATGGGTTGCTGTACCTTTTCTGTGGCTAAACACAGGAATTCACTCAAGCAATCTCACTCTTTTCACAAGTATTGAAATTCACCTAAAAATATGAGCCCAGAGTTTCCTATTCACATTTTTTCATTGTGAAGAATTATCAAGAGTGCATTGGGAGTGACCCTATACAGAAGAATCATAGAATCATAGAATACCAGCGTTGGAAGGGACCTCAGAGTATAGGACCTGATTCTAATTTCATTTACACTGGTCTAACACTGGTGTAACTCCACGGAACCCAGATGACCCTGATGAAAGACTAGAATCACATCCATAGTGTTCAGAGGGACCTCGATTCTGGTAGTGCCAGCTCTACAATTAAACAAGGGGGAGCTGGTTCAAGTGATTACCTTACTATAGGCATGAAAGCTTAAAATGCAACATTTCCCAGTTGCTTTAATTGTCTCCATGTCAATAGCTTGCTGGCAGCTCTCTCATGGGAATTGTGCAAAACTTTGGGTGATAGCTGCAGTTCACGAATCAGAACAATGCTGAGTGGAAGCATTTTTTCTAACTAATGGAAGTTTTGCCTACATATTTCTTCCCACACATGAAGGTCATCAAATGTTTGTGTGCCAAATGTTAGAATTGATGCCATCCTAATGAACTCTGAAAACATTTTCCTGTCAAAGTGAACAGAACAAGTTGACATCACTGATCCCAGCATCGACCAAAGAGAAAAAACAAACAAACCATCAGTTCAAAAATCAAAGGGTTTTTTGTGCTCTTAAGTTCAAGGATGTGAGTCCAGCAGTGCAATGACAGAGGGAGGCTTGGTGCAGATGACAAAAGGGTTACACTCATTTGAAATGAAATGTGCCCGAAGGAAAAGGGATTGCCTAAGTGCTGAGTTTAGAACATTCTGGGGCCCTGTCTACTCCTATTGGTAGCCACAGGTGAGAACTCTTGTGTCTAAAATGTGCTGGGTCTTGTGCATATCATAATGTACTACAGGCGAGGATCTTAGCAGAGGACAAAGCCTGTTAATAAATTTTGTCAGAAGTGACAAACTAATGCAATTGTTGGAACTGAACCAGTAGTTCTCAAAGTTTTCCATACTGTGACTACCATGACACACCCATTTCCATCTAGGTAGACACCCCCTTCCAATTTAGTAATATGGAAAGGACAAGGCAGTCATGAGACTCAGGATGAACGCCCTTGATGTGAATATTAGGGGAAAACAAGAAGAAAATAAGCCCTTTGGTTAAGTACTGGACAGGGACTCAGGAGAGCTGGACTAACTTCCTGGCTCTGCCACAGACTTCCTGTGTGACCCTGGACAAGTCACCTCATCGCTCTACATCTCAATTCCCCATGTGGAAAATGGAAATAATAATACTTCCTTTCTTCTATCTTTTGTCTGTCTTGGCAGTTTAAAATGCAAGGGATGGGCAGTTCTCTTACCATAAGTTTATACAACAGTTAGCACAATGGGGCCACCATCTGGATTGAGGCCTCTACATGCTTCTGTAATACTAATAAAAATAAAAAGCACTATTTATATAATAACTGGGAAGTGACAAAGGTCCAGGTTTCAAAGGTATTTAGGTGCCTTAAGCTGCAGAGAAGTGCCTAGGGATATTTTCAAAAGTGCTTAAGAAATTTAAGAGCTTAATTCCCATGGAGCTCCCAGTAAGCATTTCTTCATTGTATAGCTGCAAACATTCTGCTGATGACAACTGCCAGAGGAAAATTAATCTGGGTGGGAGTTATAGTTGAGAAGCAGAGTGGCAGAAGTGGGACTTGTGACAAGGGATCTGGAGCAAAAAGAGAGGATTAGAACACCCCTCTTTACTTTCCACTTCAAACACAGTTTTCTTATCCTCATCTTTTTATTTCCTGCTATTTTTGAGATCTGCTCTGCTCCCCTGTGCCACTTTCCAGTTCATGCTCCTGTTTTTTGGCTGAGCTGTTACCCCAGTTTCCACTTCCTCCAATAGCAGTTCTAAGCATCCGTCATTCTCCACTGCTGCAGTTTTCCTTCTCCTTGCCAATTCTGACCACTTCAGAAAACTTTCATCTTCACCCACTTCTATTTCTGCTCCATCTCATTTCTTCCCGTTCCTCCTGCCTTTCCAATGTTTGCATTGCCACAATACATCTCTGCCAGTATATAGACCATACAGAGATAGACCTAGAAATCCCAAATAGTTGAAAAGATGGTGATGATGATGATGATAGAACTCTGAAAGATGGAAAGGTTAGATTGCATAAAAACCCTTGCTTGCTTTACCAGAGTGAGTTGTGCTTTCATATATCATGATGGATTCGAGTTATGGGTCACTCTCTCACTTATGAAAATAAATGTACCATATCACTGCCAGTTGTTATACTGTATATGATAAATTCTATCTCAAGATTTATATACTTAGCAAACACACACACAATACAGGTATGGCTCAGATGTATGTATGACCTATGAACTATTACCCCTTTTAATATTGAGAGAAACAGCTGCAAAATACTCCAGTGCAGTATACTGGTATTGGGTTATACAGAGTGGTCCAGCTCTTAATGGAAAATGGAAGAACAGTTCAGCACATCTCTAGTTTGCCTTAACTGTAAGGGACATAAGAAAGACCACCTGCTTACGTGATTTGCTGAACTGGGGCCTATGAGCACTGTGCTCAGACCGACTTCAGGCAACAGAAAGATCTATCTTTTCTACTACCTAGGGTTTTGGTACCACACATATTACCATAGTTTCTGAGAAGTTAATTGCAGATATGAGGAGAGGTTATAATAAAATTATAAATGCTCTAGAGAACCGGACACTCCTATTCACAACCAACAGGAATAGCATGCTTGGCTAATTGAAAAGGCAAGAATTTCAAACCAATAAAAGAAAGCTGTCATGAGGTGTAGTTTTCTTGTCCTGAGGTCAACCATGAAGGGGTTTGTCAAGGTTCCTTCCCCACTCTGAACTCTAGGATACAGATGTGGGGACCTGCATGAAAGACCCCCTAAGATTATTCTTACCAGCTTAGGTTAAAAACTTCCTCAAGGTACAAACTTTGCCTTGTCCTTGAACCCTATGCTGCCACCCCCAAGTGTGTTAAACAAAGAACAGGGAAAGAGCCCTCTTGGAGACATCTTCCCCCCAAAATACCCCCCAAGCCCTACACCCCCTTTCCTGGGGAAGGCTTGTTAAAAATCCTCACCAATTTGTATAAGTGAACACAGACCCAAACCCTTGGATCTTAAGAACAATGAAAAAAACAATCTGGATCTTAAAAGAAGAATTTTAATTAAAGAAAAAGTAAAAGAATCACCTCTGTAAAATCAGGATGGTAAATACCTTACAGGGTAATCAGATTGAAAACATAGAGAATCCCTCTAGGCAAAACCTTAAGTTACAAAAGCAGGAATATACATACATTCAGCACAACCTATTTTACCAGCCATTTAACAAAAGGAAATCTAACGCATTTCTAGCTAGATTACTTACTAACTTAACAGAAATTCTGAAGAGCATTCCTGACCTGGTCCTGGCAAAAGCATCACACAGACAGACACTTTGTCGTCCCCGCCCCCACCCCTCCAGTTTTGAAAGTATCTTGTCTCCTCATTGGTCATTTTGGTCAGGTACCAGCGAGGTTATCTTAGTTTCTTAACCCTTTACAGGTGAAAGGGTTTTGCCTTTGGCCAGAAGGGATTTTATAGTTCCGTATACAGAAAGGTGGTTACTCTTCCCTTTATATTTATGACAGGGTTAGACCCTTTGGCTTAGCTGAGAAGAATACCCCACCCTTTAGGGCCCACCTTAGGTGTCAGATACAATGAGAGGGGCTAATAGCTGTGGTGTGGCAAACAGCTGAAGGACAGAGCCAACAGCTGGGCCTTATCGACAGGGAAGCCATAAAAACCAAAGGTTTCCAGTGAGATGGGGAGGTGGCCCTGCAAAGGATGTGGAGAGCTTGGATTAACTTTTTCATCCTTCCAAATAAAGAGGAAAAGACTGATGCTTGGGGAATGTTCTCTCCTTTATCCTCCTTTCCCTGACACTGGGGAGGACTGTGTGGGCCCCCTTACCAAGAGAGGACTCTATTGTTTGTTTGCTGCATAGTTAGGCCACTCTGACCAAAAAAAAAAAAGGAACAGTGAGAAACTAATCGCCTCCCAGGAGGAAAACAGCCTAAACAAGCTGTTTTGCTATTTGCTTTAGTTTGTTCTTCCACCCTAGCTTAAAAGGGTCAGCAACCCCAAACACAAGAGCCCTATTACAGAAGTACTTTTGTATGCAACATATAATTAACCTCTGGAACTCCCTGTAGCAGGATATGATTGGGGGAAATATATGAGTAAGATTTTTATTTAATAAAAGGATTAGATATTTATAGCCATAAGAATATCGTCTGCATTTCTACAAGCTAGGATACAAGCTAGCAGCCATTGTTCTTCAGGTCAGAAACCAACAGCAGCTAGGTTTGAGAAGCAAATTCCTCCCCATGGAACAGGTGAATTCTGGGGTTGTGAAAATTCCTATGAGGCCTCCAGAAATGGCCACATACACAGACAGGAAAATAAGATACAGTATATGGCTCTTTGACCTATTCAAACATAGAAATCCTTTTGTCTAACCTCAAAGCTGCAGGACCACCCACCTGCAAGATCCCAGGTGTTAGACCTCTGATTTTAAAGCCATAGAAGGATTAACCAAAAAGAATGTAACTGCTGGGTTGATTCTGAGGCTTATCTGGTAAAGTGAAACCTATGAACATGCTGTAGCACATGCAAGAATCAGGGACCACATGGGAACTTTTGATTTTATACCCTTCAAGACTCAAGTGGCTTCTGAAAAGAAAAGCCTCGTTGACAAACAAGCAAGAGAGTGACAATCCTTGAAGTGATTCAAGCTATTTTTGCAGAAAGGTAAAATTGCTATAGCTAGTTGGACAGGGCAGGAGACAGAAAACTTGCACTGTTTGGAAGCTGCTGGCATTTGGAGTATTTTGAAAAGTATGACTTGCAAATAGGGTTCAAGAGGGAAAAGTGACATCCTTTCTCAGCATCAGTTTTGTTCTTGTGCACAGGGAATCCCATAAGCTATCACTGTTTTTACCAGTGCTATGAAAAAGAAGTAACCTTCCCCTAACATTAACAGAGATGTAGATTTTGAATTGATTCAGAATTGGGAGCCTTCCTGGGTGCAAAAGATAATGCAAACCACAAACACCTCAATCCATTGTATCTATTGTGCCACACAAATATTTGTGCTCTTTGGGGCCAGATCCTTGCCTGGTGTAAGTCTCCATAATTCCAATTACTTCTATGAAGCTATACCAATTTCTACCAGCTGAGGATCCAGCCCTTGGATTTTATCTGAAGGATCTCCACAAGCAATGGGAAAAAAAAAAAACCCAACCATTTCAGGTTTAACACTTCTCTGTACAAAACTGAAATGTCATTGCATGTAGTGGTGTGAAGAAAAAAAAACAAACAAAACCCCCCGCAGCCTTGTGAAACACAGACAGGAAAATTATAGCTGTGAGTTCTGACAGTAATAAAAACATCCCTGGATTGATTCCAGAGAATTTGTAGAACATAATTTAGTTAGTTGAGTTCTTTGGGGTTAGTTTGTTTGTTTTTGCTTTTTTAAAAAGATTGCACGTCACTTAATTTTTGTGAGCTCAATTATGCCTTTAAGGCTCAGTCCCACATAGGGGGGGATGTGGAAACAAACCTCTTTCTCAAGAGCACAGCAAGACAGAATGCCTTGTGGGTGCACACAGGCCGAATATGTACTGCTGCAACCCTTTATGGGCTTGCATTTTGTATTATCTATTGCAAGTCACTGGCTCCTGAGTGGAAAGCAGATCTACAGGCCAGTGAAAAGGAGAGTGGAGCCACGGCTCTGCCTTCTTTCCACCCCTTCCTGCCCCCTTTGGAGCTCCGTACATGCCAACTGAGTAAGGAAGGAGGAGTCTCTGAACTCCCTCAAGCGCAGGGGCTGCAGAACCTGACCCTCAGCAAGCCCTACAAAGTTGAGAAATGTTCCATACACACACACAGTTGAGAGATGCTCCCTTCACTCATACACATACCCTCCCACTCTGTATGGTCCATCCAGAATCTAGCCCTATCTAAACTACAGCGAGAGGTTTGATTGGAAGGACATGGGATGTTTCTCATGTGTTGTAAGATAAGTGCTGCTTGTTATTTATTTATTTATTTATTTATTTATTTGGAATAATCCACCCCTGGTCTGGGCATTTTTTTGCGTAATTTAAAACATTCACAATATTAAAACCAAATACAAAACATCAGAGAATAAATCGCTCATCTCACCTGCCCCACAGGCCAAGCAGTAGCTAATACCGATGGCCATGCTGTCCTTCGGCCCATCCCCTTCCCAAAGGTCAGAGAAATCAATGGCTCTTGCAAGCACATCTGGAAGGTTAACAAGTCTGAGCTCTGGCAGGCCAACAGGGGAAGCAAAACTAGAGCTAGCAATCACGATATTCACAAACAGCGAAAGTATCTGTAAGAAACGTACCCATCCTCGTTATTAGCCTTTGCAAACCTAGCAACATGGACTAGGGAAATGACCAGGGCTGACTGCATTCCCACATTCAGCGTCCTGCAAATCCCGAGTCCACAGCACCCCACACAGCCAATTCAAAGCTCATGGTAAAGTTCCTGATCCAAGCTGCTTGTGGCTTCACAGCACTGCCACCCAGGAGGGCTCCTCCAAGGTGAGTGTTAAAGAAGCAGCGGGACTGATACTGTATCTAATGTGGCACAGGGTTCCTCCAGCACAAGCACCCAGACTAATGAATGGCAGTGCCCTGGAGTGCAAACAAACAGGGAAAGGTTCTATTTTCAAAGCAATCACATTGCACTTCAATGAAGATTTCCTCTCCCCACCCCCCCCACAAAAAGGTTTTAATATACACACTAAATTAAGCTTGAAAAAAGGGGACATTTCATCTTTAATCTATTTACTTCTGAATATTTAACATACAATTCTGGCACCAATCACTAGATTTAACTGGAAAATTACTTACTAATCTGTTTGCTTATTTGGAATAATTGGGTAGGCTGCCAGGGAAGAGGATTTCCTACCCTGTTTAATATCTCAGTTAGTAGTCCAATTTCAGCTTGGCGCCATAATTACTCTGACAGAGCTGTAGCCACAGGGCCTGTGAGTGGGGCTGCTTTTTAAACCGTAAATTATGGAGGATTAGCATTTATGAATTTTAAATCAGGGCTGTGGTAGGAGACACTAAAGCTGCTTAGAGCTTGCAAACCACTGCATTCAATCACCAGTCATTAACACTTCCCTTCCCAGAGCTTTTTGTAACCATACTAATAAAAATACATTTGCAATCTTCTTGGGGTGATCTGTCACAGTATCTGCGGCACAGTGTTGGGATCCACATTCGAGCAAAGGGTGTCACGATCCAAGCTAACCAAGATTTGCCTCCCAAACATAACACTGAGACACTCTCTCCCTTGTTTAGTTTCTGTTGCTGCTTCTAACAGATCGGGAACTGTGTCATTTGATCCCGAGGATATCAGTGTTAATATATTTAAATAATTACAAATATTAAAAACACGGCTGAAATCAGAGCAGCAATGTGGCTGTTCTGCAGAGATCTGAACTCTGCCATACTTCTAGCTCAGAAGCTTTACTTTGTGAGCTTATTGCTGTTGTGTTTGCCCGTCATGCTCATGATGAATCGTTATGGGGTAAATCCTTCCTTTGATGTATGCGTGTAACTTCTTTTAAAGCCAACAAGAGTCATGTACATGCACTGAGGATAGAATATTCTGTGCCCTGAAGAGTGAGCCTTAAAGAAACCTGACAAAAATTGCACCATTTTGAAATTACAGTCACTCCACTCAGGATTCCAAAGATATACATCCAAATGAAAGTGTTATGCCCTTATTCCTTTATGAACATGCATCTGTCTCTCTCTCATTGAGGGTCCAATTCAGCAAGGTACTTCAGAAAGTAGTGCAATAGTGAGTGCCTGGTGTTAACATCTGGGAGGCTAGAGATGCACACAGGAATCCAGAATTGTTAGTGTAAGCTCCCACAAAGAAAATGTATTTATAACAGCTCCTGTGTGACTGAATGTAAAGGGAAAAATATATACAGTGCATAAAATTATATACATAAGAACATAAGAGCTGCCATGCTCGGTCAGATCATGGTCCATCTTGCCCAGTATCCTGTCTCTGACAGTGGCCAATACCAGACCTTCAGGGGCACTGTACAGAACAAGGCAATGATGGAGTGATCCACCTGGCTTCCATACATGGCTTCTGATAGAGGTTTAGGGGTCCTTCGAACAAAGGGTTGCATCCCTGACCATCTTTGCTAATAGCCATTGATGGGCCTACCCTCTATGAATTTATCCAGTCCTTTTTTGAATCCAGTTTAATTTTGGTCTTCACAACCTCCCATGGTAACAAGTTCCACAGGTTAGTTGTGCACTGTGTGAAAAAATACTTCCTCTTGTTTGTATTAAACTTGCTGCCTATTAATTTCACTGGAGGACCCCTGGTTTCTGTATTGTGTGAAAAGATAAACAGTTCTCTATTCATTTTTTCTGTACCATTCATGATTTGCAAGACTTCTATCAGATCCTCCCTTAGTCATTTCTTTTCTAAGATGAACAGCACTAATCTTTTTAGTCTCTCCTCATATGGAAGCTGTTCCACACCCTTGATCATCTTTGTTGACCTTCTCTGAATCTTTTCCAGTTCCATCATTTCATTTTGAGATGAAACATTCCGAATTGGACACAGTATTAAAGGAGCAGGTGCACCAAGTGTTAATATAGTGGCATTATGATATTTTCTGTCTTTTTTTTTAATCATTTTGCTAATAGTTGCTACCATGCTGTTAGCCTTTTGACTACTGCTGAGCATTGAGCAGAAGTTTTCAGAGAATGATCCATGGTGATACCAAGCTTTCTTTTTTGGGTGGGAACAACTAATTTAGAACCCATGATTGTATATGCATAATTGGGATTATATTTCCAATGTGCATTACTTTGTCTAGTCATCCAGTTTTGTGAGTTTCAGCTGTAACTTCTCACAGTCTGCTTTGGACGTAACTGTCCTGAATAATTTTGTATTGTCTGCAAACTTTGCCATTTCACGGTTTGCCCCTTTTCTAGAGCATTAGTTAAGATGTTGAACAGCAAGATCCCAAACCAGATCCTTGGGGGACCCTGCTGTTCACCTCTCTCCATTGTGAAAACTGACCATTTATTCCTACCCTTTCTTTCCTGTCTTTCAACCAGTTGCTGATCTATGAGAGGACCTTCCCTCTTTCCCCATGGCTTCTTAGTTTCCTTAACAGTCTTTTGCAAGGGACCTTGTCAACAGCCTTCTGAAAGTCCAAGTACACTATACCGACTGGATCACCTTTATCCACATGCTTGTTGACTCACTCAAAGAATTTGAATAGATTGGAGAGGCATGATTTCCCTTTATAAAGGCCATGTTGACTCTTCCCAGGCAGAGAGGTAGATCATTGTGGGACAGGGACTAGGAAAGACCCGGCTGGTGGCTGCTACCCTGCGCCAGGCTCAGCTGCTAGTTCTGGCTGGGCTGGGAAGACATCCAGGGGTGGGTGTGACATTCTATACCTCAGGAGAGCATACTGTAATCCCCATGTTCCTCATTTTCATATAATTGTGATCTTACATATAAAGCATGCCTTGTACGGTATCAAGGGAAAGGTTATGATCTGCGGAAAGTCATTTCTCTATCCATATATGTATATCATTAATGCATATGAAGTTATGAGAATTGTGTAGTATGGTTGTCACTAAAACATGCTTACGTTGGGGGAATCAGCCAGATGATAGCTCCCCAGAGGCAACAGCAAGGAAAGTAGCCAACACCTGGGCGGGGTGTCAATCAACCCATCAATAGCCATTGTCCAACAAGGGAGCTACAATGCGATGATTCACCTGCATGAGGCCACTCCAGGGAAATTGCTCAACCTTGCTTGGAGAGACTCAGTAATGCTCACCTGACTCTGAAGGGGTGGGGGAAAAGCCACAAGGAAAGAAAGGGCCTGATGAAAGGGAGAGACATTTGTCATGCTGTCTCTCTCTCTTCCACCTACATCTACAGACACCACCACCACCAAGCGACTGAAGCCCTCATCAAAGGAGAGAGCCTGATTGAAAAGTAAGCAGTCAGTCTGTGGTGAGAAGCATCTAAGTTTGTAAGGACATTGAAAACGTTAAGATCAGCTTAGATTGTGTTTTGCTTTTATTTCATTTGACCAAATTATTATGCTTTGACTTATAATCACTTAAATCTATCTTTATAGCTAATAAATCTGTTTGTTTATTCTACCTGAAGCAGTGCGTTTGGTTTAAGTGTGTCAGAGGCTCCCCTTGGGTTAACAAGCCTGGTACATATCAATTTCTTTGTTAAATTGAGGGGGAACTCATATAAGCTTGCAGCGTCCAGTGGACATAACTGGACACTGCAAGACAGGGGTTCCTAGGGTTGTGTCTAGGACCGGAGATATTGGGTAGTATCATTTGCTTGCAAGTAGCTGGGAGCAGCTTATATGCCAGAGGCTGTGCGTGAACAGCCCAGGAGTGGGGGTTCTCACAGCAGAGCAGGGGAAGACTGGCTTTCAAGGAGGCCTAGCAGATCACCAGTCTGGATAACACCAGAGGGGAACATCACAACAGGTCACCCCCCACCCCCAGGTTTCTCCCCTGGCTGTAGGAAGCTGTGCAAACTGCCAACTCCCCCACCCCCGTTCTTCCTGCACCCATCACTCCTCAGCTGCAGGGGAAGGGATCACTGTACAGAGAACTGCTCCCCCATCTGCCCAAGCCCCGTGCATCCAGACCCCCTCATACCCAGACCCTCCCACCAAGCCTCGCCCGCCATACTCAGAACCCCTGCTGCCAAGCCCCACTCCCCCTACACCTGGACCATCCCAATGAGCCATCCGCACTCGGATCCCCACTCCTCCAAGCCCCAACCAGCTGCACCTGGATCTCGACACCACTGAGCCCCATTCCCCCACACCCCCTTGCTGAGCCATTGCCCCCCACACCCAGACCCCCCCAATGAGACCCAACCACCTTCACCTGGACCTCCTGCAGAGTCCCATTAGCATTGCACCCAGAACCCCTCAACAAGCCCCTGTGCATCCAGATCCCCCCCACACCCCAGATCCTCCACTGAGCCGCCCGAACCCAGATTGCTCCACACAGAACCCTCTCAACCCACACAAGGATCCCCCCACACTAAGCCCCTCCACACTTGGATCCCACCTTGCTGAGCCTGCCTGCCCACACGTGGTGCACCTGGCATGGAGGGGCAGGGCCGTGTGGTGTTTCTGGGGCAGGCTCAGTCCTTGTGCTGTGTCAGGGTTGGGTGCAGCCTCACGGCTGAGTCTGTGTTCCAGGAGGAGCTGCACAGTGATCTCCCATCTCCGTGAAGCCAGTGGCCTATGATCCACAATGCCTTGCTGGAGTCTCCACACTTATTTGACAAATAAAATGTGCAGAATTTTAAAATATTGTGCGCAGAATTTTAATTTCTTTGGTGCAGAATACCCTCAAAAGTAAATTTCATATTTGAATTCCTTCAAAACTCTTGGGTGAATATCACCTGGCCCTGGAGACTTATTGCTGTTTAGTTTATCAATTAGTTCTAATACCTCTTCTATTGACACATCAATTTGGAACAGTGCTTCTGATTTGTCACCCAAAAAGAATAGCTCTGATGTGGGTATTTCCCCTATATCCTCTGCAACGAAGATGGATGCAATGGCCGTGTCTTTCTTGAGCGCTCCTTTAACACCTTTGTTATCTAGTGTCTTCAATGCTTGTTTGGCAGGGTTCCTGCTTCTAATATACTTTTAAAAAAATTTTACTATTAGTTTTTGAATCTTGAGCAAGTTGCTTCTTACATTCAATCTTGACCTGCCATATTATTCTTTTGCATTTTACTTGCAAGAGTTTGTTTTCCTTCCTATTTTTGTAATTAATTAATTTGGATTTGACTTCCAAATTTTAAAAGATGCCTTTTTGCCTCTAATGATCTCCATTACTCTACTGTTTTTTTTATTTGGGTCTACATTTAGTCTGAGCCTCCATTATGATGTTCTTGAGCGCTCCTTTAACACCTTTGTTATCTAGTGTCTTCAATGCTTGTTTGGCAGGGTTCCTGCTTCTAATATACTTTTAAAAAAATTTTACTATTAGTTTTTGAATCTTGAGCAAGTTGCTTCTCACATTCAGTCTTGACCTGCCATATTATTCTTTTGCATTTTACTTGCAAGAGTTTGTTTTCCTTCCTATTTTTGTAATTAATTAATTTAGATTTGACTTCCAAATTTTAAAAGATGCCTTTTTGCCTCTAATGATCTCCATTACTCTACTGTTTTTTTTATTTGGGTCTACATTTAGTCTGAGCCTCCATTATGATGTTTTTAAGTAGCCTCCATGTTGCTTGCAGGCATTTTACCCTTGTAATGCACTTTTTAATTTCTGTCTAACTAACATCACCATTCTTGACAGGTTTCAGAGTAGCAGCCGTGTTAGTCTGTATTCGCAAAAAGAAAAGGAGTGCTTGTGGCACCTTAGAGACTAACAAATTTATTTGAGCATAAGCTTTCATGAACTACAGATTACAGACCTGAGGGTGACTATCCTTCAACAAAAAAACTTCGAAAACAGACTCCAACGAGAGACTGCTGAATTGGAATTAATTTGCAAACTGGATACAATTAACTTAGGCTTGAATAGGGACTGGGAATGGATGAGTCATTACACAAAGTAAAACTATTCCCCATGGTATTTCTCCCCCCCCACCCTACCCCCCCCCCCCACTGTTCCTCAGATGTTCTTGTTAACTGCTGGAAATAGCCTACCTTGCTTGTCACCATGAAAGGTTTTCTTCCTTCCCCCCTCCCCCGCTGCTGGTGATGGCTCATCTTAAGTGATCACTCTCCTTACAGTGTGCATGATAAAACCCATTGTTTCATGTTCTCAGTGTGTGTATATAAATCTCCCCACTGTATTTTCCACCAAATGCATCCGATGAAGTGAGCTGTAGCTCACGAAAGCTTATGCTCAAATAAATTTGTTAGTCTCTAAGGTGCCACAAGTACTCCTTTTCTTATCACCATTCTTGTGTATTTCCTTGTGAAATTAAATACTACTGTGCTGGGTTTTTTTGTGTGTGGGTATTTTTCCCCATCACGATGCTAAATTTAGTTACATTATGGACACTATTACTAAATGATTCAGCTATAATTACTTCTTGGATCAGATCCTGTGCTCCATTTAGGACTAAATCAAGAATTGCCTCTCACCTTGTTGGTTCCAGAAATAGCAGGAGCAGACATTTATGGCTAGAAATTTTGTCTCTGCATCACATCCTGAGGTGAACATTTACCCTGTCAATATGGCAATAGTTGAAATCCCCCATTATTATTGTGTATTCTGATTTTGTAGCCTCTCAATCTCCCTTAGCATTTCACAATTACTGTCAGCATCCTGGTCAGATGGATGGTGGTATATTCCTACTGCTATACTCTTTATTATTCAAGCATGGAATTTCTATCTGTAGAGATTCTATGTACAGTTTGATTCATTTAAGATTTTTACAATATTTGACTCTATGCTTTCTTTCACATATAGTGTCAATCCCCAGCCAACATTACCTACTCCGTCAATCCTATATATTTTGTGCCCTGGTATTACCATGTCCCATGAACTATTCTCATTCCACCAAGTTTCCGCAATGCCTATTATATCAATATCCTCATTTAATGCCTGGCACTCTAGTTCACTGGAATATTTAGACTTCTAGCATTTGTCAATACTCAGTTGCTTGCCTTCGTGAGTTATGTTTAAATGAGACTCTTTTGTGTGTGACTGTCCCACACTGACTCCTATCTATACTTAACCAACTTCTTTCCTATCTTATATAGTAGAATAAATAAATGTACAGAGTGCAAGAAAAGTATTAGGGGATAAAGAAAGAACTGATACTTAACAAAAATCCTGAAGAAAAGCTGGACATTTTTTTTCAGGTTCTCTGAAGATAAGAATAACTATTCTCTCCTCCCCCACTCCTAGATATTATTTTTAACTTAAATTTGCAAGGACTATGGCCCATCCAGGTTACATCCAGTTGGACTCAAGAAGAAATTATCTTCCATTACAAAGTATTGCACCATAAGGTGGGTTTTATATGCTTTTCCCCAAAGCATCCAGCACTGACCACTGACAGACAGGACACTGGATTACATGGAGCTATGCTGATGTCAGTGGGACTAGTCATATGCTTAAAGTTAGGGCATGTGGTAAAATTTTCAAAAGCACCTATGTTCCATTTTCAAAAGTTCTGATGTGACTTAAGAACCTAAGTCTCATTGAAAGTCAATGGGACTTAGGTGCTTAGAAGCATAAGTCAAAGAGACTTAGGCTACTAAGTCACTTAAGCACTTTTGAATATTTTACCCATGCTAAAGTTCTTGTGTGATGTGCATCATCCTAGAATGTATCAAGAAAAAAATAGACTTTTAACTTAGCAAGCAACAAGCAAGTTTTAGACCACTGAGATCATGTACAGACAGACTACACTGTTGTTTTCAGACATGTTATAGAACAAAGTGTGGTGTGGCAAGCACCTCTTCTGGTGTATAGATTTTCAGAAGGCTTTTGACAGGATCCACAAAGATGTTGTTTGGAAAACTATAACAGAATACCAGCAAAAATCATTAAAATCAAGTATCTATAGGATAATGCCAAATGTGCAATCAGACTACATCACTCAGGGTGGTTAAGCACTGGAATAAATTGCCCAGGGAGGTTGTGGAATCTCCATCATCAGAGATTTTTAAGAACAGGTTAGACAAATACTGTCAGGGATGATCTAGATAATATTTAGTCCTACCATGAGTGTAGGGGACTTGACTAGATGTCCTCTCAAGGTCTCTTCCAGTCCTATGATTCTATCAGGCAATGGCTTGTAGTGACAACTGTATTATGTCCCCACTATTGCTTGCACTAGTCATTGACTATCTCATGAGGAAAGTAATTGAAGGTAGCCAAGGAATTTTATGGATAAATGATATATCCAATTGGATGACCTCATTTTCGCTGATGATGTTGTCTGGCTTAGTTCAACACACTGCTTAATGGAAGAAAAGAACCAGCTTTTGGCACATACAACAAAACAAGGTGGTTTGTTCATCAACATGAGGAAGACAAAATATACAGCTATCCATTTCTCAAAAGTAACCATTAGTGCGGATGAAGATACACTAAAAGAAGTCATTTTACCTGTCTAGGAAATGAGATGTGCAGTGATGACGACACCATGCTAGATGTCAAGGAACAAATGTTAAAAGCAGCAAACAACTTTCATAAACCTGAAAAGATTTGAAAAAGTAGCATGATTGGCATTGACACAAAAATATGAATGTTTAACATATCTGTCCTCCTTTATGGAAATCTACAGCAGAAATCGACAAGATCAATTCATTCCAAAGTAATTGCCTGCGAAAGATCTTCAGTGTTCTTTGGAAAGAGTTTTTGCAACATCAGAAATTCTAAGTAGAGCAAACCAATTGAAAACATCAACATGATAAGACGACAACGATGGATATATTTAAGGATGCCACCAACATGGCTTCCATGGCAAATGAGAATATAGACACCATCTGGAAAGAAAAAAGAAAGGTACCTTGCTGAATCAGGGCCATACCAGTGAAACCTAAACTAGTGGAAGCTAAGGAAGAACGGTTTATATGGAACCCTGCATAGCTCTTCTCTTTCCTCCATCTTTCTAGCACCAGACCCTGGAGGAAAATTGAACTCTCGGCAATGCTATCCTTCTATCAGGAACTCCACTGATAGGGTGGCAGGTCCCCAGAACCTATTGAGAAATGTAAAAATAAACCTCATCCAGAATTAGAATCCAATTAAGGGACCACTCAGAGAGTGGATTTTCTTCCCCCACTGAAGCCAGATAAATAAGACTCTTTGTAGCTGACCTCCTCTTTTCCCTGAAGGCCAGGTGAGTCAGAGATGTCACGTATAATCCCACCTCTGCAAGAAACACCTAAACCAGCATGGAACAAGTGTTCTCCATTGTGCATGCAGCAATTAGGAACACACCTATAGGGCTCTGACAATCAGACCTGGATGTTCCTGAAGCGTAGGGTCTGGGCAGAAGGGCAGGCATGGAAGAAGTGTCCATCTTCCTCTTTTTCTCCGAATCTTTTCCACCATTTTAGGCCTTTCCTCATTACAGTTATTAATTACCCAAGGTTCCTTCAGTGATGGATTACACTGTGTATATGGTACATGTGTGAGATGAAGCCAAGTGTCGAGGGAAAGAAGAAGTGGATGTTTTAGGGGACTGCGGAAGACTTTGTTATGGCCTAGCTAGGGAATTTCCTTTCTCGAGCCGAGAGGTTACTGTAGGACATAGATAGTTATTGAAGGACATAGAAACATAGATAGTTACTGAAGGATACAGGAAAGCAGCTGGGACCGGTCCCCCCTTTAAGAAGTACAAAATTCTATATTCATGAGCTGTTTTTGTGTAGTGCTTATTAACGCTGATTGTCTGCCCCTCCGTTGGACTCCATCCCAGGCAGAGCTCTGGTGTGCTGGGTTCCCCACCTTTGTGACTGCAACGCTTGGAGTCCCCATTGCGGGTGGGTCACTAACCTTCAGTAAATCCAATAACTCACAGCTGTGTGTAAGCCTCGTTTTTCTCAGAGTACTCCTGCCAGGCCTGTGGTGCTTCGAACACCTTGGCCCAGAACAATATTCAGCACAGAAATGAGTGAAAAGTTGCCTTCAAGTGCTTCCCTCCTCCCTCTTTAAACATCAGAGAATGAATGAGAAAAGCAGAGAAAGGTGAAGCCTGGATTGACACGCCAAAGAATATATATTTTGTATTAAGTGCTATTAGGCTGGAGAACCAGCGAGACTGAGGGAGGAGGTGGGCCATATGGCCACCAAAAGATAAGGCCTCAATTCTGAGCTGTGGCTGAGCTATGCCAGGAGACTGAACATGGTGCAGGGGAGCGAAATATGGCTTTACACCACTTTTGCAGACACCTAGTTTCTGGGGCCAGCTGGGAGCCACTCTGGTCCTCCTCAGAAAGTAGAGCGGGGTCTGAGCTATGCTCATTTACATTCAGCCACAACAGCCCTTAAGAGCCACTCTTGTAGTTCAGAATGGCTGGAGTGCAGCGTGATTCAGCCATGTCCCCCTCCAAACACCTTCTGTTCACACCACTTCTCACTCCTATTGCAATGGGGAGGAGGGAGAATATGAGCGGTGGTGACGGACAGCTATTTCAGCATCTTTACATGGCTCACGAAAGCTCTTAACCCCAAAGGGCTGGTTATGCTGGGTATGTGGCCCTTTGATTTGGGCAGAGACGATATAAAGATTGCAGTGGAGATCAGAATTAAAACCTGACTCCTTAGATATTCTTTGACCATCAGAGACTGAAAGGAGAAGGAAAGAAAAGAACTTGGACTGAGCCCCAACACAACACTCCTACGTGTGTTAGATTCCTTAGCGTTTTGGTGATATGTACCTATCCCAGTGGTATTGCATATTCACTTCAAAAATACTGATGGGAGCTACAGAATACAGTTTAATCCTTGTGCCTCAAAAGAAGATGATGTTCCTTTACATTTAATTTTTATAGCACAGTATTTCTGAGTGCAATCAAATCTACTCTCTTTTTACAGTATTTCCCTATGTAGCTTTGAAAGTGTCACAAAACTTGTGAAGAAAAAAGGTTTTTCAACAGTGTACAAGATGAAGGTGCAGCACCAGATATAACTTTGACTTGGAAATCTCTCCTCAGAAGGTTTAATATGATTCCTCTGCCTGAGACATGTATAATGTATGAAGCAATCCTGTCCAGTTTCCTCTCAAAGCCAGCTGAACAATCTCCTTTCATTGGCCATGGTGCCTTAGAAGTAACTCCTCCACACAACCAGGTGGCTAGTCGCACAGCCTTGAATTTTTATCCTCTATTTCAAATATAAACAACACTACTTATCCCAAAAGTTGGTTACTTACAAACTGAGAAAGACACTGCCATTTCCTCTGACATGGATTATACAATATTATTTGGATTCTCTCCAGCCTTGTATGGAAAAAATAATCTTTCTCCATTCACTTATCCAGATGAAGACCTGGCTTTGCAGGACACATCAACAGTGTGTCTGGGAGAGCTTCTTTTGGAGAAATACTTGTCCACTTCTGAATAATGAAGCAGAAAGTGTTTCTATGAAAAGCTACTTGCCCAGAACCCTTTCTAATTTCTCTGCTCCTGCAGACCCTCACTATCAAATGAAATGCTGTAAAGTTAGAAAACTAGAAATGGTTACAGCCTTCTTGTAACTTTTTTTGGGGGGTGGGGGAGATGGCAGGCAGGGGGGGATAGAAGGGATTATACAACAAAATTATTGTACATCACCAAATAGACTTCAAGGACTTGATTTGAATCTCATTTATAGCAACATAAATCAGGGTCATTAAACTGAGGTTGGGACCAGAAGCAGAAGTATAAACTTCTCACAAAGTCGTTGTGCTGTGACCAAAATAAGGAAGTACTAGAAAGCAGATAGCATAGGGATGGGCATGAGCTAGATAGAAAACTTGGCCTTGCAAGATTTCCAGAAAAAAAAAAGAGCATCAGATACAATTGAGATAAGTACCCCATTTGCTAAATCAAAACTAGTTACACTACACACATAGTGTAACTTGTAAGGTAGTAGACAATCTTACATCTTTCTATAACTATTTACAAGTGTGCCAGGTGAGTGTGAAGTGAGTGTACACAGCTATCACTAGTGACAGTGAGTGGAAATTTCTGGTTGCATTTTATATCCAATTTGCAGAGGTGCAAATGACTACATAAGGAGCAAGGCAATGGAAGTCCCCCCCCTCCTTGTTCTCCAGGGGCAGGATTTCAACTGGAAGCACAATGCTGAGCGTAAGCTGTGCCACTCTAGGAGCAACACTGGGAGGCACTGTGACTCTGGGACACACCTCTAAATCACTGCACCTCCCCTGCTTCTTCCTGAGATAGTAATTACTGCTGCCCTGCACCAGTTAGCAGAGAGGTGGAGCCAAGGCTCTGCCCATTACCCACACCCCTGCTCAAGAAAGGGGTGAGCAGGTGCACAGCAGCCACTTGTTCTTACATGCCCAGACCCAAGATCCAGGTTGTCTGCATAAGGCAGGTTCTTATTCCCTCTTACTGCCTCGCACAGGAACTAATCCAAGGATACACTGCACACTCCCTATGGCAGTGCATGGAGTACATACACTACACCCCCCAGCAGTGCAGATGGTGAGGCACTGCTTAGGCGAACAGTGTGAAGATACACCTGAACCCTCTGGATCTGTACCTGGGCATGTACCCTATATGGCTCTCTCTTACCCAAGTTCTGCCTTCCCTGTGTACACCATTATTTTTAGCAGTGCGAACAGTGTCTGCTTTTCACTGTGATATGTAGCTGCACATACCCTACTCACCACGGCAAGAGATGTGCAGTGTGGATGTAGCCCAAGTCAAATGTAACCCAACATATTCTATCACCACCAATTTTTCAGAACATTCAGCATTGCTATTCTCAACTGTGCAACCAGTTATTGGTATTAGTTTTGTGCATTTGGTTTTATGGCACATAGAGAAGCTGCTGTATCAAGATGATGCAGTGTGCCAAATAAGTTGTCATAACCTTTTAAATATGTATATATACACAAAAGTGTGGAATCGAGTGTGCAGTGAAAGAGATCTGAAACTGTATTTTCATTAGAGCTTAGGGGGCAGCTAAAGAGTCAAGGTGTATGAGTCATTTCCTTTCCATATCTTGAAATGTATTCAGCTGAACTCTCACATACAGCGTGGAGCTGGATCCTATAAAGGCCTTGCTTAAAAATAATTCTCTCCTTGAAAAACATGAGTTACTCATCCACCGAAAAATATATTGTTTAGGACCATGGATCTGTTGGAATTTACTCAGAGGACATCTACGGGCAAGGTTCAACTAACTTCTGTTGGTGAGAGAGACAAGCTTTTGAGCCACATGGAGCTCTTCTTCAGGTTTGGGAAAGGTACACCATACACCACAGCTAAATGCAAGATGGAACACATTGCATAGCACAGTGGTTTTCAACCTTTTTTTATTTGCAGACCCTTAAAAAATTTCAAATGGAGGTGCACGGATCAAAGGTTGAAAACCACTGGTTTAGCATGACACACTGGGTTTATGGCATAAATCACAACCATCTGTAACCCACTAATCCCCCCTTCTTGTCCTATGACTGCAGAGGTGTTAATGGGCCACTCTGTCATGAACAAACCTTTAGAATATGCGCTAAAAGTAATTTTCCCAGCCCAGAAGAAGAGCTCTGTGTGACTCAAAAGCTTGCGTCTCTCACCAACAGAAGTTAGTTGAATGAAAAATATTACCTCACCCACCTTATCTCTATAAAGAGCAGACACAGACATCTGCAAAAGTTTTCCCCTGACTCCATCTCTACAGGGACAATGTGCGGGCTTTCCCCATAGACCATCCAGAATGAGACTAGTTGAACCTTGCTCATAGATGTCCTGAGTAAATTCCAACAGGTGCATGGTCCTAACCAACATATTTTTTGATAGATGAGTCCCTCATGTTTTTCAAGGAGAGGCAAAGAGGGGAGCTAAATGAAAGAAATACAGCACCTTTTCACGAATCAAAAGAACAGCCATACTGGGTCAGACCAAAGGTCCATCTAGCCCAGTATCCTGTCTTCTGACAGTGGCCAATGCCAGGTGCCCCAGAGGGAATGAACAGAACAGGTAATCATCAAGTGATCCATCCCCGTTGCCCATTTCCAGCTTCTGGCAAACAGAGGCTAGGGAATACCATCCCTGGCCATCCTGGCTAATAGCCATTGATGGACCTATTCTCCATGAACTTATCTAGTTCTTTTTTGAATCCTGTTATAGTCTTGGCCTTCACAAAATCCTCTGGCAAGGAGTTCCTCCAGTTGACTGTGCACTGTGTGAAAAAATACTTCCTTTTGTTAGTTTTAAACCTGATGTCTATTAATTTCATTTGGTGACCCCTAGTTCTTGTGTTATGAGAAGGAGTAAATAACACTTCCTTATTTTCTTTCTTCATACCAGTCATGATGTTCTAGATCTCTATCATATCACCCCCTTTAGTTGTCTTTTTACCAAGATGAAAAGCCCCAGTCTTATTAATCTCTCCTCATATGGCAGCCGTTTCATATCCTCAATCATTTTTGTTGCCCTTTTCTGAACCTTTTCCAATTGCAATATATCTTTTTTGAGATGGGGCGACCACATCTGTATGCAGTACTCAAGATGTGGGCGAACCATGAATTTATATAGAGGCAATATGATATTTTCTGTCTTAAATCCTGTTTACAGTGTCAGACCACAAATGTGCTATTTTATTTTATTTTATTTTATTTTTTTAAGTTCCTGGACACCTGATGGGACACATTTGCCTTACAGCCCAAATTATTCCTCTTACTTCCTGATCTGGCTTGGGAAATCACTTAGGAAACAATCATTAGTTAAGAGCATCTCATATGGAAAAATGCTGTATATTAATATTCCATGTTCTGTATAGTATTTAGCATGCATATTTAATACAGTGGACAATACAGTGAAGTTGGCCAGTTTGTACTACAACCAGACGATAAAGCATTTCTGATGGAAAATAATATCTCCCATGTGTGTCATCTTGTACATAATGGACAGATTTTTGTCCCGTAAGCAGATCCACAAGAAATATAAATCCTTTCTTTTTGCCAATCTCTCTGAGAAACTTTGGGCTAGATTTTGCCCTGCATTGGGGCCACTTTATCATAGCAAAACAATCATATGAGAGGATAACCCCTATGTAGCCATGTCCTCAAGGTAAGTGCTGGTGTAACAGCTCCCACACCTCTCTCCATGGTCAGGGCAGGAGCTTTCTGTGTTCCAGGGATCCCCAACTGCCATCCCAATTGCTTTGGAGGCCATTGGCTATTAGTGTAATTTAGAACAGCTCCCAGGTTGCTCTAACTTACCCCAGGGGATGAGCCAGTTACAAACCAGCCAAGCATCAGGGAGTGCAAAGGTGACTTAAAACCACCTTTGCCACCTTATACTGAAGTATACTGTGCACTCCATTGCTGCAGCTGAAGATCTAACCCTATATGCTAAACAGCAAGGATCTAATTCCTTAGACTCTTCACTGTCATTACCCATACATTACCCACCAGAGGCTAAAGGCTAATAGCAAAGGCATATTCCTTCTTCATAATCATCCACTCCATTAAAAGGGTAGCAAATGGAGTCTGATCCTACCCTCATTGACCGCATGGAAACAGCACTGGCTCATATTGAGGATTAGGAGAGATTATCTGTCAAAAAACAGACCGCCGAAGCATTCTGGCTCACTGCTTTTCAGCATATTTTCACTTTTCCATTTGCCCTTTCTCCCTTACAACTCGATTGTCAGGATGGTTGGATCCCCATAGAAGTGCTGTAAAATGGTCAGCCCAAGCTCTGGCCAGTGTTGGAAGAGATGAAAACAACCCAACAGCTTTTTCTAATCATGGTGGTAATGTCCCAAAACTAATACACTTTTGGGATCAGATCTCAAAGGTTTGCACTGACACTGCTGGTGACCATTTTGTGTGGTCTCCACTCTATGCCCTTGGGGTTCCAGTTTTAACAGGGAGAAATTAAATCCACTATCTGTTATTAGTTGTAGGATTGTGAATGTGGTACCCGACAAACCTCCACTGCACTGCTAGCTTTCAGCATGTTGGGAAAGTTCTTGCTATGGAAAAATGACCAGATCTAGAAAGGATACCTTTACTATCCTCCTGATGGCTGCTTATTAATTACATCAAAGAGATTCAAAGCCAGATCCTCAGGCGCGTAATTGACTTCATTGGAGCTATACCGACTTATACCACTGGAGAATATGGTCTGCAAGCGTTAGTATTGTCTCCATTTCTTTGTATTAAGCAAAAGGCCCTGCCTGAATGGGATCTATGCAAGAATATATGTAAAAGCCTATAATGTGAAAATTAATTATCTTGTACTTTAGATTGTTTTCTGCTGTGCCCTTTGTTTCTTGTTTCATTTCATTACCCTGAACTGTTTTACTGTCTGAGAACTACAATATGAAATGAACTCATTCATTATCTTAGGGCCAAATCCTCCAGTCCTTCCTAAATCCATATTCCGTCAAAACTCCCTTTGTCTTCAATGGGAATTTGGACCAAGTTACAGCAGAGTAAGGATCTGGATTGCATTATGGCCCAAAGCTGCATCATGATGACACAAGCCAGTGAAGATTAGTTTCTCTTTTCACTCCTTTGACTTAAAAACAGGTCAATGCAGTTTTTTTTCCCTTTAATTTACAAAATAAAAAATTGCTCCCAAGCCAAGATCTCATATGTCAAGTTTAAACCTCAGAGAAGTGGTTTATGGCTTAGTCATGAACCAGAGAAATAGGGGTACAGAGTGGAAATGATGACTAACTTCACTTATTGCAGTGGAAGGAGGTGCCACTGAATTAGAGAGATGTCAGCACTCTGAGTTATATTTTATATGACCTAAAAATGATCTAACACTGTTATTTCAATAAATGAATCTTAATTAAGATAAAGCCTTCTCAAAGACTAACACATAGAGAAAAACAAATTTATCCTGAACCCATATTTCTTTGCCATGAATTTAGGATTGTATTGGGGTCATTTTATAAAGAAAATAATATTCCCGGCCCATCAAAATTTGTGACAGTCAGGTTAGAGTCAAAGCAAAATTCCCCATCGTGCACTCAAGATTTCCTGTACTGTTCTTTTGTGAATACGCTAGAATGGGTGATGGATGGGAGGTTGCCCCTTTCTAGAGTTCTTGCTGCGTTTTGTGATAACTCATTATATTTCTTTCTTTACAAGTAGCCCCATTAACACTCCAGAATTGAACAGAATCATAAAGCTTGAAACATCCCACTCCCATTTCAGTAGAGCTAGAAATATTGTTTCATGAATTACAGAGCTGCCAAAACCTGATTTCTCCAAGCAGAACCTTCAAAGCTGAGTCACAGGGGTGGGGAGGTGGGGGGGAGGGTGGATTGGAAAATTGGAAAATACTTTTTATTAAGATGAGGATGATATAACCTAGCTACAGCTTTATTTAAATTGAATTGTGTGTCTTTTATGTTTCTCCAACAATATGGTTGATGAAAATATTTTAGTCCTTGTTTTTTTGGCTGAACTAAAAACCCTGTTAAACCGTTTATAGAAAATTTACAAAACAGAAGAGAGTCAAGCTCTTTCAAAGTCTCTGTGGCCTCAATAAAACCTTATATATTCTGAAATTAGATGTCACTCTTAGTCAGATGATTCTAAACAAGACTTCTATAATCCTCTCTGTTATGGAGATATTTATTTTTGTCTGAAAAACTTCAAAGCAGGCCATGAAAGATAATCAAAATCAAAATTACCATTCCAATGAGGATTTTTTAAATAAAAAAGAATAATTCTTGCAGTTCTTCTGCAAAGGAGAACCAAACTGACCTGCTTATCTCTTCCTTTCATCGTTACTCAGTAAAGTTTTTACCTCTGTTGGGCAGAATCATGTCACCAGAGAAAAAAACTCACTCCCCCCACCCCCAAGTAAATTAAGTAGCTGAGAACCATCACCCATACATTGAAATACAGTGGCCCTTTTGGACGAATACTATATAGACATATTGGGCTTTTCTCCCCTGGGGCTAGATTGACACCTTTAGTAACAATTGATGCCAGAGCCCTAAGAACAGCATTCACCTTCCCAGAGCTTCCCACTTGTTTTATTATAGGTTATTATTTATTATGTGTCTTGCAGTTGTGCCTGGAAGCCCCAGTCATGAACAGGGACCCCAGTGTGCTAGGCACTGTACAAACATAGAACAAAATGATGGTCTCTGCCTCAAAGAGTTTTGCGACAATTTCAGATGCTGTGACATGCCAAGGCACAATCCAGACCAGTGGGGGGCTGCAATCTTGGGTGCCCCGTGCTTCCCTGAGAGCAGAGGCAGCAAATTTGGCCAGTCCTTACATGGGCTGTACACAGAAGGGAGTAGGCTCCTTATTCCATCTCCAAATACCACATAGCAACATAAGCACAGCCTCAGTCTGGACTTTAGTGATGGCTATAGCAGATGTTTGTTTTCCCATTTAAAGGATTAGTAATTCCCTTCCTCCCAACACCACTAAAGAAAACTGAAGAAACAGTGAACTTGCCACTGTTGGTAAAATAATTCCTGGATTTAATGTCAAAGACTTCTAGGCCCTACAAATGACTATAAAGAGAATATATTGTGCATTGGACTTCCACTATTCTGACCCAGAGTAGGGAATCTGGCATCTCTCAGGGGAACATACACAATTTCAATACACATCCAACATGTGGGGGACTTCATATTATGTTTGTAGTTAGCCTGCAGTGGTTTGATTTGGGGGATGAATAAAGATAGTGCATTTGGAAGATCAGCTTGCTTGATTCCTCGTTCAGTACATGACAGGTTCTGTAACCCTTACGTCCCACAGAAGAACTACTAAGATCAAGGAGGAGGGATATTTGCGGGGAGGGCACAGCTGAGCAGGGTGGCCTTGTGATAGGCCACAGGATTCAGTATCCCAAAACTCCAGCTCCTATACTCTCAGTGACCCCTAAGCATAAGTAGAAGCTCTAAAAGGTTTGTATTGTTGCCCCATGGCCACCAGTCCCTGGACAGAAGTTTTGTAATTGCCCCAACCAGTGTTATTCTGGCTTTAAGTATGAGGAGTGAACTTCACCCAGAGGGAGACAGAGAGAAATGAAGGATGGCACAGGAGAGGACATCTGGAGACCTGCATTCTCTTCCTGGTAGAAAGAAAAGGAGTACCGGTGGCACCTTAGAGACTAACAAATTTATTAGAGCATAAGCTTTCGTGAGCTACAGCTCACTTCATCGGATGCATTTGGTGGAAAAAACAGAGGAGAGATTTATATACACACACACACAGAGAACATGAAACAATGGGTTTATCATACACACTGTAAGGAGAGTGATCACTTAAGATAAGCCATCACCAGCAGCAGGGGGTGGAAAGGAGGAAAACCTTTCATGGTGACAAGCAAGGTAGGCTAATTCCAGCAGTTAACAAGAATATCAGAGGAACAGTGGGGGGTGGGGTGAAGTGAGCTGTAGCTCACGAAAGCTTATGCTCTAATAAATTTGTTAGTCTCTAAGGTGCCACCGGTACTCCTTTTCTTTTTGCGAATACAGACTAACACGGCTGCTACTCTGAAATCTCTTCCTGGTGTGACATTTGGTGACGCAAAACAGCTGTTCATGGTTCCTTGGCATTCTGAAGAGGCACAAACTAGCTGGATAGTACTAATGAATCTGCCCCTAAATGGCCATGGCATATCTCTATTATACCTGTTGCTACTGGAATTACCAGTTGTAGGTGGGTAAAGGGCTAGTGAGGAGCATAGCCCCCAACATGGATATCAAAGCCTCTGATATTCCGCATGAGTCAATTGTCATCACAGTCCATCACCTTGTCATACTCTATGCAAAGCTGATTTTGTGGCTCCTTTGTTATGTAAATGAGCTACTAAAACAGCCCTGATATCCTCTAAAGCAATAGCACCCATCTATAAACTGCAGAAGCTCACTTCTGTGTGGCAAACAGTTCAGCTCCTCCATCCAATCCCTTTTCAATTTGCTGGGCTTATAATTTTTGCATTTCCTTTCTAGATTTCATACAGTCTTACTTGCATTGTTTTGCATACCATAGCACAATGGCTTCATCCATTCTCCCTTTTATTTCATAATTATTTTAAGAAGAGATGCTCTGCAATAACACTGCGTTCAGAAGCAAAACACAGAAGATGGAAACTTTTTAGGCTGCGTGCTACATGGGCTGCTTTGATATTCTGATCTCACCCCACTCAAGTACAGTTCTTGAAAGTGAAGGACGAGTGTGTAAGTCAATCTCTGTTAAATGCTAGTTTGCTCATTTAAAGATACAATGGGCACACTTGGCTGTGTTCACGAAAACCTTGGTTGATACCAATTAAGCCCTAAAAAGATTCTATTAATAGTCTAAACTCTTCTCAAATCCACTTTACAATTTATTCTGGAAAGTCTCAAAGTTAGATGAAACTGCAAAAATCCACCAAAGATTCAATGGAAGGGGCAAGTTGGAGCAAATATTACTTTTAATAATAGCAAACCTCCCCATGTCCCCAGTTTCGGTTCTAAATCTCACTTTCTCCTCCTTATCCCTTTTATTCTCTTTTATTCTTTGAAATACTTCTTATAATTGACAAAAAGAAAAGGAGTACTTGTGGCACTTTAGAGACTAACAAAATTATTTGAGCATAAGCTTTCATGAGCTACAGCTCACTTCATCAGATGCATTCAGTGGAAAATACAGTGGGGAAATTTATATACATAGAGAACATGAAACAATGGGTGTTACCATACAGACTGTAATGAGAGTTTCACAGGTACTCCTTTTCTTTTTGTAACAAGAGTGATCACTTAGCCTAGACTTGAATAGAGACTGGGAGTGGATGGGTCATTACACAAAGTAAATCTATTTCCCCATGTTTATTTCCCCCCCTCCACCCCCCACTGTTCCTCAGACGTTCCTGTCAACTGCTGGAAATTGCCCACCTTGATTACCACTACAAAAGGTTCCCCCCCACCCCACCCCTGGCTCTCCTGCTGGTAATACTCACCTTAAGTGATCACTCTCGTTACAATGTGTATGGTAACACCCATTATTTCATGTTCTCTACCTATATAAATCTCCCCACTGTATTTTCCACTGATTGCATCCGATGAAGTGAGCTGTAGCTCACGAAAGCTTATGCTCAAATAAATTTGTTAGTCTCTAAGGTGCCACAAGTACTCCTTTCCTTTTTGCGAATGCAGACGAACACGGCTGCTACTCTGAAACCTGTTCTTATAATTGAGACTTTCATGAAGGGCTGTTTAATGAGAACAAGTTACATTTATAGGTTTCTGAATATAGATTCCTTCTTTGGCCCAATTTTAGATCTTTATTCTGAGATCTTTTCAGCATTAGCCCTGTGAATAACAATCAAAATATTTGGGCAGGGGGGAGGGGGTAAAGTGAGGAGAGGAGAGGAGAGAAAGAGAGAACCTTACCACCGCACTAGCCAAAGCATAAAAACTAAATTGATCAGGGAGCTTTAACTTCATGGGCTGCTTAAATAGACTTGAAGTCCATTAGTTCCCTAGATTTTTGATAAGAAGTTTTGATTTTTGTTTGTATTTTAGAAGATAAAGATTTCAGTGACAAAAAACCAAGCCTGCTGTCTTGATGTGCTTTTAAATGGTTTTCCTCCCCATGTTGGGTCCTAGTTCATGTTGCATAAAAGGATCCCTGCATCTAAATCGTAAAAGGATACCCATGAGAGTTACTTGTTTTATATTATATATATAAAAACAAGAACCCTTCCCTGAAAAAGAGAAGACATTTCTGCTAAGGGATTACATGGTACACCCCCTCTGAGTGAGAGACCCTGAGAGCCAAGGTGACAGGAAGCAAACAGAATGACAATCAGTTTTTTGGAGAGCTGGCCTGACAAAGCCTCAAGTGGCACCATAGTAGCTATTACAGCAGCTCCTCTATTTCTAAGCAAAATGATATCAAACAGACAGAAAAGACATCCAATAATGAGAAACTTGCAGCTGTTCTTGAAGAAAGACTTTTTATATTGTATCCCGATCCAAAATACTTTAAACCAGTTTTATCAATAGCGATAAATCAGTATGACGAAGTGATGTCTCTTTAATCTTTTCTAAAACAAAATTTTTTGAACTTTTTTGCCTGGCCTTCCCAAATGGGTTAGGTCTTCTAAGACAGCATCAAACCTTCTTTTCCTTGCTTCCCATGTCAACCTGAATCCCGATAGTTATGAAGCATAAAAAAAGTTCAAAGTAAAAAATAAATTACCATCCCCTTCAAACACAACTAGAAGTCTTATTAAGTCTCTAGTGCTTGAATCACGTCCCATGTCTGTTCTTTAGACCTTTCTTCCTTTGTGAGGCATAAATGGACACATCTTATTGATTTTCTTTCAACCTGGATCACCTCGATTGCTGTGAATATGGCAGACAAATCCAACTCATTCTCCCGCAGGGAAGGAGGAAGAATGCAGACGAGAAGCTGGGGAAAGTCTTCTCACAGTAGGATACCAAGAGCCATTACGCAAAAACCCAAGTCTAACTGCTTGTAATTCCAAGTCCCTTTTCTTTTCAGCTCCTTCAAAAAAAAATGTTGTTTTAAATACTGAGCACTCTTTCTTAAATTTTTGATGAATATCATTTTGACTATGGGCTCAATTGCTCAAAGTGTTTTTGTTTAAAAGGAGTAGGATCAGATAGACCCTTGAGGGCTACAAACCCTGATAAACATACATGGTTAATGATTAGTGAATGTGTAAACAGAGACTTGTCAGAAAGAGGAAGTCAGAATCACAGACAGCATTGTCTGAAGTTTGAGGAGGGAGAAGCAAGTTTTATCTCCCCCCACTTGACTACACTTTGTATTTTTTTATATCATGTACAGACATTTTTCCTAAGGAAAATTGTATGAAATGAAAGGAAGTGTAAAAGTAGAAAGATTTTTGTGCCTTACACCAAACCACTTACTGTACATGAAAAAGGCATTTAGTTATGTAGGGTTTTTTTTTTTAAATCAGGTGAATGACTTCAGTGAAGTGTAAAAAGGAGGCAAAAAACCGTGTAGCACCCCCAGCTCTGCTCCCAAAAAAAGGGAGAAAAGACAGAAGTGAAATCCAGCGGGATATCTGTGGATGAACTAGATGGACCACAGACAGACATAGTCAGTGGCAAGCTGTTCAGAAAAGGGTTGTATTAATTAATGCACGGCGGCTTGTACATTGAAGACAGGATATGCAAGGACTAATTTCAAAATACAGTATATTCCTTCTCATTAAATGAATTACTGAAAGAGCCAGATTAAAAGGACTTAGGTGCCGTTCAAATCCTTTCACACACAGCCATTAGCACAGTGCACAAGCAAGGCAATGCCCCTTTAATAAAACTGCAGCTTTCTAACTTGTCAGCATCCATGAAGTGGCTCATCACAATGACAATGAAATGCGTTTCTCCAATAGCTCTTGGTGTGGCATGCAAAAACTTTCAGTCCAGCAATACACAGTCAGTTCCACATAAAATTATCACCAAAATGTGTTAACATTAAGGGAAGATACAAAGTCTCTTTCAGATGGATTTTACAAAGTTTCAGAGAGCTATTGTTAACTCCAATGCTTTTTAATGAGGTATTTTGTAACTAAATTTCTTGTTGCTTTAGACTCATATATGAAGAACATAAAATGATGTGATCACAGAAGATGCACTAGGAGCTATAATATTCTTGCTATACAGGCTTTTCTATGCCATCTTGCTACGTATTCATCTCATTACATAAAGTCATACTGACAGCAATGGCTAGAGTTAGGTGAATTTCTACAAACATTTACCCAAGTAAGATACTAAATTGACTCTGGGTGTATACACACTCACTTTTAAATCTTTTTGGGTGAAATTCAGTGCTGTGCAGTAAGCCAGCGCAAGACCTGGGCACCACTGAAGTATCCAAAATAAGACTTAGAAGAGACCTAAGAGGTGTATAAACCCTGTATTCATCCTTTCTGTGAATATTCTAGCGAGTAAGTTATGAGGCACTCAGTAATGGGGTCCATATCAATACCTATGACTAATTCATTTCAGGTTTTGCTGTTCAGAAGAATTTGGGCACCTTTTTCCCCTATTTAATTTTTAGTTAATAGAGTGGAAGAGATATAAACAATTTATAAGATCAAGCCATGGTACCTGGTGGAAGAATCCAGATGTTCCTCCTGCAATAACTTCATTAAATGAATGTGAAATATTTATGATGAAGGTGAATCATAGAACACAGACACAGGATCTAGGGCTCCATCATCCTCTAGCACCAAGTACAAATGCAAATGCACTGAACAAACACCACATTGAGAGGAAGAGAAAGAGACCACCCTGCTGAACAAGGGGGAGGGCTGACCTAGGAGAGAAGGCCTTAAAAGCCAGAGGCTAAGCAAGAAGGGGAGCTAGCAAACAGGGGCAACAAAGAGGGGAGTTTGTAGGAGGGACTCATAATATAATTGCTATGGTTAGGAAGGGAATGTGCCACAAATTCGGAACAAAAATGTGCCCAGCAGATATGGTAAAGAAACTTACCCAAACATACAGTAGTTAAATGTACAGTATCGAGAGGCCTCAAAAGCAGAGTGAGGTTCCAAATGATCCATAGCCTATTTGCAGGTACAATACTATTGTGCCATTTATTATTTTTTGTTTTGTATTACTATAGTTTAGACGGCAATCAAAACTGAGACAAAATACAGACGACAAATAAGAGATGGTCCCTGTCCAAAGAGTTTACAATCTAACAAGACAAAACAGAGAAGGGGTAAGGGACACGGAGACGGCCTTACCATTGGTCAGCAGCAGAACCAGAAGGAGAACCCAAGTGTCCTGAGTACCAGTCCAGTGCCATAGTTACTAGACAACAATATCACTTCACTTCACTTCCAACACCATTTTAACAAGCCTTATTACCAGATAGTCTACCGCATCTCATCAGTGATATCCAACCAATGTTCCTTTCCTTAAAATACAGTAACCAATGACTTTCGCTGTCACAGTGAATGACAGCTCTCTCAGAATCACCCTGTTTATTAGCAATGATCCTCAGTTGCCTTGCCCTTACAATTCAGGGATTATGCCCACGGACGGGCGTCCAAAGGAGGGATGCACCCCATTTCCCTACTCTAATCACAGAATCATAGAATCTCAGAGTTGGAAGGGACCTCAGGAGGTCATCTAGTCCAACCCCCTGCTCAAAGCAGGACCAATCCCCATCTAAATCATCCTAGCCAAGGCTTTGTCAAGCTTGACCTTAAAACCTCAAAGGAAGGAGATTCCACCACCTCCCTAGGTAATGCATTCCAGTGCTTCACCACTCTCCTAATGAAAAAGTTTTTCCTAATATCCAACATAATAATCCTCCCAACACCAAGAACAATTATCAGTATGTTTTAAAGATTATGGTGTTGGTTGGCACTAAAGTGCCCCAGTTCTTTCTTTAAGCAAACAAAATCAATTATATCACCTCTGGGATAAAACAATACATAAAATCAACAAAACCTGGGACCCTCTGTGCATCCAAATTGCAATGAGAAAGCAAATAAAGCAGTATGATAGCAGTAAGTCTTCTAGAAGCTCCAAGGTGCTTAGACCCTGATTCAATAAAGCACTTAAACACATACTAAAGCTTTCGCACTCACTTAAATATCATTTGTATCAATGGGACTTAAATATGTGCTTAACTGTAACCATATGCTTCACTGCTTTAATGAATCGGGAACTTAATCCACAAAAAACCAAACCTTCCTCTCCACCATAACAGCCAGACATTAAGAAACCAAACAGGAACTGGATTGAAAATTAAACATCTAGTAAACATTTACTTTCAGTCCTACTAATTGCCTAGAAAACTGTGTGATCCACCCATTTTCAATATACAGTCTTCTTATTCTGATCAGCAGGAAAGCAGAAATGCTGCTCAATGCACAAGCTGATATAGATGAGTCCCAGAAGGTTAAGGAATGCTAATGGTCATGGAATTAGAATTCAGTCTCAATGATAAACCTCAAATTCTGCTCCTTAATAGGTGGTCTAGGAGCACAATGAACAGAGATGCTATCGCTGCTGCCCTTTGGCATCTGTCTCAGCATCAGCTGTCATTTCTGTTTCAACACCCTCTTCCTCTCCTGCTGCATCAGGCACAATTCTCCATATGGCTTGGTCTCTGCCCCTTGACCTTTTACATTTATCATCCTTTTAGCTGTTACTCATTTTCTCCCTGTGGCAGCTGCCCCTGCCTCTTTTACTGCAAGACACACATTCAGGATCCTTCCTCTTGCGCTTTAATAATGCTGGTAATGTTTTATGTTCCCCCTCATGCAGGACCTAATCCAGCTCCGCTGAAGTCAATGTGATAGAGCACCTAATCAAATGTTTTTGCCTTGCATTTAAAACTATAATTATAAACTCATCTGACTTGCAATAATTTGAACGCTAACTCAGTACTTTTAATAAATGGATTCAAAATGAAATATGATGGCGTAGCAACAAACATTCCCTACTTATTAGGGTTCACTCTAGCACTTCTTCAGTCAGACTGGCATGCAAGAAGAAGAATAGCATCTTGGCAACTGACCTGACCCAATTTTCATTGGATTTTGCCAATTTGTTAAAGTCTAACTGTTTTGCAGAAACAAGTACCCAGCTTCACTGCACTCCATGAGCAGCCAGAGATCCTGGGGAGCATATTTCATTTCAGAAACACAAAATTTCAGTGTTTCTGAAGTTAAACATTGCAGGAGTTCAGTTCCACAAAAACTGTTGAGGTTTTGGCTTTTTCAACCAGACTCAGGATGGAAAAATATTTCCAAAAACTCAACAATTTTCACCAAACTAAAATTCAGTTTCCCAGCCATCTCCACAGAAAATGTAGCTAGTGCAACGGACTACAGACAGAGCCATGGCCTTCCAGACAGAGCCGTGGCTTGTTGTTGATTCTGTGTAGGTGAACAACTGGAGAGGAGGGAAGGGAGCACAGGTATTGTCAGTCCCATCCTCTCCTTTCTCCGTATTCACCATCTTTTTCCTCACTCAAATTTGATCTTCAGGTTATTTTTTACTTCCTTCTCTTTTCTCTTCACATCTCTTCATTCTCCCCCAAAACATGTTGGTTTCCCCTCTGTAACGCTTCTCAAAATCCACCCCTTTCTCTCCTGTCCGCTGCCAAATTCATGTCCTGGCACTCTATCATCATGACAATAGTAATATCTCTGGCTTGCTGCCCTCTAAAGCCAAAGGCAAGGTCCAAAAGATTGTCAGGAGTGGTGCTAAAAATAGAGCTCTGCAATTAGTTCAGTTCAGCCCCTCTCGGAGAACTGTCATGGCAATATGAGGCCTGTGTAGAGTGAATGGGAGGAAAATTACATAATGGAATTAAGGTAAAGATTTAACTTTATTCCAAACCTTCTGCCTCTTCCCCCCTCCCCTCATCTGCTACCCCAGTCCACTCAATTCTGTGACATAATCAAATTCTTTTAATCTGTCAGGGGTTTATCCTGAGGGGAGATATACTGCTATATAGCAATTTGATCACAGAAGGCCTCCGCTACTTCTCTTATATCCTCCTCATTTTTCAATGAGGCGAGGCTACTGTCCCCATCTCATCTGGAACTAAGTGCTTGTGTAAAGACTGCTACAATGATTTGTGCCAACAGGCCCACTGATTGAACAGTATTGAATAGGGCAGCATGAATTTTCAGTCTCCTTGCTTTGGTTTGGATGCCCATGCCTTGTTTTCTCCTCTGCATTGGTACATAGTGTTTGGATTGACATTCTCCAGGAGCAGCAGCTTGTATCACTGGACTCTGTACAAATTATGTGTTGTGTGGCTTAGTAGACAAGGAAGCATGAAGAAGTTTTTCCACTCCCTAGGGCTGGTCTACACTAACTCTGTAAGTCAATCAAAGTTACACTACTTCAGTTATGTAATTTACGTAACTGAAGTCGACGTAACTTAGGTCAACTTACAGCAATGTCTATACCGTTCTCACTGTGTTGACAGGAGATGCTCTCCCGTTGACATAGCTTCCACCTCTCAGGGAGGTGGAGTACAGACGTCGACGGGAGGGCCTTAGCATATCGTCACCAGACCCACTAAATCGGCACCACTGCCTCGATCACAGCAGTGCCGATTTAGCTGGCAGTGTAGACATGGCCCTTGAGTATTAGAGAAATTATCAGGAGGCTAGCAAGGAAGACAGCCAGGGTAAAAAGGAGGTAGGCTACACATCTGGAAGCTGAGTCAGAGAGATTGAGATCCAAATATACAAAGCATATTGCCTACGCATTATGTGGAGCTTGCAGCCTACAATTCTCTTGGGAGAAATGGCTAGTGCCTCTTTTCAAAGACTGAAGCCCCATTTTAGCTGCACTCATATCACTGGGATTTGGCAAAGGAGCTTGTGTGCGCCAGCCAGCTGGACTGCCTTCCCCCAACCTCACCCCCAACATACACTCACTCTTGCTCTCTCTCTCTTATTGGGGTATCTGCAGCTCAGAGTAGTCTACCCAACTAACACAACAGATATGTATTTGCATGCTCACAAGAACTTTGAAAATTTAGCTGCAGGAGTCTCCTCCTGTACCGCATGTTGGGTAATAACGTGATGATACCACATTTTTAAAACTAACCTCACTATTAAGAGAGTTGTTTACAGAGATGCTGTAACTGCAGCTAAGTCTCCACCAATACGCGAACAAACTAACTTCCTGATGCCTCCTCCAAAGTCTTCCTCCTGCAATCTAACAGGTTTCAGAGTAGCAGCCGTGTTAGTCTTTATTCGCAAAAAAGAAAAGTAGTACTTGTGGCACCTTAGAGACTAACAAATTTATTTGAGCATAAGCTTTCATGAGCTACAGCTCACTGCATCTAATGAAGTGAGCTGTAGCTCACGAAAGCTTATGCTCAAATAAATTTGTTAGTCTCTAAGGTGCCACAAGTACTCCTTTCCTCCTGCAATCTGTTCTCCTTTCTCCATGTTCCATGCAGGTTAGTGCAGGGGAAAAATTGGCCCTCACTTAGCTCCAGCACAAGGCCTATTGTCTACTTAATTCTTATTTAGAGGCTTCAAGTACTACAAGGGGATCGGACAGGCCCTCTGTATAGGTCTGAATTTCATCCTAAGTAATTTGCCTGAGGCTACAGAGCAAGTCAGTGTCAGAGCCAAAACAGGAGTTCCCGTCACCTAGTCTTGTGTTCAGACCACTAAACTATGCATGTCTCTGTCTATATAGATAAAATAGATCAAGTGAGCCAAAAAGTTCACTCTGAACCCTTGCTTCCTCTCATCTCTAACTCTTGGTGTGTTCTAATTTGCTTTTCTACACCTCTACCTAACTGTTGTACTTACAATTGTTTTCTATGATCATTTTGATGACAAAACTTGTTAGCTTTCTGGACTATAAACATTTCAGTCCAGAACGGAAAGATGGCTGTTATCAAACACTTTCTCTACGTGGTGGGGGGAGAAGAGAGCATGTGCTTGACAAAAACTGTGGGTTCTTTAAAAAAAAAAAGTGTTTTTCTAGTATTCGGAACCTATAGTTCTAAATCCACTTAACTCTCCTATTATTTTTCCAATTGTAAAGTAGAAAAAGAAATCCCTAGACAAAAAAAGGAACAGACTGTAAAGTTTTAGACTGTAAAATATGTTCCATACCTAAACAATTGCTTAAAAATACAAAAATTAAGTTAACATAATAAATGATAAAACTGTTTTCAATGGAATCTGAAAGAATGAACTGTATAACTTATTTGTGTGAAAATAGCAGCATTTCCAAATGTAAGGCTTACAGTCCTGTTAAGAAAATCTAAAAATTAAACAAAAGAAGCAATATATTAAACGAGAAAGGGCTCAGTGGGATTTATTAATGCACATCTTTCAGAGATATTCTTACTTGTACAATGCAAGCACTGGGTTAGCATTCCAAATTATATTTAATTGGACAATTATTCAAAGTGAAAAAACTACACAATAAACTAAGGAGGTCCTTAATAAACACCTCGTCTCTTCAAGAAAAACAGGGAAGTCATTTACTGACCCAAGAGGCACAATTTTGTCTTTGGTAAATTTATTTTAAAGTAATTGCCAACCATCCGAGTAACAATATTTTAAAGAAAAACTTGGCGCTCTCAGGCAGAATAATATATTGTTCTCTGTCCTGTATGAAAGCCTAATCACATTAGAAAGATGTACATTTAGCTGGCTGAGGCAAACAGAGGATGTATATCACCTGATCCACGATCCCAATAAAACTCATTAAATGACATATAGCTTTCTCCTCTCACCAGATTAGAACTGAATTAGAGAGGGAAGACAAATGATAATATACAGGCCAGCTTGACATCTGTCTCTCTCTCTCTTTCTCCCCCTCCCCAAAACAAAATCTCCCATTTTTGTTTAAATAAGGTTCTCTGTGGCCTCCAAGAAGGACTTTCAGTGATTTACTTCTCTACCAGCCCAGTCGGTATACAGAAGAGAGAAGGGGATGCCCCCTGTTCATTAGCTTCACTTTTGTTAGGAGTTGGCTGTTCTCTTAGGACTTCATAAGAGGCTATTTTGGCCACCAATGAAAAATTAATAGTAAATTCTATTGCTTAGCACTATATCTGGGACTGAATGGGAGCATTAGGTCAGATATTATCCCGACACTGACTGGAAAGGAAGTTTGGAGCCAGGTAAGTTCTTCATAGCTTTTGGCCTCTCTCAATAATGGGCATACCGTACTCCTGAAGGTGGTCAGATCTGGATCTGAATTTCTGTAGCTAAAGGTCATCTCTCTTTAGCACCTACTCCTTAGCTTTTCATCTTCAGAGCTCTTTACAATCACCAACCAATCAGTCCTCATGATCAACTAGGTAAGTAATGCCATTTTACAGACCAGGAAATTAAAGCAGAGATGGTCACAAGGGGCGTTAGCAGTAGAGCTGGGGTGAGAATTCAGGAGATCTTGGCTCCCAGCCCTCATTTTCTTTTCTCTGCCTGCATAAATTTATACATGTCAGACACAGCTATCTTGGGAATATGACCTTAGGGCTCAGTCCTGCAAACACTCTTCCTGTAAGTAGCCCCACTGTGTGGGCTTCTAGTCATAGGAATAAGCTCTAAGGTCAACAGTAATGTTTGGTTCTTATTTATTTACTTACAATATTTTGCCAGGAAAATTCCAGTCCTGAAGCCTCTTTTCCTCAGCAAGGTCATCCTGAGTTGGGACAGCAATGCTGTATCTACACTCCAACTTAACAAGCATTCATCAAGATGGACTCTCCTTCCTCATTTCAAACAAAATTGCTGGGACTCTCACAAGACAGGTTATGATAACAGGTTTATTTTGTGAGGTGGGAGGGGGTATTTTTAGTCAACTTAATAAGAAACTTTCCTTTTAGATGCTTTCATTATAAACCCTGATAAATCTTAAGGGTAAAGAGGATATAAGAGTAACGAGGACTTGAAGGGCTCCTCGGCTATGTGGTGATTATCTCTTTCCCGTACCGCATTGCCGTGGGACATCTGGCTTCCAAATTTGTGCCTCTCTTTTGCAGATCTGAAGACCAGCCTACCAATTATACATTCACATAGGTTGTAATAAATCAACAACAAACAAACTCTGACAAGGTGATCGCTGTTGACAGATAAAAACAATACACGTCATTGTGCTGTTCTCCAAAAACAAACACATGCTTTTATCAGATTTTTTTCTTTTAATCAAAAAATTGCCTTTTTCAATGTAGTCTCACCTAATTTCACAGAGGACTTGCACTACTCAAGGTTCCCCCCTCTCAACCTGAGCTGCATGTAAAAGCAAGTCCTGACACAGGCTCTGGATCCAATCCTATTGAAGTCAATGAAAAAACTCCAATTCACTCCTTTGGGAGTTAGGTCAAGCCCAAAGAGCACTACCATCTTGCCCCCCCCCTTTTTTTTTATTGGGAACATGTTTGGGGCAAATGAAAGGAAAGGAGCAAAAGGTGTAAAAGTCCTGGATTTATTTATAAGCTAAGTAGAAGGTGGGCACCACACACGTCCTCCTAGCAAGGTATATCTTATGCACCAACATTTGGTGTATAGGGCCAAAATCGTGCTGCCACTGCCTTTAATGGAATGAGAATCAGGCCATTTCACAAAGGTGAAATTCCCTTCCTAATTGCCCAAACCAGAGATCCAGAGCAAAGTTGATGCATCACTCAACTCCATAAAATAGAATCATAGGGTTAGAAAGGACCACAAGGGTCATCTAATTCAGTGGTTCTCAACCAGGGGTAAACATACACCTGGGGGTATGCAGAGGTCTTACGGGGGTACACCAACTCATCTAGATAGTTACCTGGTTTTAAAACAGGCTACAAAAAAAAGCATTTGTGGAGTCAGTACAAACTAAAATTTCATACAGACAAAGACTTGTTTATACTGTTCTACTATACCAATGGTTCTCAAACTGTGGGTGAGTTTGTTTTAATGGGGTTGCCAGGGCCAGCATTAGACTTGCTGGAATCAAGAACAGAAAACTGAAGCCTGATCCCTATCACGCGTGGCTGAAGCCCAAAATATTCAAGCCCAAATTTTTAAGTGAGATGAAAGTTGGGACATGCAAGACAAATCAGGTTCCTGAAAGTGGTACAGTAGTCTGGAAAGGTTGAGAACCACTGATATAGTCTAACCCCTGACTAAGATGGAGGATTTGCTGGGTCTAAAACCACCCCAAGCAGATAGCTCTCCAGTCTCCTTTTGAAAACCTCCAGTGATGGAGCTTCGACAACCTCCCTAGGCCGTCTGTTCCATTGTCCTACTGTTCTTACAGTTAGGAAGTTTTTCCTGAAAATTAATCTAATTCTTCTATGCTGTAGTTTGAACCCATTGCCTCCTGTCCTGCTTTTGTGGCAAAAGAGAACAACCTTTCCATCTTTTTTATGGCAGCCTTTCAAATATCTGAAGATCGCTATCATGTCCCCCTTTAATATCCTCTTTTCCAAATTAAACATACCTAGTCCTTCACCCACGGGGAAAAAATGAGTGGGTGCTCTGCACGCATTGGCAGCAAAGCTCCCTGCCCCAGCTCACCTCACCACACCTCCGCCTCCTCCCCTGAGCACGCCGTGTCCCCACTTCTCCTCCCAGCGCTGGCTGAAGCGAACAGTTGTTTCACGGCGTAACAAGCTGTGGAGGGACGGGGGAGAAGGGGGAGCTATGCTCAGTGGAGGAGGTGGGGCAGAGGCCAGGCTGGGGGCGGGGATTTGGGGAAGGGGGGTGGCGGGTTGAGCACCATCAGCGCCAGGAGAAGTGGTGCCTATGGGTCTGCCCCTCCTTTTGACAGATTGCCCTGAGGTTGGCACTCATGGTTGTGAACTACTCCAGACAGCATGACAGCTGATACAGGAAGAGAATGTACAAGGAATAGACTGTATAAGGAACAGAATGAAGAATAGGAAGAGATGGGGTTGGAGAGAGAAAGGAGTGGGGTGGGGCAAATCAAAGAGGATCTCAAAGCTACAAAGACCACTGACTGGATTCTGAAATGGTCAGGAAGTCAATAAGATGATAAGGGTGGGAGATTTCTGTTCCTATTTCAGGATAGAGTATAGAGATTTGGGATTTAGAGGGACCTGAAGAAGGGAATTAAGCTAATTAAGACAAAAGGGATGAAGGTATTGTGGCAGAAAATTTGTAAGGAGTGGAAGGCTGGCCTTCTGCTTAAGGGTACTGGCTTGGGACTCAGAGGAATGGGGTTCAATTCCTCCTGACACAGAGTTCCTGAGTGACCTTGGGCAAGTCACTAACTCATCATTTAATCACTTCAGTTTGTAAAATGGGGATAACAGCACTCTTTTCTATTTAGATTTAAGCTTTTCTGGGTAGGAACTATCCCTTAATGATGTGTCTGTACCGCACCTAGCACAATGGAGTTTTGGCCTCAGGAATAAGAAAATATTACAACTTATTGCAACACAGTAATTATTGTGATAAGAAACACTTCCCTTTGGGATGGCAGCCACTACAGTCCCTGACATCCAACTAGATTAAAAGGAATCATCAAGAATTTGGGGGAAATTCTACAACCTGTGTGTTACAGGATGTCAGACTAGAGGATTGCAATGGTACCTTCTGCCCTTGGAATCTCTGAACTACTGAATGAGTGGCTCTATGTCAGAGGCAAATAACATCAGTTAACAGCATCATGCACAGGATGGAGGAAACTTTTGTATAAGGTCATATACCAAAACAGGAACTCAATGAGATGAGTCATGTTATGACTCAGTTAGCAAAGGTTAAGTTATATACAGTATGAAGTACAATACGAGTCCCACAGAGATGTAGTCAAATGGAGCAATTGTGGATCAAGTGCAGGCTCAAGGTCTCCTGTGTAGATGTCACTCCAACTACTGATGGCCTTAGATAACAAGTTAGGATACAGTCTATCCAAGATTCTGCCTTATACAAACTACAGAGTCCCAGCAAGCAATTACTCATCAGTGTATTTCACAACCATCGATAGACATTCTTCTGCAGAAAACACATGGCTTGGAAGCAGAAACCAGAAGCAGATACAGATGAGAGAACAGAACCTATGTCATTTGTATCTCTTCACTATGAAAACAACGGAGTTGCTATTGAGATGGAAAGAAAACATGAAAAATACGTCACAATATGGAATCAATCCCTCTGCAAGCAATGCCTTATAATAAGTGAAGTAAAAAATTAATTTATGGCACCAGGAGAGAGAGAGAAAAGTATTCTGAAAATTGCAGTAAGCAAGGAGGACCCTCCAGTGAATTCTTTTAGTCAGATGGACACTTTCTGATGTCAGAACAGCAGGGGTCCCAAAAACCGGAATTAACTTGTACTGCAAAAAGAAATTATGGGCACACACCTTAGATTCTAGAACTAAAGAAAACAATTACCTAGTAATTAATTACATGGCAGGACCTATTCTAATAGGGCATACAAGTCCAGCTGCCTGTCTGCGAAACATGTGGCTGCATCAGCAAGAGTAAGACATGAAGTTCCTGGTTTTAACTGAAAGGTATATCCCTTTTAAAAATTACCTGTAAGATCCCCATGGTCTCTAGCACAAGTGTTACACATCTGGGGCAGGACTGTTTGTTGTGCTTCCAGCCATGTAACTATTCTCTAATTATAGTAACTTTAGTATGACATGTCACCCTTACAGTCCACAGACTGGCCCAATTGGTCAAGAAACTGAGCCATATTCCATATTCTTCAGAGTAACCACAGCTTAACAGGTTTAGGCTGCCAGTGAGCCTACGATACAAATCTAGGTCCTGACAGATTCCTCATATCAAGCCTTGAGTGGGACTCTGCTCATACTCTCAGGCTGACAATGACTGTGCACCTGTAAGGAACCGAATCTGACTGACTACTTAGGTAGCTCTCTTGAGCGAGAGTGGATCAGAAAAGGACATTTATCCAGCGGCGCAACATATGCAACTTGGCTAGGATTTTTGTGAAAATCAATATGCAAAAAATATAGATAATTTATTTCAATTTAAGCTCAAACTCATTTACATCATTTTATTTCTCCATAGAATAACATGCCAGGCCTGAAAAACATATCTCCACTAGAACTAGACTATTTGCTGAATGGTGAGAACAGCACAGTATGACACCACCTGCCAAGGGTCTTTCTGATGACTGCTTATGATTATAAAGGTAAATTATTTGCTTGTGTAAAATAATAGCTAGAAAAGGGAAAGGTCACCATCCAGATATAAACTTGGCTGCAAAAAAATCATCAGCATACAGAGTTAGCAGGCCTATTCATTGCTTTATAAACAGTAGACCAGGATAACATTACATAGTTTGCAATCTGTATTGTTCTAACTATGTGAATCATAGCTTGCATAATTTTATCACATTCCTGCCAAGAAAAAGCAAACATTAAATGAAATATTAGAAGCCAGCCAGTTAAATATCCTGGAAGAAGAAAAACATTGAGATTATCTCTATTGCTATGATTGATGAGCATTATTTTATCTGTGTAATTCGTGGCTTGCTTCTTTTTATAGTTTTTGTAATATCACTTTAAAATAATTTCTAAACTGCTATTAGTTTATTTTGGTTGGTCTGATATGTTACATTGTGCTGAAGCATTCATATAACCACTTGCGTTTTTACATATCACATGATTGATTACCTACAGATAAGATAGAAAATATTACTTCAAGAGATCTGACCTTCAGTGTATCATGTAAGATGAAAAGAATTTAAATGCTGCATTATGTGCAGTCAGCACCAGGAAATGTTATAGAAGGAAAACTGTTTACTGACGTTTTCTGCTTGGATCAGGAGCTTCCTCCAGTAACATTCCTCTTCTGTTTCCCCCGCTGGAAATATTCCTTATCCCTAGGTTCTATTGTGAGAACAGACACAAATACCGCTTCAGAAGATGACTAGCGATGGCCTTCTACCTGGAAGTCCCTTACTTTAGTAAGTTTTCTCCGCAACACGTCTGGTCCTCTCTAGGAACTGCAAGATCAAGAACTCCATGGGAGATATTCTGCCTTTTTACTCTGAACTAGTGATGTATAGAAGCAGTAAACAGAGGGCCTGTGGGTGAACTTCCCCAATTTATGCACTGCATTGGACCACCAAGGCACTGATAATGCTGGCCCCACAATGAGCCCTGGTATAGGCGGGTCATATGGGGGGTGAAGCTTGGGATAAAAGGGGGTGAAGCTGTATCATGTGCCATTATGGTTATTCTGGCTTGTGCCTCAAGCCATAAGCAGCACTAGGGAAGCTGCCATGACTTAGAGAAGCCCTCCTATGCTGCTCAAATTATGCCAGGGGCTGAATAAGGGAAGGTGCAAACGTGGCTAAAAGCCATTTTTGCTCTGCCTCTTTCCTGAATTGTGCCTTATGTGATATGAATTTTATTTAACTCCACAGGTTCTTCCTTATACAACCATTCCTCCTTGTGCTGAAAAGCCTCTACTTCCCATTCTCAACTGTTAGCAGAAAGTTCTAGATTTTGCGCCATGGAGGAGATAGGCAAAGACAAAGGGGATTGATCCTCTCAGCAAGCTTTCCCCATGCTCACCCCTTTGTCTCCTAAACAACTGAGAAAAAAATTAACTAGGCCTCCAGGGAGAGAAATTCTTTCAGGAAGTGGAAGTGTGCCTTGTAGAAGCATGTATTATCAATTAATATGATTGGAAGAACAGTATATTTTCAAACTGCACTAGACTTGTGTGTAGTGTTATCAGATCTGACTGCTTAACCCTGATTTGTTAATAAAAGTACCTCATTCACTGATGAGATGACATAAGTTGTCCAGGAGTAATTTGATGGAGACCGTGGATAATCACAGCAGTAGTGACTGACGGGATCTGTGACAGGGTACATCTCTGGGCAGTGCTTAATTTGTAATGAAAAAGGTGCCAGGGCTCAAGCAATTATTTTACATTCACAACTGATGCAGCAAGACCAGAGGTGCCGTGGCCATGAACTGCCAAGCCAGGACTCAGCCTTGGAACAAATTAAGCACTGTCTTTGGGTCATCACCACACCTGATGTACAGTATGTGAAGTACCCAACAAGGAAGGACAAAAACCAACGAGAGAGAATTAAAAAGTTCCATCCTGGAGTTGCATTTTTTGTCAGGAGAATTTGCACTTTACAGATTACTGGCACTCTCTCTTGCACAGGATACTCCTGAAAGCTAAAGACCCCACGCTGTCAGATGAAACCAAATCAAATAAAGGAAGAGAAACTCTACAAGCAGGCTTTAAAATTGCACCTGTCCTCCTGGTGAAGTCTAATGACTTCCTGTACAAAGACACTCCCAGCATAAAAAGTCATGGACGCTCTGTCGCTTACATTTAAAATTAGACAGGACAACGCACTAGAAAATATTCAGCAGGGAACAATCCTGAGTTGGTGGGAGGCTGGACTAGAGTACTAGATTATCTGTTTTTCCATCTGTGATATCTGTCTGAGGTTGTTATTACTTTTACTAATTAGGCCTTAAGTATTTATCAAGACAAGGTAACCTAAAAGCAACATTGGTCTCTTAGTTCACTAAAACAACAGTGTTCTGCCTACGTGTGATAAAATGGCATTTAAATTTGCTCATTTATACAAGTTCATCTGTTTGGGACCTAACCAGGAAATGTATGGAATCTTGTGGTTCATCACGTTAAAAAGAGAGTAACTGGAAGACTTTGTTTTATTCCATTGCCTGTTATCTCTCTGTGCATCCCCAAGGCTGTGCCTATAAAAGACTGCAAGGTGACAGAATATGTTCATACAGCCTTTAAGTGCTACTTTTCAGGATGCATTGTAGTCTGTAACCCTGAGGCACTAAAGTGTTTAATGATGTTACTGTATGTACTTAGTTAGTATTCTCTAAGTGGACCTTATATGAAAGTGTTCTAAATTATAAATCTAGAAGTTAACTTAATATTAGTGATAAGCAAACCTCAAAGGGTGCAGAGGTTCAGTTTTCATAAGCATCTTTAAATGCTGATGCTCATTTGGAGTCTACTTCAATCTCTTTGGCCTAAAAAAAAAAAAATGGGTGGAATCTTCACGATAATTCCAGTGATGCTGGTCTCCAGCCAAGTCAGCAAGACTTTAAGAATAACTTCTCTCCTGGTATTTTGAAAACTTCTGCTCCTGCACCTAACCAGACCAAGAAGGGCAGAGGTGCATACAGATGACCAAAATATCAAGACGAACGTATTTTCAAAAATCATTTGTTTTTCAGGACCTGCACAAACAAGATACTGCACATTCATACAGCTATTTTGCTGAACAAAAGTAAATGAAAACTAGTTATTTGCAAATACTGTGTGATCTAGTGGTAACAGCATGTTTCCTGGTTTCTTACTTGTTCTGCCTTTTGTAATGTACTGGTTATGAAATGTGTGTATGTGTGTGCAGGAGAGACAGAGACGAGCACAGGCTTGGTGGGGGGGCAGTGAATGAAAGTGGAAATAGTGCAATAATGTTATAAGGCATAGCTAGGAGTGAGACCTTCATCAAGACGATATAATACTTTTCTCTATAAGCCCCTATTTTCAGTTGCTTATAGCTTTGCTAAACTAACTATTTGGGCTGAATTTTTCCATGCTTAGTCTCTGCCACAGGCTGCTTTTTTTTATTTGCACCCCCCACCCCCAAAGTATGTGTCCTTTTTAAAGGATGCCCAATGGTAATTTCAGACATTTCTTTGAAAGTTCTATCACTCTCTGGGTTTGGGGCAGGAACTTTGAAATTGGGGGTGGGGGTGGTCTGGGGTCCGAGCGGTGCCTTTTGCTCCCCTCCCCAGATATACATCCAGATTTGACCAAGTGAGAAGCCTGTAAAAATTGTCATTTGCACATGTTCAGTATGGGGGTTTTAAGAGTTTGGCCGCTAAAATCTCAGAATATTCCATGTACACAAAGCATGCTCCTTGGCCCCACCGAGCTTGAGTCCAACTGAGATGCAATAGTAGCAAAGATCCTTTTGGTGTGAAGAAGCAGTGGGCTAAGCACCAGGAGAAAATCTCAGCTCTTCCACTTACCAATATTAGTAATTCTTTGCACTCCACTACTGTCTAACAAGCAGTTGTGTAAGCCAGTGGTGAAGTATGTGGCATGTCTCCATTCTAATTGCTGGCCCATACAGAGGATAAGAGGCTACCATTCCTATCAGTTACTCCATTAGCTCAAATGGTCTGTGGTGTGGATTTAAAGGTCCTGGGATTAAATCCTACTGATTACCCATATGAGGGTCAATATAATTCCAGATAATAGCTTTTTTCAGTTTATTTCAAACACCTAGGAAATTACATTTAAAACACCTTCTTTTGAAGAATATTAAGATTGCAAAATCAAGCACTGAGGCAAAAGTTAGGAAATGCCAGAATTAGGATCGTCCTTGTAATTTTAATACTCCTTGTGTGTACTATGAAGTAGTATTGTTCTGTAACACCCCTGCTTCATTCAATGCACAAGGCAGAGAGCGAATGAAGCAGAGGTTTATAAGGCTAGCAAGGATGTTCTCTTGTGCTAAAGACAGTGGAGAACTGTGAACTATTCCTGGCTCGGTCACAGACTTTCTAGATAAGACTATCATTATGCATATATACAAAGGGGAGAATACGTTTACACAGGCAACCTTGAGTCTAAGTATTTCTTAACTTCTGCATGTTTGACTCTGCAATCTAAACATTATTTAAACATCTTTTTTGTATGTAACAGTATGAAACCTGTCAAGAATATTTGACTGGAGCTGGTAGAAAAATGCACATATTTATGTGCAAATCATTATTCATTGAAAGAATACACCTACATTACCAATAAATATTGGTGATAACAAGTTATTCCATCAACTCTAATCCTGACATCTGAGATCTTCTTCAAGCCCTAAAGAAAGAGAAAAAGCTAACTCTACTTTCACATTGGGACATAACTGATTAAGAGAGAGAAATTCATTTAATTAAGATATCCAGAGGATCATAGCTAGCATTTTGTGATGTATTACTGAATTTTAAAAGTTAACTTTGTTTTACTGTGACTTTTGTATATTAACATTCAGAACCATCTGCACATACTTTATCCATGCATATTTCAAACTCTGGAAGAGCTCGTTTGAATTAGTGCTGATGTGTGGACATTGTTCATCATTAACACACAGTATGTGTGCCCTGAAGAAAGGTCAAGAGATCCTGAAATACAGAAACATCCATATCAACACCTGCTACAGAATAATGATATCATCCCAAGCCAGTTTTAGACACCTGTCTGTAAAACCTGTGACTGTATAGGAAAGAGGAGACACACCAAAGGGCAAGTTCTCAAACTACTCCCCCCAATTTGGGGGGGGGGGGGTTAGTTTGTTTGCCAAAGCTGTGCATTCCCAGTCCTGGAGAGCGCATCCCTATAGCTGGCCGAAAAGTGGAAATCTCTTCCCATGAAAAATGTCACATTTCTGGAATTGTTTTTCATCCCGAATCACAGTGAAAAGTCAGAAACATGAAATTTTTCACAGAAAGGGATTTCCAGAAGGCTCTTGTCTATTTCACCATCTCCCTGTAGACAGAAATTGAAGAGGACAAGAGCTTTCCAGGCAGGCAGCGAAGACTGAGTGCCCTGCTTCTTTGCTTCCCCTCAGCCAGGCTGCCAGAGAGGCATAGACCTAGGGAGCTCATCCTCCAGGCCACCCCTCACCCCCAGCCTGGCTGCTGGGAGGTTAAGTACCCTGGTTCTCTGCCTATACAACAGTAGAGCGGGAAATGGGGGTGGGGTGGGGTGCGGGGGTACAGCCAAGGATGTGGGAAGCCCAGCACTCAGACTCCAGCAGCCCGCCTAGAAAGCTCTTATAAATTTCACTTTTCAGTTAAATTGACAAGAGCCTTCCAGGTGGCCAGCTAGGCAGCAGTCATGTTGATTTTCCTGGTGAAAAATTGGAATTTGTTGTTAAAATTGAAATTTTCCTCTGGAAAATTTAGATTGTTCAAAAAAGGGCATTTTCCACAGGAAAATCATGGGGACAGAAAATCTCCATCCACTTCTAAGTGTCACATCTCTCATCATGCCATGGTCCAAATTTGGGATGGAATGTGTGACAAAAACTAAAAATGAAAGACACAACATTAATTCATGCTCAAAATTCAAAACATACTCAAAGCCCTGGTTCCCTGAACACAATAGAAACACACAACAGCAAGCAATTTCCAGTCTAAGTCTGCCTTCCCAGTATTCTGTGCCCAAAAGCAGCTTTGTCTCTCAGCTTCCTCCCAGGGCCACATTCCTCCCAGGGCCCTTTTTCTGCTGGTCACACACAGACACACACAGCCGGCAACCAATAAGTCCCTTCACCTCTATATTTTCAGTCAGTACCAGGAAAACCCATCAAACCAAAACAGCTTAACTCTGCTTAAGTTTTGCCTCCTGACCTAATGCCTTGGGTGGTGGCTTTCTATTGTTTCCAATTATCTCTACATAAAGGGACCTAACTGATTCTCCACTTAATCTGAATGCAGAGAGACTGGGATACCCATCAGCTTTAATCAGGTCCATGACTGTCTCTGGACCAAAGACCTGCTTGATGGTAGCCATTAACACCTTCCAGCATGCCAATATTGTTCTACTGGTATAGATATATCCCATGTTTTTCAAAAGGCAAAGCAAAACATGCCCCATGGTTTGATCACTAAATAGATTTTAAACACATCTATATACATAGATTTATAGATACTAAGGTCAGAAGGGACCATTCTGATCATCTAGTCCGACCTCCTGCACAACGCAGGCCACAGAATCTCACCCACAAACTCCTACGAAAAACCTCACCTATGTCTGAGCTATTGAAGAAGCTCCTTTCAAAAAAGGAGATTAGGTTGGTTTGGCATGATCTACCTTTTGTAAAACCATGTTGTATTTTGTCCCATTTACCATTGACTTCAATGTCCTTAACTAATTTCTCCTTCAAAATTTTTTCCAGGACCTTGCATACTACAGATGTCAAACTAACTGGCCTGTAGTTACCTGGATCACTTTTTTTTCCTTTCTTAAAAATAGGAACTATATTAGCAATTCTCCAAACATTCGGTACTACTCCTGAGTTTACAGATTGATTAAAAATTCTTGCTAATGGACTTGCAATTTCAGGTGCCAATTCCTTTAATATTCTTGGATGAAGATTATCTGGGCCCCCCGATTTAGTCCCATTAAGCTGTTTCAGTTTTGCTTCTACCTCTGATATGGTAATATCTACCTCTATATCCTCCTTCCCATTTGTCATGCTACCATTATTCCCAAGATCCTCTTTAGCCTTATTAAAGACTGAGGCAAAGTATTTGTTTAGATATTGGGCCATGCCTAGATTATCTTTAACCTCCACTCCATCCTCAGTGTTTAGTGGCCCCACTTCTTCTTTCTTAGTTTTCTTCTTATTTATATGGCTATAGAACCTTTTACTATAGGTTTTAATTCCCTTTGCAAGGTCCAACTCTCCTCGACTTTTAGCCTGTCTCACTTTATCCCTACATTTTCTGACCTCAATTAGGTACCTTTCCTTGCTGATCCCTCCCATCTTCCACTCCCTGTATGCTTTCTGCTTCTTCTTAATCACCTCTCTAAGATGCTTGCTCATCCAGCTTGGTCTACAACTCCTTCCTATGAATTTTTTCCCCTTTCTTGGGATACAGGCTTCCGATAGCTTCTGCAGCTTTGATTTAAAGTAATCCCAGGCCTCCTCTACCTTTAGATCCATAAGTTCTTCAGTCCAATCCACTTCCCTAACTAATTTCCTTAATTTTTGAAAGTCAGCCCTTTTGAAATCAAAATCTCTAGTTGCAGATTTATTTTTGTTAATCCTTTCATTTAGTTTGAACTGAATTCGCTCATGATCACTTGAGCCAAGATTGTCCCCTACAACCATTTCTTCTATGAGGTCCTCGCTACTTACCAAAATTAAATCTAAAATGCAACCCCTCTAGTCGGTTCATCAACTACTTGATGAAGGAATCCATCAGCTATCGCATCTAGGAAAATCTGAGCCCTATTATTATTACTAGCACTGGTCCTCCAGTCTATATCTGGGAAGTTAAAGTCTCCCATGATCAAACAGTTTCCATTAGTATTTACTTGATTAAAAACATTAAAAAGGGCTCTATCCATATCCATATTAGATCCCGGAGGTCTATAGTACACCCCAAGCACCATCGTAGGAGAGGCTTTACTAGTTATCTTCCCCAATGTAATTTTTGCCCAGACGGACTCTGTCTTATCCATTGCATCGCTTCTTATTTCTTTACATTCTACCTCATCATTGATATACAATGCTACTCCACCACTTTTACCTTTATTTCTGTCTTTCCTAAACAGCACATACCCTTCAATACCTGTAGTCCAGTCATGACTACTATTCCACCATGTTTCTGTTATCCCTATAATATCTGGTTTCACTTCCTGCACCAGTAGCTCTAGTTCCTCCATTTTGTTACCTAGGCTCCTCGCATTGGTGTACAAACATCTTAATTTTTGCTGTTTGGCCTCGCTCACATTTTGTACCCTATTAGTCATTCTACAGCCAGTATAACCTATTAGACTAGTATCCACACCGCCCTCGCTCCTTATATACATTCTCCTACCCACAGCTGCATCCTTTCTTACTTCGTCTTCTTCCCTCTCAATGCTAAAATCTGGCGTGGAGATTACCTGGACATCTCCCAACCATCTCCCCCTAATTCCTAGTTTAAAGCTCTCTTTATCAGTTGTGCCAGCCTTGATCCTAGAAGTCTATTTCCTTCCCTACTCAGATGAAATCGATCCCGAGAGAACTGTCCTCTGTCTGTGAACGCCTCCCAGTGGCCATACATCCCAAAGCCCTCCTTATAGCACCACTGCCTAAGCCATCTGTTGACAGTCATAATCTTGTCACACCTTTGTTGCCCTTCTCTAGGAACAGGAAGGATCCCACTAAAGATCACCTGAGCCTCAATTTCCTTAAGCGTCTTCCCCGGCCTAGCATAGTCTCCCTTAATGCTTTCCAGCAAGAATCTAGTCGTATCATTTGTTCGCACATGAAGGATAACTAGGGGATTCTTTCCCGCTCCCTTTAGGATCCTTTTCAATCTCATGTCTACATCCCGTATCTTAGCACCTGGAAGACAGCACACCCCTTCTATTCTCTGGATCAGTTCTAGTCACAGGCCTGTCTATTCTAGAGTGGCCTTACCAATAACTAGCACAAATCATTTCCCAATTCTGTGGCAGAAACACATGATTTTTAAATTGCTGGACCCTCACTGTCCAGCCAAATTGAAAGATATTGAATTATCAATCTCCAGGAAGATGAGCAGTGACAATGTCTTTATTACTTGTATATCATATGGGTGAACTATCATTGACTCTCAACAGAATACTGCTGCCTGTTGTAACACAGCCTAAAACAATAGGAAAGCTCCATGGAAAAATCAGACATTTGAGGGAAATTCTGGAACCCCATACTAATCTGCCTTATGCAACCATTATACACTTCTTGGCACTTGGTGTTTGTGCTCCTATGAACTGCATGTTGTAATACTACCCCCTTCCGCTGTCCAGAGAAGTGATAGGAGCACCGTCCATATATTCCACAAACTGAAATGAAGATGAACGAAGTCAATCCTTCCAAAAATGGAACTTTTGGTGCCAGAGCAGCACAAACTGTCAATTGCTCTGTCGCAGAGATTCGCAATCTTTTCCCTTCTGCAAGTTCATACTTTAGACATGAAAATAATGCAACATTCTGAAGTCATGGCCCCAGACACCGCAGACTCAGTAGGAGTAGCTGTACATTTCCTGCTCCCTTCCCCCTCCTTGAGAGAGATGTTGGAGGCAGTAGCAAGGACAGGGATGCAAAAGCTCTTGTTGCTGTCCCTGAGCCTCAATGCATGCATCTGGTACAACTTTGAGCAGCCTTTAGACTTGTTACACCTGGGCCATCATGGCCCCCAGCTACCTAAGATGGGGGGGGAGACAGTGAGCAAAAAACATTTATTTAAAGACATCTTTTGCCCCACTATTCTCAGTTACACTGCGTGCATCTAGCTCCCCTCAAGGGTCAAGCATAACTGGCAAACAGGTTTTTGAATGGTTTCAGAGTAGCAGCCATGTTAGTCTGTATCTGCAAAAAGAACAGGAGTACTTGTGGCACCTTAGAGACTAACAAATTTATTAGAGCATAAGCTTTCGTGGGCTACAGCCCCTAGATGTTCCATTCTATGCATCCGATGAAGTGGGCTGTAGCCCACGAAAGCTTATGCTCTAATAAATTTGTTAGTCTCTAAGGTGCCACAAGTACTCCTGTTCTTTTTTTAGGTTTTTGAATGGTGTTACACCCTGTTGACACTAGTCTTTACAAAGCAGTTAGTTAAAACGTGTTAGCCAAGATACACAACCCATTTTCTTACTTTCAACATGGACTGAGGTAGCAATTAGAATGTGTAATTTGCTCATTTGGATTAGTTCCTCCATTTTATTTCTTGTCACCTTTCAAACACTTCACACCTGGCCATTCCACCAGTATGTGTACCAAACTCCAAAAGAACCAAGAAGTGGCCTGAGATCTCAATGGGATCTGCACCTGCACAGCCTCCTAAGAGCCATACAGCTAAACAGAGGTGAACAGCAGGACAGGTTGGAGAGAGTGTGCTAGGTGAAACCTAGGGATGGCTTTGAGGGAGGCATATGGATACCACCGTTTGAGTAAGAGATTATAATGATTTCTTTATAGTGATCTATTTGCTTAACTTGCACCATCAATATGAACATCAAAAGGTGGATAAGGAATTGGTTAAAGGGGAGACTGCAACGGGTCCTACTGAAAGGCGAACTGTCAGGTTGGAGGGAGGTTATCAATAGAGTTCCTCAGGGATCAGTTTTGGGACCAATCTTATTTAATCTTTTTATTACTGACCTTGGCACAAAAAGTGGGAGTGTGCTAATAAAGTTTGCAGATGATACAAAGCTGGGAGGTATTGCCAATTCAGAGAAGGATCGGGATATTATACAGGAGGATCTGGATTACCTTGTAAACTGGAGTAATAGTAATAGGATGAAATTTAATAGTGAGAAGTGTAAGGTTATGCATTTAGGGATTAATAACAAGAATTTTAGTTATAAATTGGGGACGCATCAATTAGAAGTAACGGAAGAGGAGAAGGACCTTGGAGTATTGGTTGATCATAGAATGACTATGAGCTGCCAATGTGATATGGCTATGAAAAAAGCTAATGTGGTTTTGGGATGCATCAGGAGAGGCATTTCCAGCAGGGATAAGGAGGTTTTAGTACCATTATACAAGGCACTGGTGAGACCTCACCTAGAATACTGTGTGCAGTTCTGGTCTCCCATTTTTAAAAAGGATGAATTCAAACTGGAGCAGGTACAGAGAAGGGCTACTAGGATGATCCAAGGAATGGAAAACTTGTCTTATGAAAGTAGACTTAAGGAGCTTGGCTTGTTTAGCCTAACTAAAAGAAGGTTGAGGGGAGATATGATTGCTCTCTATAAATATATCAGAGGGATAAATATAGGAGAGGGAGAGGAATTATTTAAGCTCAGCACCAATGTGGACACAAGAACAAATGGGTATAAACTGGCCACCAGGAAGTTTAGACTTGAAATTAGACCAAGGTTTCTAACCATCAGAGGAGTGAAGTTTTGGAATAACCTTCCAAGGGAAGCAGTGGGGGCAAAAGATCTATCTGGCTTTAAGATTCTACTCGATAAGTTTATGGAGGAGATGGTCTGATGGGATAATGGGATTTTGGTAAGTAATTGATCTTTAAATATTCAGGGTAAATAGGCCTAATCCCCTGAGATGGGGTATTAGATAGATGGGATCCGAGTTACCCAGGAAAGAATTTTCTGTAGTATCTGGCTGGTGAATCTTGCCCATATGCTCAGGGTTTAGCTGATTGCCATATTTGGGGCTGGGAAGGAATTTTCCTCCAGGGCAGATTGGAGAGGCCCTGAAGGTTTTTCGCCTTCCTCTGTAGCATGGGGCACAGGTCATTTGAGGGAGGATTCTCTGCTCCTTGAAGTCTTTAAACCACGATTTGAGGACTTCAATAGCTCAGACATACGTGAGGTTTTTCGTAGGAGTTTGTGGGTGAGATTCTGTGGCCTGCGTTGTGCAGGAGGTTGGACTAGATGATCAGAATGGTCCCTTCTGACCTTAGTATCTATTAATCTATGAATCTATGAAGGTCATTTGCACTGGCAGAATGAAGCCCTGTGAATTTAGTTTATATTGCTGATCATGGTTCTTAGGATTATTTAGACCAATAATCTGTTTTGTTCCAATTCTTACTAGGATAGCCTGGGAAGGCATATAAATAGGGGCATGCTCTCTCTCTCTCTCTCTCTCTCTCTCTCTCTCACACACACACACACACACACACACACGGAAGGCGGAGCATCAACTCTACAGACCAGTTTTAGAAGACTAGAGGGCAGTAGTCTTCCTTTGATAGGTGACCAATTAAATAGCAAACCCACAGTAACTAAAATCTTTGTAAAAAGAAAAGGAGTACTTGTGGCACCTTAGAGACTAACAAATTTATTAGAGCATAAGCTTTCGTGAGCTACAGCTCACTTCATCGGATGCATTTGGTGGAAAAAACAGAGGAGAGATTTATATACACACACAGAGAACATGAAACAATGGGTTTATCATACACACTGTAAGGAGAGTGGTCACTTAAGATAAGCCATCACCAGCAGCGGGGGGGGGGGGGAGGAGGAAAACCTTTCATGGTGACAAGCAAGGTAGGCTAATTCCAGCAGTTAACAAGAATATCAGAGGAACAGTGGGAGGTGTGGTGGGGGGGGGGAGAAATACCATGGGGAAATAGTTTTACTTTGTGTAATGACTCATCCATTCCCAGTCTCTATTCAAGCCTAAGTTAATTGTATCCAGTTTGCAAATTAATTCCAATTCAGCAGTCTCTCGTTGGAGTCTGTTTTTGAAGCTTTTTTGTTGAAGGATAGCCACTCTTAGGTCTGTGATCGAGTGACCAGAGAGATTGAAGTGTTCTCCAACTGGTTTTTGAATGTTATAATTCTTGACGTCTGATTTGTGTCCATTCATTCTTTTACGTAGAGACTGTCCAGTTTGACCAATGTACATGGCAGAGGGGCATTGCTGGCACATGATGGCATATATCACATTGGTAGATGCGCAGGTGAACGAGCCTCTGATAGTGTGGCTGATGTGATTAGGCCCTATGATGGTATCCCCTGAATAGATATGTGGACAGAGTTGGCAACGGGCTTTGTTGCAATGATAGGTTCCTGGATTAGTGGTTCTGTTGTGTGGTGTGTGGTTGCTGGTGAGTTTTTTGCTTCAGATTGGGGGGCTGTCTATAAGCAAGGACTGGCCTGTCTCCCAAGATCTGTGAGAGTGATGGGTCATCCTTCAGGATAGGTTGTAGATCCTTGATGATGCGTTGGAGAGGTTTTAGTTGGGGGCTGAAGGTGATGGCTAGTGGCGTTCTGTTATTTTCTTTGTTGGGCCTGTCCTGTAGTAGGTGACTTCTGGGTACTCTTCTGGCTCTGTCTTACAGACAGCCCCCCAATCTGAAGCAAATACTCACCAGCAACCACACACCACACAACAGAACCACTAATCCAGGAACCTATCCTTGCAACAAAGCCCGTTGCCAACTCTGTCCACATATCTATTCAGGGGATACCATCATAGGGCCTAATCACATCAGCCACACTATCAGAGGCTCCTTCACCTGCGCATCTACCAATGTGATATATGCCATCATGTGCCAGCAATGCCCCTCTGCCATGTACATTGGCCAAACTGGACAGTCTCTACGTAAAAGAATGAATGGACACAAATCAGATGTCAAGAATTATAACATTCAAAAACCAGTTGGAGAACACTTCAATCTCTCTGGTCACTCGATCACAGACCTAAGAGTGGCTATCCTTCAACAAAAAAGCTTCAAAAACAGACTCCAACGAGAGACTGCTGAATTGGAATTAATTTGCAAACTGGATACAATTAACTTGGGCTTGAATAGAGACTGGGAATGGATGAGTCATTACACAAAGTAAAACTATTTCCCCATGGTATTTCTCCCCCCCACCCCACCCCACCCCCCACTGTTCCTCTGATATTCTTGTTAACTGCTGGAATTAGCCTACCTTGCTTGTCACCATGAAAGGTTTTCCTCCTTTCCCCCCCCTGCTGCTGGTGATGGCTTATCTTAAGTGATCACTCTCCTTACAGTGTGTATGATAAACCCATTGTTTCATGTTCTCTGTGTGTGTTTTTATAAATCTCTCCTCTGTTTTTTCCACCAAATGCATCCGATGAAGTGAGCTGTAGCTCACGAAAGCTTATGCTCTAGTAAATTTGTTAGTCTCTAAGGTGCCACAAGTACTCCTTTTCTTTTTGCGAATACAGACTAACACGGCTGCTACTCTGAAACCTAAAATCTTTGTGTGACTGCCAGATGTGGAGCTAAGGGAGAGCATTGTTCAGGTGAGCACCACTATGACCAAGGGTCTATTTCTTTCCCTTTGATGTTACCTATTGTCCCTTGGGATAAAAATTGAAGCATGAAATGCAGAGACTTTACAATGTTTAAAGACTGGCAATTTAGTTCAGGCTGATTTTCAAAAGGAAACAACTGAGTTTCAAATCAATCTGTTGATCTGTGGCTACAATGATCACAGTATTTTGTGTATTTAGAAAATTATTTATTTACTCTAGTGTGATATATTTAATTGCAATATATTATTTAGTCACAAGATATCTCTGTCTGCTATATGGAGTTCCAGACTTGGTGTGGTCTGTGGTAAACAACAGACAAAGCTGGAACTCAAGTTCTGTGAAAGCCTCTTCCTGATACTTGACAGATAGAGGGTAACCATGTTAGTCTGTATCCACAAAAACAAGAAGGAGTCCGGTGGCACCTTAAAGACTAACAGATTTATTTGGGCGTAAGATTTCGTGGGTAAAAAACCCCTTCTTCAGATGCAACTATCTGTAGTTGTTTCCTTTAATAAATATTTCTTGTTTAAAATGGACTGTCAAAAGTAAACCTGTGAGAAACTGAATTCACTCCCTAGTGGAACTGGTCAAAATTTATGACACTGGAATTTTGACAAAAATTTTGACAATTTTTTTTAAATTTTGTGCAATTTTTTTCCTGATTTTGACTAGCTTACAGAGTGTGTTTGAAAGTTATCAAAAATTCAGAATTTGACAAACAGGTTTTCCAATGTGCTCCATTCACTAGTAACAATTCATTATCTTAGCACTGCAGCTTCCAGCCCATAAAAAGCTTAATTGTCCACCTAAGGTAATACCCTGCCTTTGTGTGTGAGAGACTGCCCTCTAGTGTTTGACTGACAGAGATTAAGACTGTTGCCTGCAGCGTTGTTGCAGCCGTGTTGGTAACAGGATACTAGAAAGAGAAGGTAAGTGAAGTAATATCTTTTGTTGGACCAACTTCTGTTAGTGAAATAGACAAGCTTTGGAGCTTATACAGAGTTCTTCTTCAGGTCTCTGAGTAAGCTAGAAAGCTGGTCTCTCTCACCAAGAAGAAGATGATCCAGTAAAAGATATTTCCTCACCCACCTTGTCTCTCCGACACATTAAGAGGCATTCTACTGCTTCCAGAAAAGGGAGATTGCCTTTACCTCAAGTTATAAAGGTCTGAATTTTTGGAGCTGAATGAAGCAGGGATCTAAGACCTGCCCCCTTCAGGTACATGTGTGTAAGAGCTTAAACAAATAATTATTTGTTGTCTCCCACACATGAATTAGTTACATAAAGACGGTGTAAGAGTTGCTATAAAATCTCTACTATCACCACTAACATGAGCAAAGAGTGTATGTTTCTTCCTGCCTAAGTGTAATAAAGAGAAACAGTAGAATAATTGGAATCCATGAACACATGCCCAGAGTCTTTTGATGTCTTTAGACTGATGTGTGCTCCTACTGACTGATAAACAGGGCTGCTGTGGGTCCTGATAAGGTTGCACAGGTGTAGCATTCAGTAAACCAGAGTTTCCTCCATGGGGTTGTGGTATTGTAGTTAATTTATAATTATACTGGGATATGGGAGCAACAAGAGGGATAACAGTGTGGGAATCTGCTTAGCGTCTTAGATATCTATATACAATGCAAAGAGTATGGGGAATAAACAGGAAGAACAGGAAGTATTAGTACATAAAATAGATGATGACTCAATTGCCATCATTGAAGTGGGATAAATATCATAACTGGAAGATAGGTATAGAGGGGTACAACTTGTTCAGGAGGGACAGGCAGGGGAAAAAAAGGGACAAGATGTTGCACTGTACATCAAGAATATATACACACTTGTTCTGAGATCTGGAAGAGGTCAGAGGCAGACCAGTTGAAAGTCTCTGGGTGAAGAGACTGGGATAAAACAGAGGCAACCTCATGGCAGGGGTCTACTGTAGACCACCAGATCAGGAAGATGATGTGGATGAAAAATTTCTAGAACAAACAACAGAAATATCCAAAACACAAGACCTAGTAGTAACATGGAACTTCGTCTACTCAGCTATCTGTTGGAAAAGTAATACGGCAAAATACATGTCCAATACATTCTTGGAATGTACTGGGGACAACTTTTTGTTTCAGAAGGTGGAGGAAGCAAGAGGACGGCCATTTTAAACTTGATTCTGACCAAGAGGGAGGAGCTGGTTCTGAATCTGAAGGTGGAAGGCAATTCGGGTGAAAGTGATCATGAAATGATAAATTTAATGATTTTAAGAAAAGGAAGGAGTGAGAGCAGCAGAATAAGGAAAATGGACTTCAATGAAAGCAGACTTTAACAAACTCGGAGAACTGGTAGGTAAGATCCCATGGGAAGAAAATCTAAGGGAAAAAGAAGTTCAGGAGAGCTGGCAGTTTCTCAAAGAGACAGTATTAAAGATGCAACAGCAAACTCTTTAATGACCGGAAAATCAAAAACGAACCCTATAAAAATTGGAAACATGGGCAGATTGCTAAGGATGAGTACAAAATAACAGTACAAGCATGTAAGGACAAAATCAGAAAGGCTAAGGCACAAAATGAATTACACCTAGCAAGGGACAAAAAAAGGCAATAAGCAGACATTCTATAAATGCATTAGAGGCAAGAGAAAGTTAGAGGATAGTGTGGGTCCTTATCAAGGAAGGAAAGCTAATAACGCACATCATCAGGATGACTCAGGTGTTTAATGCTTATTTTGCTTCAATCTTGACTGAAAAAGTAAATTGTGATCAGATATTAAAACAAATAATATTAACAACAACGTGAAGGAACCCAAGCCAAAATAATGAAAGAACAGGTTAAAGAAGAGTTAGACAATTTATGTGTGTTCCAGTCAGCAGGGCCTGATGTAATTCACTCTAGGGTACTTAAGGACGAGGTGAAGCAATCTTGGAACTATTACCAATTATCTTTGAAAACTCATGGAGGATGGGTGAGGTTCCCGAGAGCTAGAGAAGGGCAAACACAGTACCTATATTTTAAAAGAGGAACAAATGGAAATGATAGACCAGTCAGCCTAACTTTAATACCTGGAAAGGTACCAGAACAAATTATTAAACAATCTATGTGTAAGCACCCAGAGGATAATAGGGTAATAAATAATAGCTGACATGGATTTGTCAAGAACAAATCATGCCATACTAACTTAATTTTCTTCTTTGACAGGGTTATGGCCTTGTGGATAAGGGGGAAGCTGTAGAAGTGACATATATTTATAATCTGTTAGTGTTTCAGGCGCCACCAGACTCCTCATTGTTTTTGTACTCAAAAAGAAGGCAACAATGGTTCGCTGTCAAACCGGGATGGGGCAGGGGGATGATAACATATCTAGTGGGGTCCTGCAGGGATCTTTCTTGGATCTGCTACTCTTCAATATTTTCATTAATGATTTGGATAATGGAAAGGAGAGTATATCTATAATATTTGCAGCTGACATCAAGCTGGAGGGGTTGCAAGCACTTTGGAGGACAGGATTAGGATTCAGAATGACCTTGACAAATTGAAGACATACTGGTCTCAATTCAACAAGATGAAATTCAATAAAGATATGTGCACTTAGGAAGGAAAAATCAAATGCACAGATATAAAATGGGGAATAACTGGCGAAGCAGTAGTACTGATGAAAATGTTCTGGGGGTATGAGTGGATCACAAATTAAATATGAGTTAACGATGTGATGCAGTTGCAAAAAAGGCTAACATCTTTCTGGAAAAAGAAAAGGAGTACTTGTGGCACCTTAGAGACTAACACATTTATTAGAGCATAAGCTTTCATGAGCTACAGCTCACTTCATCGTTGCTTATGCTCTAATAAATTTGTTAGTCTCTAAGGTGCCACAAGTACTCCTTTTCTTTTTGCAAATACAGACTAACACGGCTGCTACTCTGAAACCCATCTTTCTGGAGTGTACTAACAGGAGTGTTGTGTGTAAGACTCAAGAGGTAATCATCCTGCTCCACTCAGAACTGGTGAGCTCCAGCTGGAGTACTGAGTCCAATTCTGGGCACCACTCTTTAGGATGGATGTGGATAAAATGGAGAGAGTTCTGAAGAGCAACAAAAATGATAAAAGGTTTAGAAAACCTGACCTATGAAGAAGGTTAAAAAACTAGGCATGTTTAATCTTGAGAAAAGACATCTGAGGGTGGACCTGATAACCCGTCTTCAAATACGTTAAGGGCTGTTATAAAGAGGATGGTGATCAATTGTTCTCCATGTCCACTGAAAGTAGGACAAGTAGTAACGGTCTTGAGCTACAGAGAGGGAGATTTAGGTTAGATATTACTAAAACTTTCTAACTATAAGGACCGTTAAGCATTGGAGGAATAGTCCTCCAAGAGAGGTTGTGGAATCCCTGTAACTGGAGGTTTTTGAGAACAGATTAGGCAAACACCTGTGAGCGATAGTCTAAATATGCTTAGTTCTGCCTCAGCACAGGGAGTTGGACAAGATAACCTCTTGAGGTCCCTTCCAGTGCTACGTTTCTATGATACTGTATTTAAGATTTTATAATGATAAAAGATGACCTGATGTTCTCTCAGCTACAAACTTTGATCCAAGTGGAAGATGAGAACTTTTCTTCTCCAGCTGAATAACTTAAATCATAAAGGGGGCCTTTGAGGTAGGCAGAGTGCAGTTGCCCAACATAGCATACAACCAGGACACTAGGGTTCAGATTCCAAAAAGCAGCTACATAAATCAGAAGAATTGATATTAGGGAAGAGATTTCTTCCCCTCACCCTGTCTAAATAAAACTGATAGAGCATGGTGCATTTGCTTGCAGACTTCCATTACTCAAGTGCTATAAGAAATTAGCAATTTTTCAGTCTCCAGTTTCTAATCCTGAGAACATCATCTGTTGGGGTTTTGGCAACACCACAGGGAAAACCAAGCTCCTTAAAAGCTAGGAAATGTTTCAGGGGATACCAGTGTCAATCTTGTCAGTTGCTTTCATCATCTCATTGCTAAAATTAACATGGAGTAAAAAAAATCTGGAAAACTGTCTCAGTCAGTGGCACTTTATAAACTGATTCAAAATCCCATTCAGCACAAAAAAAAAGAAAAAGAAAAGAAAGTTAGTGAGTTTAAAATTAATAACTATATCTCCTGCTTTCAGAAAAAACATATGCTGGAGCCACATGTCAGGCCATTGAATATTTCTATACTGGCACAGCAGCTGCATGTAGAACCAAATGGAAGAAACAATCTTTTTTAAAAGGGAGAAGTGATACAGTGGTAATACTACCATGAACACTCGTGGTCCTTGAAAAAGATCTTTAAATTCTCATTATTTCTCATTTGCATTTGCCATCACTGGAATTTTTATGATAAGGTCCAATTAAGAAAAATGTTTCTTTTTTACAAGGCCTATTTATCAAAAATTCAGATAAATTCTTTGATAAATTTTCTGCATAAACTAATCATGAATAAACATAATCCTGTTGTTCCAAGAACAGATGCCATCCTATAATTCCCTGCCCCCGACAGCTCTGCTCTCCAGTCATAAAGGAAAAGGAAATTATTTGACCCAGTTTACAGAGTATACCATAAATCATAGGCATCTTTGCCAGGGCAAACTCATGTTTCTTTTATGAAATAATTACTCCTAAAAGAGTTTATTTTCATTTTAATAAATTTTCTTTATAAAAAAATAGAACCCGTGTTCTTAAACTCTTGGTATTTTTCAGTTCTGGTTGAGAGTAAAAATTTGCATCATCAAGTGGCTTTCTACAAGCAGGTAGGCTATTACCCAGCTGCAGAATGGGGGGATTCTGTAGGAGATAGTTTGATAATATTTGTATTTTTCTCACTTGGAAAGGTATCATTGGAAAATGGTGGGGTTTTAAGGATTGTCTCTGTCCATGTCAGATATTGGATATATAAAATAAGAAAAAAGCCTTTTGTGAATGCGCTCAGAAGGGAAATTTCAAAAGCAGGTGCTCTGTGGGAGATCATCAATTCTCTTTTAGCCAGCACAAGTATGGTTGATTTTTTTTTCCCCCAGAGGGTAAATAGGGCATGGAAGAGGTTCTGAAAATACACCCCCAACAATGCCCATTCCTGCTTGTAAGTATCCCGTCCCTCTCCTGACTTCCAGCACCCCTCTCTCCCACACACACCTACTGCGAAGCACACAGGAATCCAGGTTTACATAAAGGACAAGTCTGGCCTGAAAGTGGCACCCACACATAGGGATGTTCAAAGGGCACATCCCTGAATAGAGCAGTTTTACTGTCATATTTCCTGACACATTATGGTGCTGGGGTGAAGACTCACACTCCATTGAGGGAAGAAAACATTCATTAGACACATACATGGGGTAGAGTATAATGGAGTAACTGGCACAAAGAAAGCACTAACCTTGCTTACATTTTCTGCTATGTCCCCCCCTCCACACATCAGACATATACTGCTCCCTTAGTCCAGAGGTCCTGGGGAAATTTTTATAGTGGGAGTGCTGAGAGCCATTTAACCAGACTGTAAACCCTGCATATAATGGAAACCAACTCCAAGCCAGGGGGTGCAGCAGCACCCATAATCCCAACACCTATACCTAACCTCAGTGAGCAGCAGCACCATGAAATACAGTGGATTACAAGCAGTAGAATAGAAGGTACTAGCTCAGAGGAAGACGCATATCATCATTGGCATAGTCCCTGGTACAATGCATCACCTGAACACAATCTCTGGTTCCCTGGCTGAGCATACACTGTTCAACAATATTCTGCTCTGCCCCTATTTATCGATCAGGGACACAAATAACAGCATAGCGGTGGCCATGCTGAGTACAAGGGGGCGGCAATATGGCACTGGGTATCTCAGAGCACTTAGTGTTTTCAGAACAAACTGTGCTAATTAACTCAGATACAACCCTGCACGGCCCATTTCAATATGGAAACAAGGAGCTAAACCCTCAGCTGTGCCAGAGCAGAAGGTCCTGCCAGCCATCTGCCTCCAGCAGGACTACGCTCTGGGGCCCTTAGAGGAGCACATGCCTGTGATAGCGTTCCAGGATAGAGATCATTCAGTCAGCATCTCCTAGATGCATGGACCCCTCCTTTCCAACAGCTCATTGGCTGACTTCACTGACTTTCTGTATGTCGGACTGCCCTCTGCTCTGCCTTATCCTCATTCCAGCCCATGCCCGTCTCCAGGGTATGATTCTCTACCCTTAGGTGGAAATGCTGGGGAAAACCCCTGTGCTCTCCAGCTGTGTAGGGGTTTTTGTGGTCAACTTCCACCCCCCTCCTCCCAGAACATTTTGTAAAAATGCTATGCATGGCCAGAGGGTCCTTCCCTGACAGCCCTACTCCAACTGCCATTTTCAGCAACACACACACACATACACACTTATAAAATTTTTCACCTCTATTTCCTATTCCTTTCACTTTCATCTAAACATAACTCTACAACTCTGCTCCTGCCTCTTTCCTTCAGCTGTTTTGCCTTCTCTCATCCCTCCTGAGTGCAAGGTTGTGCTCCCTCTTTCCCGCATTTGTCATCTCCAGCCTCTCTTCCCTCACCCCGTCTTGCAGGCTCCATTATTCAGTTTTTCCCTCCATTTCTGTGTGAATGCTCATCCCTTACCATGCCCCTGCCTCCCCTCTCCACCTGCCTTTACTATTTAATATTTGTATCGCATAGTGCTTCAAGCCTCAGTTGTGAGATATATTACACAAACACATAACGAAAAGACAGTCCCCGGTCCAAAGAGCTCGATCTCTTGCTCCTCTGTCCGTTATCCTTCATTTCCCTTGTTGACTCATACTATCTGCCACCTCTTCTCCACTAGGACATGGATCTATTCCATCATGAGAACACATTTCAGTTGCAACTGGTATTAAAATTGTAAGCTTCCTCTTGGAGGCAACGTCCTTTCTGAAAAGTGACAAATTTGTGACAACAGCAATACAATGCCAGAGATCTGAAATCACTTTCCCTTTTGCCTTTGTACTTTTTTTTAAACAGACCCTACATGAATGTCACTGTTTATTAAATATTTTCCTTAAATGATGTTTTCAGAGGAGACAATAGCAACTGGAAATGACAACTTGTGCCAGCTTTAAGTCATATTATCTCCTGACAACACAGCATATAATATGTGTCATTCAATGTATGAATGATTTCGTCTGTTCAGAGCTTTCATCCGCCAGCTTGTCGCACAAAGTATATGCATTACCCGATTAAATAACTCATGGCCCCATAAATCGTTAACCAGGTGTACAGTACATAATTCAGTGGTCTGCAAACTGAGCTACAATTCAAAGCTTTTTTTAGGTTTAAAAAAAAATTAACTTTGTTTACCAAAAACTGTTCCAGTGACCTTTCTCTCTAGTTTCCATGGCACGTTTCTTCAGCTAACTGCTCAAAACATTTTTAATGCCACATTCAACCTCTGCAAAGTCAAACTAACACATGACAATCCATCAAACTCAGCTAGATAACAAAAAGCACATTCTGATTCCAGAATTATTGTCATCTGATTCTAAATGACAGGGTATGAAACAAAAAGAACAGAGAGTTTGATTTTCAAAAGCAAAGCTAACCCCACAAGAGTGATAAGAAAAAAATATTTTGGATCAAGATACTGGCAAATTGATATGAGATTAAGCACAAAGACAATATATGTATTGTTGCATATGCAAACTTTGGTCAAATAAAGGCTTTTGATAGTGTGTAACCAGAGACTCTTTAAATATAGATATTATACATTTGTTTTATAAGAGTAAAGCAGGAATGTGCTTGAACCATAAAGTTTAGATCTGGTTCCAAATTCCCCCAAAGGCTATTGGTTAAGGCCCATCTCTTACCTAAAGCAAGGTTTTGATCATTGTTTGTCGACATAAGAGTTTGTGGACACCTAGGCAACCCTAAATATAATCCACATCGAAATTTAGAAGTGAGAAGAAACATTCTAAGAGATTCGTCTGAAGTGAGCCTATAAGAAATCAGCTTCGGTACACCCTTCATCACCATAGCATCTTATCACCTCCTCCAAGATAACAAGGGAACACCACACTTGCTCTCTCTCTATATTCACTCCCTCCCACCAAGAAGCAGGCTTAGCAGGGGCTGCAGAAGGCCATTTAAAGAGGGAGAGGGACATAAGATCACCCTGTTTGACCTTCTTTTCCCCCACTCAGGCACCCTCCCCGGCCCACTGGCTGCTTAACCCTTCTGGCCCATGAGCTCCTCCATCCACCCCCTCCAAATCTGAGTCAATGGCATTGCAACCTGGCACATGAGGTTGCAGCACTACTCAGGTTTGACTCAGCAACCCCTCCATCATAACCGAGAGGCAGCTGGGCCAAATCTGATGGAATGACATTGCGACATGATACTCAGGGTCACAGCACCACTCAGGTGTGGTCCAGTGACCCCTCCATCATCATGGAAAGGTGGCCAGGCCAAATCTGAGTGAGTACCATGCAGGGTCACAGCAACACTCAGGTTTGGCCCAGCCAAAATGCATTAGGGCCATGGTGCAGGTGCCCCCACCGACCTGTGGTCATCTATCTTTGGTGGGGGTTTTTCCCTTTCAAATTGAAGTGTGAAAATGAAGGGGCTATAGTGGGAAATCCTGATTAAAGTATTAGATTTTGCACTGAACTCTGAAAGCAGCAAGTCTAGTGGTCGTTCTTATTGCACTGGGCAGCGAGTTCCATCGTTTTGGCCAGGCTCTTGTGAAGCTTTTGCATCCTGTCACAAGCCTCCGTCATTGGTCTACAGCTTCCTGGTTCTAGTGTAAAGCTGATGCCATAGGAGGCATGGACACAGAGAAACAGCCCGTTTTTCAGGTAGCAAAGGCCAGGTCCATGCCCAGCTTTGAAAATCAGGGGAGCAACCTTGAACTGGACTCAGCAGGGAGTCAGTGCAGAGAGCAGTGTAATGGAGTGATGTGTTCTCAGTCACCTGCATTACAGCGCAGCTGTGTTCTGAACAACTGGGAGCTGCCTCGGGGCATGGGGTTTCCTTCCTACATATAGAGAGCTACCACAGTCCAGCTTAGATATTACTGTGGCCCAGGAGCTGTGTAATAGGAATGGGCACAATCTTTTATCTGGTGCATGTGAGCTCTTTTTTTGCCATTGTGACTACTAGGGTGCCTAAACACAGTAGAGATGGAGTCAATGCTATGAGCTGATCTGACAATCTAAGGCCAGATGCTGTTGATGGATAGGGTTCTTATAGAGAAAAGGACTTCAAGGCACTTTTCTATTTTGATGATAAAGGATGGGATACAACATATGAAAGGCTATGAGAAATGCAAAGGGATGCAAAAGAAAAAGGTCCTTTTAAAGCATAACCAAGCACAGAGGAGGAGCAATGTCATTCCAGTCACTTACAGCTTGATGCTACTAGTTATGATAGGTGAACTTTACAGACTTTGACAGCTACGTTTGCATAAGCATGCCAAAGTTTGGACACTTATTTTAACCTTATTTGAGGAGCTTATTTCTGCAAAATTGGGCTGGAAATCTCATGGGAAGAGGTTCTCTCATGAAATGTATATTATTTCTTGCTTCTAGCCAGGTTGGAAATTCCACAAGAACATCCCCTCTGGAAGCATTTCTTCTGCTGATTCAAGCTACACAGGAGCTCCAGAGGTAACATGAACACGAAAAGTTACCCATATTTGTGTCACCTTTCAAATTGGTTTAATATGAGTTTTGGGCCACAGTTTATATTGCCTCATTTTATTTTAATTGGTTCCACCATCCTTAATTATTAAATCACTAAGCCATCAATTAAACCAATACATCTACCAATTAAATACCAAAATATTAATGCAGCTACTAACATTGTCTTGCTTGCCTATCATTCTCTCAATGTCAACCCCCCACCATTCAGAGCCCTCCGCTAACTCCCCCTTTCCCACCACAGCAGATTCAAGCTTCTTGTGTTCACCTGCAAGAATCTTCCACAATCTGCCCCTCTCTGCTTGTCTGCCCTAGTGCCTCATTGCCTTGCCATCTGCACCTCCATTTCTGCCAACAATAACAGCTTTAATCCACACACACCCTGGCATTTGTCACTTCTTCAAATGCCCTTCCTAAAGTAGTCCAGAAGTCTACTACCCCCCTCTCCTCCAGACCCACTTATGCCATGACAAAACCAAGAAATTACCAACTAATTGTAACCAGGTAGAGAAAGACAACTGATGCTTTATGATGTATACATAGTTAGAGGTATTTATTTTGTCTGTACATTTTCTTTCTCTCCCCCTATTTTCATGTGTTACTTCTTGTTTTAGGCCCCAATTCTGCCATCACACCTGTAGATCTCTCCTAATGAGCAGTGCTTATGTGCATAAAGTTATTCACATACATGACTGCAAGATACAGGAAATCCTTGCACAATGGAAATCCCTGCATTAACCTTGCTTGAAAGATTGTCAGCTTTTCAAGCCAAAGACAACATCTTCCAGTGTGTGTGTGTGGATAGTGCCTAGCACTTGGTTCAACACAAGTAAATAATAAATATTAAAAATAATATTCATGGCACCTCCACTCTTCTGGCAGCCAGCACTAAGACAAGCTAGACCCAGACTACATAGTTACCTTTCCCTTTACTTTGATAAGCTTTGTTCAGGTGCCAGTATTGTTCCATTAGGGCCTAATCCAATGTAAATTGAAATCAGAAGCAAGATCCCCATTGACTTCAATGGTGGATGAAAAATGGCCCTTGTTAGATAGGCCAGAAGCACGGTTTCTTGAGTCCCTCATCAAGACCTTGGCTCCAACACACTGTGGAAATGCAGTTAATTGGAGGCTCTATACTACTGGGTTCCGTCCTTCCTACGATACAATAAAACTAGTTTTCTTCTGGCTATTGAGATGGACATTAAAGATAATCCTTTTCAAAAAGAGTAAGGGGATAAAGCCTGGTACCTTTTCTCAGCAAAACAAGCTAATGCCCAAGGCAGCTTGCCCAATGTTAAAGCTGTTGTACAATGAATATAGTCGCCACTGTACTTCCACCCATATTTGACTCATTACCTTGCAAAGAACTTTTAAATCTTGAAAGTCAATCTCTACAACCAAGTTCTATTGTCAACAGAAAATAAAGAAAAACAGATCTCATATTCTTAATTATTAAATTTGTTCCCCAGGCAAACAGAATAGGTATTTTTTTTTTAAAAAAAAATCGACTCTCCCTTTACTCTGGTATTGTAGCACTTTTTGGAAGACATAAAGAAAGGTAGATCATTATAAAAAGTCAGATGCAGGTTTTAAACAACTCACCTAACAACATGACTTATTTATTGGCATTTTTTCAGGCTTTGAACCCTTTGAAAATCCTTGTAACCAAAAAGGTCTCTAAAAAATAATCCATGATCAACATTTTAACGTATAAAGTCCTCATCACCACAGTACCTGGGTGCACATTACATGATTTAGAGTAGAGCTATGTTGCCACAAAAATATGCTCTAAGTCCCTCCTAGCTATTGAAACTAGCTATAGAACTACCCTGAAAGAGGGGAATACCAGCCAGGATACTAATTACCAAGCAAAATTCCAATGCCTGCCATTAATGGAAGGCTTGAACAAAGAAGGGCATTTTACAGTGCTTCATAAACCTAGCGAGATTCAAGCTCAGACAGATTTCTGGCAGGAGTGAGATCCAGAGGCAGGAACTTGTCGCTGAGAATGACCTGCCCCTCAGTTCCCACGAGCTCCTCCCTTGGGACAGATGCAAGAAACATGTGAATCTCAACAAATGAAAACCAGCCATTAAAAGGTGAATAGAATACTGTGGAAAAACAACTGTAGAATAGTGTAACTAAGAACTAACAACTAGGCTCTCTTCTTCATAAACAACCAATCTCATGGAAAAGTCCTATAGGATTTAATAGGGATGAAACCAATAGAGTTCGATAGAAATTTAATAGGGTTCTGTGGAAATCACACTATTAAATTCGATAGGTATCAAAGAAGAATAGCCTTTCTATGGGATTTTTTTTTAAAACAAAAATCATCCTGTAAAAGGGATGATAAATCTGTTTTAACACCACTCTGTAACCAATCATTCTATAACAGAGATACAAATCTCTATTAAATTCTCTAGGATGGTTTAGAAAACCTATAGGAAAGATTATCACTTTCTATTAAACTCTATACGCCTGCTCCATAAGGAAATTCAGATCTTAGGGTCAGGAAAAACCAAGTTTCAAATTCATAAGAAAAAATTATTATTAGGCTGAGAAAAAGAAACCCTAAATGTAGGCTGGGCAGAATTTAAAAAAAAATAAAATAAGTTTGACAGATATTTTAAATTTTAAATCTTTTTTTATTTTTATCTATTTACATTTTCACAGTTGTGGGAAATTATGGGGGGTGGTCAGAAAACAGGGGGTCAGACCATAATTATTTAATGACAGTAGACACAGATGCAAACAGTTAAAGCTTTCGCAAAAAGAAAAGAAGTACTTGTGGCACCTTAGAGACTAACAAATTTATTAGAGCATAAGCTTTCGTGAGCTACAGCTCACTTCATCGGATGCATTTGGTGGAAAAAACAGAGGAGAGATTTATATACACACACAGAGAACATGAAACAATGGGTTTATCATACACACTGTAAGGAGAGTGATCACTTAAGATAAGCCATCACCAGCAGCAGGGGGGGGAAAGGAGGAAAACCTTTCATGGTGACAAGCAAGGTAGGCTATTTCCAGCAGTTAACAAGAATATCTGAGGAACACTGGGGGGTGGGGTATCTCGTCCCCTAATGCCCCTACTCTACAATGCGCTACATTGATGACATCTTCATCATCTGGACCCATGGAAAAGAAGCTCTTGAGGAATTCCACCATGATTTCAACAATTTCCATCCCACCATCAACCTCAGCCTGGACCAGTCCACACAAGAGATCCACTTCCTGGACACTATGGTGCTAATAAGCGATGGTCACATAAACACCACCCTATATCGGAAACCTACTGACCGCTATTCCTACCTACATGCCTCTAGCTTTCATCTAGATCATACCACTCGATCCATTGTCTAAAGCCAAGCTCTACGATATAACTGCATTTGCTCCAACCCCTCAGACAGAGACAAACACCTACAAGATCTCTATCATGCATTCCTACAACTACAATACCCACCTACTGAAGTGAAGAAACAGATTGACAGAGCCAGAAGAGTACCCAGAAGTCACCTACTACAGGACAGGCCCAACAAAGAAAATAACAGAACGCCACTAGCCATCACCTTTAGCCCCCAACTAAAACCTCTCCAACGCATCATGAAGGATCTTCAACCTATCCTGAAGGACGACCCATCACTCTCACAGATCTTGGGAGACAGGCCAGTCCTTGCTTGGAGACAGGCCCCCAATCTGAAGCAAATACTCACCAGCAACCACACACCACACAACAGAACCACTAACCCAGGAACCTATCCTTGCAACAAAGCCCATTGCCAACTCTGTCCACATATCTATTCAGGGGATACCATCATAGGGCCTAATCACATCAGCCACACTATCAGAGGCTCCTTCACCTGCGCATCTACCAATGTGATATATGCCATCATGTGCCAGCAATGCCCCTCTGCCATGTACATTGGCCAAACTGGACAGTCTCTACGTAAAAGAATGAATGGACACAAATCAGACGTCAAGAATTATAACATTCAAAGACCAGTTGGAGAACACTTCAATCTCTCTGGTCACTCGATCACAGATCTTAGAGTGGCTATACTTCAACAAAAAAGCTTCAAAAACAGACTCCAATGAGAGACTGCTGAATTGGAATTAATTTGCAAACTGGATACAATTAACTTAGGCTTGAATAGAGACTGGGAATGGATGAGTCATTACACAAAGTAAAACTATTTCCCCATGGTATTTCTCCCCCCCACCCCACCCCCCACTGTTCCTCTGATATTCTTGTTAACTGCTGGAATTAGCCTACCTTGCTTGTCACCATGAAAGGTTTTCCTCCTTCCCGCCCCTGCTGCTGGTGATGGCTTATCTTAAGTGATCACTCTCCTTACAGTGTGTATGATAAACCCATTGTTTCATGTTCTCTGTGTGTGTATATAAATCTCTCCTCTGTTTTTTCCACCAAATGCATCCGATGAAGTGAGCTGTAGCTCACGAAAGCTTATGCTCTAATAAATTTGTTAGTCTCTAAGGTGCCACAAGTACTGCTTTTCTTTTTGCGAATACAGACTAACACGGCTGCTACTCTGAAACCTCTCCTTACAGTGTGTCTGATAAACCCATTGTTTCATGTTCTCTGTGTGTGTATATCAATCTCCCCTCTGTTTTTTCCACCAAATGCATCCGATGAAGTGAACTGTAGCTCACGAAAGCTTATGCTCTAATAAATTTGTTAGTCTCTAAGGTGCCACAAGTACTCCTTTTCTTTTTGCGAATACAGACTAACACGGCTGCTACTCTGAAACTAGTTAAAGCTTTGTAACTGTTAAACCACAAATTGTCAACATCACATGTCCAAATATACAATGCAGATATCCTTAAATCAGACTCCACGTTCTCAAGCAGCAATTTTCTTACTTTGCCTGTCTATACATTTCCATCATCATCCACGGAAATATTTTTTCATTGTTTTGGGTGTGTATGGTGAAATCGACATTTACCAACATTTACTAATAAAAATCTAATCCTTCCAAGCTGACCTAAATGAAACTTTTGAACCCCAAGAAAGGGGAAATTTTGCATTTACCTAAAGTACAAAGACAGGTTTCAGAGTAGCAGCCGTGTTAGTTTGTATCCGTAAAAAGAAAAGGAATACTTGTGGCACCTTAGAGACTAACAAATTTATTAGAGCATAAGCTTTGGTCCAAAGTTCCAGTGTAATACCCTCTGTGACTCTAAGAAATCCTGATATTGCACACTTAGGGCCTCATCTTGTCAGGTGTTCAATTTCCACTGTAAATGAGACGCTTGCAAGATTGCATCCTTCATCTGTTGTTACTCACTCTTTCACATGTTGCTATATTCTGATTTCAAGGTGCTTATATTTCAGTAGCTATTTAGGCTGCCATAAAAATCCTTACAATGATGTTTGGCTCAGGTATTTAAACTGACTGAGAAATATGAACATTCACTATTTGGAGACTTATTTAGAAAATTAAGTGTTTGATTTTCTGAAACTTCCAACAGGGAGGTAAAAACTCCACACTAAAAAGGAAAACCAGGTCTGTCTGACCCTGTCTCTCAAACTATGTAGCACATAGAGTATGTATTCTACACTGAGGGTCATACTTTAAAATGTCAGATCCTTTGCATATGGTGAACGATTCACTGAAGGTATTTCTTCCAAATGTAGACATAAAAAAAAAATGGATGACAAAGTTGTAAAATTTTTTTTTGGAAGTGTGGTTTAAATATTATGTAAATTGCTCTTCCAGGAACTTTTAGCCAATGAAATGTAGGCATAAATGTACTAAAATATACACAACCAAATTCCTGTGAACATCTCTCCAATGACAACTGATAATTTGAAGATTAAGAGAAAGTGGTCATTTTTAATAAATATGCAAATGATTAGATTCTAGACTCTGCTACTCCTGATTTCTAAATACAAGTGCAAATTGAAAGTATTGTATCTCATCAACATTAGAGAGGGGCAAAAATTTTTGAACAATGCTTTTTTTTCTTTCATCAAAAAAGCAGCTTCAGTTAGACTAAAATACTTTGTGAATTCTTGCTGAATTTCTGAATTGTTATACTAAAAAAAATCCAAAAGATTGAAACATTTTTTTTCACCCTTTTAAACTAAATGCTTCGATTTTTTTAATTTGAAACAACTTCAAATTTTATTTTAAAAAAGATTTAAAAACTCACAAACATAAAGAAACATTTTATTTCCGGTTGAATAAAATGTCCTTTTGACTCAATATGATTTTCCTCCCAATTTTTCAGTTATTCTCCCAGCTGTACTCAAACACAGATGACTATCATATAAGAGAGATAATTTTCAAAAAAACATATTTTGCAAAGTTTTCTATCAATGCACCAGAAGCATAGAAGAAACCATCTAATAGCTAAATGGACAAACATCACCATATCGTCTTGTATTTTGCCTGATATATATGTATAGCTATATACACACACATATAATCTACATCTTATATAGATATATTTCTTCTGTAAATAAAGAGTCAGAAGATCAGGAGGTAAATAGATAGACATAGATAAATATATTAACCACCTGACCTTCTGACTAGTTAGAGAAGAACCCACAAATGGACATTTGAAATCAAGAGAAAATCCACAAATCCATATGGATTTGTGTGAACACTATATGATGCAAGTACAATTTTTCTATGAAGTAGTAATGATACTCTAACATGTCTATGATCTCCCTGAGAAGTGACTGGAGTGCATTATGAATGTGAAATGTCTATGATGAGCTGGGACTACGAATTGACTATTATCTGTTGTGACTCTGATGTGGCTGCAAAGTTACTGCAAAGCTCTGAGACTTCGATGCGACTTACTGCTATAACTGTGACATTGCTAGGATGTCATAAGAAGTCTCTGCATTATTTTGGCATTTATGTGCATATGTATAATATACAGACAGAGTACCAAGGAAAAGTCAGATTGATGTATTTGGGAGATGTGCTGGTTAAAAAGGAGTGAAAAATTTAATTCCATAACAAAACAAAATTTTGTAAGTCATTTTCAGAATCAATGTAAGCATTTTGCTCTAGCTGATTTGATGAATATTTTCTTGTATAATGTCAATATAAACAAAAGCTCAATGTTGTAATGATGGTTTCATTACTGATATTTATATGACAAGGATTTGTAAACATGTTAATACTTCCTAATTAAATAAATAGCATAAAAAATTTCTGTGTTGATTTTTTTTTTTTTTTGGTTTGGGGTTTTTGTTTATTTTGTCGGGTTTTTTTGCATTCTGGCTAAAGGTTTTTTAAAATTGCAATGAAAAAAAAAGTTCCAAAACATTTTTTAAAATCATTTCTTGCTTAGCAAATTTCTAGTTTCAGGTTTTGGCCTTTTAAACTTTTTGCAGCAAAACTTAAAATTTTTAAGTATATTTTCAAATTTTGCTAAAAACACATTTTAAATTTTTTATGCAAAAAAATTATGCAATTTTCATTAATTTTCCAAACATTTTCAAGTGTTATAAAATGCAAAAAAAAAAAAAAAAAGTTTTCACTGGCAAAAGCTCACAAAACTACAGAGGTCAAAAGTTATTTTATAGAATGCAAACATTTCCAGGATCAAAAAGAAAAGGAGTACTTGTGGCACCTTAGAGACTAACAAATTTATTAGAGCATAAGCTTTCGTGAGCTACAGCTCACTTCATCGGATGCATTTCCAGGATCAGTTTTTAGCAAGCAACAAGCAACTGTTCACTTTGACAAAAATGGAAGAAATTTAGGTTTTGCCAATGAAAATCTTCCAGATGACATAGCAGAAAACATGACAAATATGAGGTAAACAAGGATAATTGTTTTGCTTTTTGCAAAATCCAGATAAACACAATTCCACACAGAATTTTCAATGAAGTATCTGCAGGACATGGAACTCTCAATAGTAACCCATTTTATGAATGATTCAACTTGAGAGGCTTCAGTATATTATGATTACACTTTAAGGCCAGATCATCAGCTGATGCAAAGTGGTATAATACATAAACCAATTTACACCATCTAAAGATCTAGCCTTAAAAGTATATAATCATAATATACTGAAATCAACTGGATAATGTCAATTTACACCATCTGAGAATCTGACTCTTTAATGTTATGCATCTGCTATAAAATACATATTCCATTAAAAAGCCATAGTATTATATATTCAATTTTAAAACCTATGTTAACTGAAACTACATTAAGGGTGACATCCTGTATTAGAATCTGCTGGATTCAGTTCAGGTACAGGGATTGCAATGCAGGGTTGGTGCAGGTTGTAAACCAAAGAACACAAAGACAGGTTTCAGAGTGGCAGCCGTGTTAGTCTGTATTCGCAAAAGAAAAGGAGGACTTGTGGCACCTTAGAGACTAACAAATTTATTTGAGCATAAGCATCCGATGAAGTGAGCTGTAGCTCACGAAAGCTTATGCTCAAATAAATTTGTCAGTCCCTAAGGTGCCACAAGTCCTCCTTTTCTTTTTGCAAAGAACACAAAATTCATGAAATACCATCTTAACTCTGGCCCCGTGTGCGTATTATGAGGAGTATGTGATGATGTAATTGATCACTATCTCACACAGTACAATATAATAGCATATATTTTATTAAGATTTTATTATGCACTTGAGAATGTACAGGCCGCCCCACTCCATGCAACTTATGAGGTTTGCAGGCAAGAGATCTTCTCCTGAGAACCTGAGCAGCTTTTACCACGCAAAGGACTCAATCCTGCAAGAAGCTGAGCAGAGTGGCCTAATCAAGTAAAGCACTTAAGCATGTCCTTTACTTTAAGTATGTGAGCAGTCCCACTGTAATCAAAGAGAGTCTATCCATCAGCCACAATGGGTTTGAGTGAAACCAGGGCTTCTGCATAGCCCTGACTCACTCATTACAGACTTTACAAATGCTAATTAGTGTAATATTTAACAGGAAGCCAGTTGTCAATCTCTTCATCTGAAGAAACACTCTCCAGACAATGATGCCCATTTAGAAGAACTAATCACATACAGTGATACTATGACAGATACCACACTTTGCAAATAAACATAATCCTTTCCTTTTTTATCCACACTTTACCAGGTAGAGTTTCCTGCCTGTAGTCAGATTGAAGCCCCAGTTCCATACAACAACCCCTTCCATGAATTCTTGCACATTTCAAAATATTATATCATGTACCAAGTCATTGTTTTCAAATTATTTATTATTCAATAATTATTTATAGCCATATGAAATTACACTCTGAATATGCGGAATTCTTGAAGCTTTGAGAGGGATTATATAGTAATAATCCAAGCAAGACCTAGTCTAATAGCAAACACTGATAAATGAATGGACACGCCGATATTTCTGAAACTTAGGACCTGATCCTGCTTCCCTTGAAGTACATGTTGAAATTCCCATTGATGGCAAGAGTGTGGAAATTGATCACAAAGTGATAATTTTTCAGAGTCTTAAAAAAACCCAACACATCACAGAAAACTCTGATTTCCTCATTGTGTGCCATCTCTCAGGGAGTATCATCACCCTGTAAAGAGACAGGGACCAAAAACCAACAGAAACTCAAAGGAAAGCAGAACTGCTGCTTATTGTAAAGAGGGGAAAGGAAAGGTCCTGGAAGCATTCCTTTTATTTTCCTATCCCACATCAAAGAAATGTTTAGTCAGATCTGTTTTACATATTTACATTCCTGAAATACAAATCTGCCTAAGACACTATTCAAACCCTACTGCGGACAAATTCTGCCTTCAGTTACACCCATGTAACCCCATGAAGTCAGTTGTAAAAATTGAATACACTCTCCAGGATTATTTTTCCTGAACTGGTTCCCTCCTGTTTTCCTCAGTCTCTTTTTAAAAAAATTTTCATATATAACTTTTATATCTTGACTTAAAATTCCATCCTCTGAATTTTTGAGTTGTAACCCTTGATCAGAGGCATCACCTGGCTTTGCTTAGAGATTTAGTGGTCTTTATGAACTCCAGACCACCAGTGTCCCTGCTTCAGAATGCATCTGGATTCCCAACATATTTTGGATGTGCAATACACGGAGTTGATTGGATTCATAGTGAGCAAGTGAATCCTCAGTACTTACAATTCTGTGCCTATGAATTTTACTGCAATGGTGCTTTGCCATAACTGCAATAACAACTCTACTACATATATTTCATCTTTTATCAAACTTGGGTTTTTAGATGAAATGTAAAACATTGATATTCCTATTACATTCCATGAGGGAAAAGAAACACACCATTTGCCACAATCAGGGGAAATGTTCTATTGCTTTAAACATACATTTGTCTCTCACACAAATAGAAGTCATAAAAAGAACATATAACTGGTTAAATGTTATTTGATGTACCTTAGTTCCCAATTGGTTTGCGGTAGGTCTTGTAATGTCTTGTGGAAGTAAATCCATGCATGCACACAAGTACAGGGTTCATGCTTTTTTTATTAGAAGAACTTCAGCAGTCTGCTCTATATTCTAATAACTCTAAGAGCAGTGCTGACTTTCTCCCATTACAATGTGGTAGCCTTAAAAGGTGACATATTACTTCTCTCCCCCAATTCTGTACAAATCCACCAAGGACTAATCACTCATAAACCTCAATAGCTAGTTCTCTTACTTCCCACTGTTACAGTCCTATGGACCATCTTCATAGGTCATCTTCTTACTATAATCACAGCTAAGAGATGGTTTGTCCCTTTTATCTGAAATGGTATTAAGGAGGTCTGCTTTTGAACAGCTTTCAACGGACAGCTCTGATTTTGACACACTTTACCATTGGCCATAATGAACTTGCATAACTCTGGTAACTGAGTGACCCTGGTGATGTATCTGTATGGTTGTTTCTGCTTTTTCTTCATTGTACTATTAAAGAACATCAAGAGTTCCTACAACAGCAGATAGATTTTCCTTTGTCAATGTTTTTCATCAGAAGCTCACTTTCATGCTGAGGTTTTATTTGTTTTCACACCACTTTTCCCTTTTGTAAATTTATCAGGCTGTTCCTACACCTTCTTTAATTATTTTAAGCACTTTCTTTACAGTCTGCAATGATTCACAATTGTGATACTGCTTTATTCCATTGTCTTCCAGCTTCTTCACTCTCTGGCTTAAATTTTCCTTTTCTCAGCAGCACTTTTTGTATGTTCTTTACTTGAGCATAGTCCAAGTGATGTTGCTGTTACACTGTAATGAGGGTACTCACCTCTTAAGCAACTCCTAGTGGCTGGGTGTGGTTTTGCAATCCTTTTCTCACCCCTGGTGCCCTGGGAGGCAGTCGGCCAACTTTGGTGGGTCTTCCATGGTGTGGTCCTCCAGCAGAGTCACAAAAGTCCAAGTGAAGAGTCCAATAAATGAACAGTCCTGTTGCCCTTATGAGGGTCTTCAGCCCCAGCCAACTTAAATTCAGCCCTTGGTTCAGGCACTCACACCTGTGCCCTTCTTGGGGTTTATGTCACGGTGGCCAGCAGAGGTTCCCAGGCCAGCCCACTATTTGAGGGACGCGATCAACAGCAGCTACACACTGCTCGATTTCAGTTTGTTACTGCTTCTTCCTTGAGCCTCTTCCAACTTGGCCCCTCGTAGCTCCACCTTTACCTCATGTGAAGGTTCTCAGTTTGTCTCTCCCCCTGCAAACTCAGCTTAAGCAAATGCAGCCAGAAACAAACTCTGGTTCTCCCTCAAGTTCCTTTGGCCAGAGAGGAGCATCCTTACTTGACCCTCTGGTCCCAGCCAGGAACTGACCTGCTAAGGCCTTGATGCTCCTTTAAGCTGATCCTGCTGGATTCTGATTGGTTGCTTACATAAGGTCTCTCTAGGCAGTCCAGAAGGACCTACCTTCACTGCTCCTTTTCCCATCACTTTGCTGCTTCCTGGGGCAAGGTGTATTATGACCACTCAGCTTCCTGTAGGGAGCCGCAAAGGGCAGATCTTGTTTTCTCTTTCAGTGCTGCTTTGAGAACACAAGTTCTGACAGACCATAAATTGTCCTTCAATCACATTGATGTGCTCAACTCTGAGTCAGTATGTCTCCTACAATAGCCACTGCTTGACCCACTTGGAATTCAGGAACTTTGGCTGTACATCTGAAGGACTTAGAGGAGAGGAAAGTGATCAGAAACAGTCAGCATGGATTCACCAAGGGCAAATCATGCCTGACTAATCTAATTGCCTTCTATGATGAGATAACTGGCTCTGTGGATGAGGGAAAAGCAATGGACGTGTTGTTCCTTGACTTTAGCAAAGTTTTTGATATGGTTTCCCACAGTATTCTTGCCAGCAAGTTAAAGAAGTATGGGCTGGATAAATGGACTATACGGTGGATAGAAAGTTGGCTAGATTGTCGGGCTCAATGGGTAATGATCAATGGCTCCATGTCTAGTTGGCAGTCAGTATCAAGTGGAGTGCCCCAAAGGTTGGTCCTCGGGCCAGTTTTGTTCAATATCTTCATTAATGATCTGGAGCATGGTGTGGATTGCACCCTCAGAAAGTTTTCAGATGACACTAAACTGGGAGGAGAGGTAGATACGCTGGAGGGTAGGGATAGGATACAGAGGGATCTAGACAAATTAGAGGATTGGGCCAAAAGAAATCTGATGAGGTTCAACAAGGACAAGTGCAGAGTCCTGCACTTCGAACGGAAGAATCCCATGCACCACTACAAACTAGGGACCAAATGGCTAGGCAGCAGTTCTGCAGAAAAGGACCTAGGGGTTACAGTGGACAAGAAGCTGGATATGAGTCAACAGTGTGTCGTTGTTGCCAAGAAGGCCATGGCATTTTGGACTGTATAAGTTTTGCCAGCAGATCAAGGGACGTGATCGTTCCCCTCTATTCGACATGGGTGAGGCCTCATCTGGAGTACTGTGTCCAGTTTTGGGCCCCACACTAAAAGAAGGATGTGGAAAAATTGGAAAACGTCCAGCAGAGGGCAACAAAAATGATTAGGGGACTGAAACACATGACTTATGAGGAGAGGCTGAGGGAACTGGGATTGCTTAGTCTGCGGAAGAGAAGAATGAGGGGGGATTTGATAGCTGCTTTAGAATCCTAGAATATCAGGGTTGGAAGGGACCACAGGAGGTCATCTAGTCCAACCCCCTGCTCAAAGCAGGACCAATCCCCAACTAAATCATCCCAGCTAGGGCTTTGTCAAGCCTGACCTTAAAAACCTCTAAGGAAGAAGATTCCACCACCTCCCCAGGTAACGCATTCCAGTGTTTCACCATCCTCCTCGTGAAAAAGTTTTTCCTAATATCCAACCTAAATCTCCCCCACTGCAACTTGAGACCATTACTCCTTGTTCTGTCATCTGCTACCACTGAGAACAGTCTAGATCTATCCTCTTTGGAACCCCCTTTCAGGTAGTTGAAAGCAGCTATCAAATCCCCCCTCATTCTTCTTTTCCGCAGACTAAACAATCCCAGTTCCCTCAATCTCTCCTCATAATCATGTGTTCCTGAAAGGTGGTTCCAGTCCTTCAATTCTATGATTTTATGGTTGAATCAAAACCAGAACAGAATATGAACCAATATTTGTGAGCACTATCTGACCAGGTCCTAATCCTGGATTTAGGCTATATTAAGTGATAACATCACTTTGCATTACTATCCTCTTTCCTTTTTATTTTCATGGATCTCATACTATTTTAAAAAATGGTAGATCTGTATTTAAAAACCAATCAAGCAGAATTTTAAGACCTCCTAATCTGAATGTCACGACTACATCTGGGTGGTAAATGGTGCTCTTGTCATGTAAAACTTTGAGATTTCAAAAACTTTACCATTCTGAATTGGGATGAACCAAGACCTTAAGAAGTTTTTCATGAAAAAACAGAAAGAAAGACCAACCCACCCCAAAATATCAAGGCTAAATCAGAGCAGGGACGTGACTTTGGTTCTCCGATATGAGTGCCCTAACCACCAGGCTATTGGTTATTCTGGGATACTTTTCTGTACATCTCCCTGTCTCTGTCGGATCCTGGCCCTGAGAAACTTTTCCCAATGACATTTTTATTAAACTGGTATGTTCCCGGGAAAAGTTTTGGTTTTGGGGAATTGACATTTTCAGATGAAAAAGCATTTTATTGAAAAAATTCCTGACCTGCTCTACTCAGGATCTTTCATACCCCTACTGCTCAACATCCACTAAAACTTCTTTTTGAATCATATTTCCACTTCTCAAATTCCAACAAGAATTCATAAAAGAAAGAAAGGGGTATGTTAGGTAGTGAAAGAAAGAAATAACTTTTAGAATAAATGGAATTGCAAAGGTGTTTGCATTTTTAAGTCCTACTAGTATTTCTTCCATTATTTAAAACCTGGACTGGACAAAGCATTGGTGAATACCCTGCAGGAATAATTCTGTTTTTGCCAGTTGATGGACTCTAGGGCCTAACAGGTCTTTACTAAAGCTAATCTCGATTTAAATGTAACCATTTAGCCACAGTTTCTGTTCAGTAGCAGAAAGTGGCGTGCTAACATTCTAATGAAACACTGACACTTCAGGGGATGTAGCTGGTCCCCGCAGCAGCACTAGCAATGCATTTTGCCCAACCTACCAACTATCCGAGGCAGCAGTGAAGTAGCTAAGATCTGAATAGGTTATTTTCTGCCTCCTCCTTTGAAAACGTTTTTCCTGGGCAAAATACTGTAAATAAATAAATAAAAAGGCTGCAGTTTTTATCCCCATGCCCTCCCAATTAGGAGAATGAACAAAACTCCATAGCACACTTCCTGAGTTTTTTATACACTAGACCCATTAAGAAAAGGAGTACTTGTGGCACCTTAGAGACTAACAAATTTATTAGACCCATTAGTTTGCTGGGGAAAATAAAATTAGAAACATTTTATTACAATTTCCAAATTAGCATGTAACAAATGTTTCAATAATCCTTACCGAGCAAAGAATCTGTTTTGCTCAACAAGCAACTGACAGCTTTCTAATCCAGTTACATTAAAGCCCTTTTCTGAAGGTGTGAGGCACTTTTTAACTAGCTCCTTAGGGCATTGTTAGATATCATTGCTTATAGCCACTGGGAGCCACTGTGCTGTAAAAGTGATTCCTACTTCTCTCCTCATCAGTCATATACAGAAGCCTACAAGTGATTGTTATAAACATGCAAATGACCTCTACCATCCAGGAATGCCATAAATATGACTGCAAGATTGTCCATTCACATACTGTGGTCAGCCCATGCTAACACCATCCGATGAATGAGAATGATTTCCTGAGTTCTAGGGCAGAATAATTCACTTACACTGATCCATTTTTGCGGACTGATAACTTACATATAACAGTATACATTTAAGAGTGTTTTTTAAAATCAGAAAATACATATAGCAACTCAAGATGCATTTCCTATATATAACAGACTATAGACTACAGCTATGTAACAGTTTCAATCTCAGCTTCATGTGAGGACTGAATCAATTTAGTCTAAAATATGGACAACTAGGAATCAGGGGCAAAAAGCATAATATAATTTGCATTTTAGAAGTGCAGAGAGAGACCCATAAATACATGTAGACAGTTAGTAAAGAACTTCACTTTTAAGAATTTTACAGCTCTTCTGGGCTGGAGTTTGCGGAGATCAAGCTCAGGCGTTATTAAACTGCCAAGCTACAATTGATAGCAGAGGAACTATTCTTGTTGAATGAATTCTTGATATTAATCAGGAATTGTATGGGCAAAGTGCAGGATAATTCCATTGCAACTAATTACCAAAGCACTTAACATTAGTACTACAAAATACTATTGCCCAGGAATAGAGGGTGAGAAAACACTCACCTAATGGTAAACATGTGAAAGCAAATATCAACCAAAAAATGCTAAATTTAGGGCAGATTTGAGATAGTCAGATTTGTGGAATCAAATATGGCATAAGACAAACTAACAAGGATCACTCAAACTATACAAATGCCAAACTCTTTCAATATACTATCAGAAGGTAGTGCATGATGAGTGAAATTTCACCCCTGTGTAGATGACTAACATGAACCCTATGTATCACTCATTAAATCTCCACTTAAACCCTATTTTGAGGTCTTAATTGGGACATAAATGTTGCATAGACTTGGTGAAAATTTATTTTTGATTGATCTCCCAAAATATAGAACAGTAATGCACAGCTGCTGGAGTCTACATTATTCAAAAGTGAAAGACAGAAGCCAGATTTGAACCAAATAGCTACATAGATTCTCTCATAAATCATCCCGCCCCCCAGAGTTGTCTGATTATGTTGTTTCATTAGTTACAGGAATTTGTACTTCAGTTGTCTGTTGCATGGATGTATATAAGGATATACCCGTTAGAATCCTAGGAGTTCAGCTCTGAACATGATCAACCCAAATTACTTGCTTTTACAAATAGTCACGAAAATTAAGTATCAAGCTAGTTTTTAGATTTGCATAAAATTATTAAAATAGAAATAAAGTCAGAATACAAAGCAACACAAAAATCTTTTGACAGCACAATTACTGCAGCCTTTCCAGCTCTTAATAATGTACCACAGCAGAAAATCTGCCTATCCTCGTTTCTCAAAATACTACACAAAGCCTGGTCCTCTGTTTACCTGGAAAAGTAAAAAAAAGCTCACAACATGTCCTCTGTCCTCAAGGTGGTACTCCATTCTCCTCCCCTTCCCTGCAAGCCCTACCTTTCATGAAGAGTCCCTATCTGAAAAATCATGATGGTGTGGTGAAATTGCACATTTCCAAGCCCAAAAAATGTTTTTAAAAAGTTGTGTGTATTACTGTGTTCATGGTTGGTCATTGCTTTTCCCATGACCCTGAAGTTTCCTGTACTGTCCAGCTGGCTCTTGACTGCCTGGGAAGGAGTCAACTTAAAATTTCTAATCAACCAACTGGGCAGCCTTCAGTCTCTACCAATGTCTTTCTAATAAGTGCTACTTGATACCAAAGTTGATAGGCATTCTCATACCATAACGATGTGTGCAATATAAATAGACAGAAGGCTATCAGCCCATCACTGTGCCTCCTGAAATGAACCAAGCCAATAAACAGTATAGGAAGGACACAGGGAACTTTTGAGGATGTCTCCAAATGCATGATATGACTCAGCAAGTAGCACAAGCCCCAAAGGAAAGTGGGGGATAGGTTTGAGAGAGAGGAAAGAGTAGTGGAGATTGATATTACTGATCTCAGTTCTGTCCACAAAGGCTGCCAGGTCTGAGCTCCATTTTTTATTTTTTGGCAAGTTAAAGCAATGAGAGTGGATGTCTAAATATTAATATTAGGCCAAAAATATAAAGGTGAATGTGGATCATCCCCCTGTGCTCAGCTCAGCTAACAGTAAGGAACAACACCTGGTTCTCCAGTGAAATAAACTGAAGTTCACTCAGAACACATTCAAGAATTAGATCAATCCAGAGCTAGAGCAGCACTGTCATACAAGAAAAGAAAAAGCATCAGACATCTCTGGAGAGCGAGACTGATAATTCCATTGCGACTGAGTTCTCAAGGAAGGAGATATATCGCAATTAATTTTTTTTTCAGTTACTCATGCAAACCAGCACTTGACTTGTTCAAGAAGCGGAAGCTCTTGAATCATTGTTTTTATCCACTGGACCAAAGACAGCCGATAACCCGCATGGAAAAAACATGGCCCTGGGAAACGCGTTGAGCAGTTTTGCAGTAAATCTTATTTATTTCCTCTGAGTCTTCAATATCGAAAGCTCTTATGTATTTGTTATCAGCAACATGTCAAGTAATGTGATAACTTGACAAGGTTCTATTGAAGCAGCTTAGTGGGACATGCAGTACTTATGATTTCCGATAAGAAAACATTCAGAAAGGTCATATCCTCTGTAGAATTCTGTATCTCTCTGGGCTACAGCAGTTAGGTGTTTGGAAAACAAAAGTTTTGAAATATCTCCAGAAACTGTGAGTGAAAATTAGTTTGGCTGCGTAAGCACCAACTATTATGTACTTGGAACTATACAAAAACAGAATAAGCATATTAACAGAATAACTCTCCCTGCCCAAAGAGTTTCCCTAATCTGCTAGTGGATGTTTGTCAACATGCAGTAACCCTTTGGTACAACTTGGCATGATTAGTAATACGATGTCCAATTGAATAAGAAATTGGGCTTGCAAATGAGCATGCAGAGTGCATTGCTAAAGTTCTGCAGTGTAGTTTTGCAGTGCTTAAGTTGCCCCAGTCTTGTTGAGTATGGTGGTTAAAGCACAGAACTGGGAGATAGGAGATCTGGGTTCTACATAGTCCTGGCTCTGCTACAGGCTTCTTGTGTTACCTGGACAACTAGCTAAACTCTCTGTGCCTCAGTTTCACCAGTTGCATAATGGAGGAATTCATAATTGTTATTATACCCATTTTACAGATGATGAAGCGTGGGCACAGAATCCACAAAAACCAAAACATATGCACAAACCTCTGACGTGAAGCTACCAAGATTTGTACAGCCTCATTTTATACCAAAGTCACCTAGAGTGATGAAAAAAAGAAAAGGAAATTTAATTAACACAAATTATATTAAAATAACCATAAAGGTCTTATAAAAATCATTAGGAAATACCTAGGGCTTGAAGCATGCATCTGTGGAGTCTACCTAACACAAAGAAATCATGTTATAATTTCCATGGAATACTTCTTTTACAGCAAAACATTGTCTCAAAAGGATGCCATGCATTCCTCCTTCTCTACTATCACCCCCGTGCAAGTTGGCACTCCTCCGCATTTCTCTGTCCTTCTCTCTGAACAGATTGTGAACCCCTTACTCACACAAGTTGTCCAGTTGGCTTCAGTCGGACTGACTCTTGGAATGGGATCTGCCCTCTCTGGTCATGTGCATCTGAGCCAGCATGTGTTGGGGGAGGGGACAGTCGTTTACTGCTGGTATAGGATAAGTAGCAAGAGCAAGGACGAAAGCAGGAGAATTGTTCCTCAGAAGGATGAGCCCACTCAGTCATTGTGTCCACTAACGCTATTCTTGATCAGGGCTGCACCTAACAGCATAATCTTATCCACAATCTTTAATATTACATTTATTTAATGCAACCCTATGGCACCCCAGTCACACAACAGCCCTTTTTCAAAAGCATGAGAAAATCCCAGGATAACACTGACTGGAGTTTTAACACCGACTGGCTGAAATTCAAAATTTCCAGCTTGTGGGAAATTTTGACGTTTTGAAATTTGGTTTCAGTCGATTTTGATTTCCAACCAGCTTTAATTTTACAGAAAATGAGCCCAATTTTCTCCCCTACTCTGGCCAATTTTGCATCGTGTAGGCAGATCCAAATGACTAACTGGCCAGCTGAATATTATCATGGCATATGGAAATCTTCAGGTGTTGTAGAGCTAAATAGTTTGCTCAATTCCACACCCTGACTAACCACTGTAGGGGCATGACCAGGGAAAAGGAGCATGGCCAGGGCACTGCTGCATTCCAGCAACTCCCAACTACCAGAATGGCTCTGTTTGGGCCATACATAGGCAGCTGGGCACAAATTAGAGGAACAAAGCTGCACCAGGAGTTGAACCAGCACCGGGTTGGCCTCAAGAGTGAAGGTCTACAAAGGGAGCATACACCCCTCCTTAGCCCCAGGCCTTTGTGCCAAATGGAGCTTGGCCAGACCCATGAATTGGGCCCAGTGTTTTGCAACACAAATAAATTAACATCAACTGATGCCCAAGCTACCTCGATCATCATGAAAATCACCGCCCAACAATGAGTTACATGCACATATATTCCATAATATCACACCTACCTGGATGCACATAGATTACATAATATCAGAGACATGTGAACACATTCAGCTGAGTGTATAGCTTGGAACATACGTGACAAATCTCCAAATCTTTACTCGGGCCCAATGTAAATAGAGTTAACAATACTTCCAAGAAATGTTCTTAACGGTAGTTTCCAGTTGTACAAAGCCCATGCTACTTATTCCATTGAACATATTGAGCCAATTAGGTCATCTTTATTGTTACTTTTTTTTCAGTCTTTCATTCTTCCTGATGAATGCAGAGCTCTTTCACTTGAGCTCACAAGTTTTGGTGAAGAAAATGCAAATGTCATTATTGGAGTCTATTAGATAAAATGTTACCTTCACTTGAACTTGACTCAGAACAATGGTTTGATTGTAAATCTGAATCACAGCTGGAAGCCACAAGCTAAATAGCAATACGAATAATAGGAGGAGGAAAAAATGGCGCTATTAGGCAAATCAAAGAATCATAATTTACATAAACACCTGCTCATGCTTAAATCTTTTGAAAGACAATTATTTTAAATCCTGGCAAGTGCCGCAACTCAGATTGTTAATGCTCAGATATTCTTGTTCCTTTTTTCACCCAGGACACTGGTGGGATCAGAATCGGCGGATTAAGGAGTGCTGTCAGCTGTTCTGCCTGAGGGAGGATTTTCCTTATGATGAGACAGGGACAGCTCTTGATTAAAAAAAAAAGAAAGAAAAAAAAACAAACCCCTTATGACCACTTCCTAATGCCGATTGGAAATCAGCCTGATATCAGTGCTCAGGGTATTGCCACTAAGGCTAGCTCACTGGCAGAAGCCTAATTTGACCAGCAAAACTCTCCTGTAGGTGAAACCAATGTTGAGTCTTTGGATGGAGCCAAACAAATGTCAGAAAATTCAGAGGGAGATTGAAATTCTGCCTAACTTGGGATCTCATCCTTCTATATTGCCAGACCCCTGCAAACATATTAACCAGGCATATTATCTATTAGTTTGGAAACCGGGCAAATTTCTGCTTGCAAGTACACCCCCATAACTGGATTAACAGGCTGAGTGGTGTAACTGAGGGAAGATTTTTGTCCACTTCATACAACAGTGTGGACACTTACTCAAAAGAGCCAGACTCTAGCCATGATCAGCACAGAGCGATCACAATACTGGGTACTAGTGATGGGCCTGAAACCAAAACCTTGCACTTGAACACTCTTGATGTGGAGTGAGATTGTACATGGATCCAGCGTTCAATTTTGCAACTGGCTCTTGTCTCTTCAATGTGTCTAGTCAATCCTTTAGCTCCAAACACACTTTCAATTTTAGGAATGTTCAGAAGTTGAACTGGCGCTCAACTTTGTGGCTCAGGATCATTGCTGATCTTAAACTAAACTCATGGCTTTTCATCAACTTTAACTGTGCTCGTTGTGAGCATTATTTTAACTTGGCATTTTGGTGATGGATTTTTAAATTAGTGTTAATAAAGGTACCCTAGTGATGGTGCTACACATGTGGCTGGATTCTCTTGTTTGAGGCATCTCTTGTGTTCACAGGGAAGACAAACACTCAGGGCAAACTCTGCCCTGTGCACATGCATGAATCAGCAGAACTCTTGTACAAGACCAAGAAACTTAGCCCTTCGAATCTGAGTGAATATCTTGAGTGAAGCTCAAAAGTGGAGGCTAATTTACTCAGCAATCCCTCTGTTGCTTAGTAAGCACAGTCACAGTTAAAGTCTTTCCTGGCAGAACACAGGTAGGCCAAGTCCTAATTTATTCAGGTAAGCAAGATGCTAACTTGGGATTGCACCTGATATCAACAGGTAGTTTAATCACAAGAAGAAGCCTAATTAAATTAGAAGCTTTTCATGGAGGCATCCTTGACTGTTCCTTTTTTTGTTGAGATCGAATTCGCTGGACATGGATCTTGGATTTGAAAGCTTTGATTTCTTCCCCTTTGGCACCGTTGAGTCTCATTGGACTGTATGGCTTCTCCCACTTCATGCATAAAGTGACATGGAAGGAGAGCATCAGTCACATAGTTGAATGGATTTTTACTGGGAAGTTGCTCTGCTGCACTGTCCATCGTGGGGAGGGAGGCCAGAGCAGGAGCAGCGTGTACTGGAAGGCAGTGGAAAGCCAAGTCTGCAGGACTAAGAGCTAGTTCCCACAGCTTTCATCCTGTGTATGCTCCCCCCTCAGGTTCTCCACAGCACCACCACCAGCACTGTTTTGGTCACGGATATACTGCCATTGACATGGACATGCTAGCTGCCATCCAACGCTCCTGTTGCAGGGTATAAAACTCAGAGAAGAGAGTTATACTGTTGCTTCCGATAGCAGTAACTTTGCTTTATTTATTCCCTGACAGGGCAACGTAGCACTTAGAGCAGCTGTACCTGAGAATCCTCCTCTTGGGTCAGATCTTCAGCAGGTATAAATAAATGTTGGCCTCCTGAGGACCTTGTCCCTCATCTTTGTTTCAATCAGCTACTTGGAGCTAAATTCCCAAATAGGGTCAATGTGGGATGATACTCCCATATACCTGTGATTGTGTACAATCTCCTCCACTTCCCTGTACTCTTATTGGCTCACATACACACCATACTGTGGAAGGAAATATCTGGTTGATTCCTTAATACATGTGCCTTGTTCTTTAATACTTAGCTTTCTGAAATCAAGTCTTCAAGCATTTAAATGTTATTAAACCTCTGTTTGGGGATTGTATTTATTTCCAATCATATGCCAGAGATACCTGTTATCTAAGACTCATTTTAGAAACATGGGGCAGCTCTATTGATTCACACCCTCTGGTTCATTGATTCACACCCTGAACTCCAAAGATGTTTAATAACAATTAAAAACTACAATGGACTTACTTAAAGGAGTAAACAATTATTAATTAGTAAAAGTATTATTACTTTTATCATTTCCTTTGAGCTTGGCCACGCAAAAACATAGGACACAACCTTGGCTCCAAAGACCTTTCAGTCTAATTCAGGCACAGGCAGAGCATGGTTCAGATACAAATGAATCATCAGGTGACATTTCAGCTAAGAGAAGGGCCGATTTCAGAAAGATCACTTCTGGGGGGCTTTGTGGAAGAAATGTGTTTTTAAGGAAGGATTTGAAGAGAGAGAGGCAGGCTGGCTACATGGTACACAAGAAGGAGGAGCTCCAAGTACAAAAGGGCTGCATGGAAGAAGACACAGAAGTAACAATAGAAAAAAGATACCAAAAAACATGGTTAAGAGAGGAATAAAGGCAGCAAGATGGATGGCAAGAGGAAATAAAATCAGATCATGTACAGTGGTCCCCATTAAAACATCTAAGTATAGGAAATAACTATAATGTCTCCGATAAGACAGTATGGCGGCTACTGTTAAATGCTGGCTTTTTAATATTGCTCACTATAGTCTGGGGAGGAGTTGTGCGGGCCACAAAAGTGAGTATAAAAGGTAATGTTTGATGTAGAAGGTGAAGGGATCCAAAGAGGACAGGGGCACGGCCAGAGCAGCAGGAGACTAAGATGCTTTTAGCACAATCAGTTTGGATACATTTCGAGATGGAATAGCAGGAAGCCAAAGAGTCAGACTAGAATGGAGATTCAATGGGTGACCAAGGGAGATATTACTGTTACTTCACTTTATTTTTCAATACTGTTATAAAGAGTGGTAACATTAACTCTGCCATGCCTTCTAATGTTTTGAATAAGCAATTTGCATTCTGGTCCATTTCCAAACATAGTGTTGTGAATGTAACCATTTTGCTCAACCCAGAAATCTGAATTTTTTAAAAATAATCACTGCCCAGTTATGTTTGATATATTCCTGAATTTATTCCTATGGAGAGATATTGCTGAACATAAACATTTCAGAGTGCTAGTCTGAGGGAAAATTTTCTTTGAAGAGCATGAAACAGAGGCAGGGTTAAAACCTGTCATAAGATGCCAAGATATTTTTGTTATTTTTAACGGAACCAAAATTCTCTACCGGGAATCCCAAATTCTATACAGGGTTCTTGAGTGTTAGGGCCAGACCTTCACGAGGTGTAAAGCAGCATAGCTCCATGGCCCCAACTTTGCTTTGAAGTCTTTACATTAGAAAGCATTAAAACCATACACAACCAACCATCTTCCTAGGAGGTAAAGTATTAGCTCTGAAGAACAACTCCTGTATTATGTGTTTGTACAGTAGCTAGCACAATGAGGCTGCCCGTGACCTGGATTATGGTCTCTAGAAACTACCATAATAGAAACAAAAAAATTATGCAAGGGGGCTGTGGAATGTAAATTATTCCACCTAAAGTTAGGAATAGCATTGCCTCCTGGAACTGAGTCCAGAATTGCAATTCTTAGACTGCAGAACAAGAACAACAGGTTTCAGAGTAGCAGCCGTGTTAGTCTGTATTTGCAAAAAGAAAAGGAGTACTTGTGGCACCTTAGAGACTAACAAATTTATTAGAGCATAAGCTTTCGTGAGCTACAGCTCACTTCATCGGATGCATTTGGTGGAAAAAAAAACATTTTTTTCCACCAAAGTCTCTAAGGTGCCACAAGTACTCCTTTTCTTTTTTAGAACAAGAATAAGTCATACATTGTAAAAAAAATACTCCTTTAGGGCAAAACAATAAGTCTTTCTAGACTTCCATGAGGAGAAAAACAGAAGCCATCAGATTAGGAGATACTCATGTTCTGGAAAGAGAGCAGAATCTTACATATTCCACATTAAGAGTTTTGGTCCAAATCAAACCTCAACTAAGTCACCTTTTGGGGATAAACTCATGAAGATATGAGTGCAAACTGAAGCCCTTAACAGTTTATTTTGGGTTGTGTATGTCCTAGGGAATACAAAATGTGAAGCTTTATGGAAGTATGAATTAAGAACCTCAGGGAGCTGTAGAAATATTGATTCCACACAGTATGCTGTTCAGTACAAGAAAGAACTGGAGATAAGCAGCAAAGATGTATGTAACCCTGTCCTAGCACATTTCACTATCTATTAGCAAGCTCGCAGTCCTCAAATAAGCAACTGTTTAATTCATTCATTCCTAATTATTACAGTTATGATCCAGTGAGGTATAGAATACCTCCATCTCAAGTTGAGCGCCATGCAGCTCTTGGGAAATGCCGAGCACTTGGTAGGATCAGGTCAATCCTCAGTTTGTAGAAAAGACCAAGAGAGTTGTTTTTTAATCAATAGTTGGAATTAGGAATGGTAAAAGTATAGTTTGGATAAAATAGCAGCCAACTCAACTCCGCAAGCCCTATGAACCTTTGTTAACATTTATCACATTTTGTTAGTTCATTTTCCTTATTTTCAATGACTCTAGGCATTGAGGGAATGATTTCAGATAAATGGTTCTGGTTTTGACAGATTTCTGAGAGTAGATGACTTGTATTAACCCTCCTTTTTATTCTGGTCAGCCAGGTTATAGGGAAGAGATCTTTTTGTGCATGGTGACGAAATGATATGGAATTCCGACGTACTGGCTAAAGAGAGAAGATTATGGATGAGTGGTTAGAGCAGCAACAGTGACTCAGAGCTCTTGGGTTCCAGTGTCAGCTTTCGATACCTTCAGATAACTTTTTTATACCAGAAGACTGATCGAATTTTTCCCTACCTTTTCATTAATTATTCAGATATCAGCAAGCAGATTTTTTTTAAGATCTAAGAAGGGGTTTGCAGGAAAGTCCAGTGCAATCGCAACCACAGCTTTCATTGCCCACCAAAACCAAAATAAATAGTCTCAATCCCATGTACTTGCTGAACTGTCCAATCATGGTCTAACTATAAGCAATGGCCCATCCTATACTGAAGGAGGAAAAAAAATCAGGTTCAGGATACTTTCTCCATAACTACACACCTGCAATGCAAAATCTCTGGATTTCTTCCTTAGAGAAGACAGGCTAGTTTTTTTTTAAATTATACCTAAAAAGTGTTAAAAAAAATACTGCTTTGAAACAGTTAGAGAGAGAGAGAGGGAGAGGGAAAGGCAGAAAGAGCTAATATGTTGTGTGAATCTCAAAGACCCTTGCAAATAAGGGATCATCATTTTAATTCTCAAGTAGAAATTCCTTTAAGGATTTCTAACAATTCATAAATGAGTCCTGATGCCCAATCCAATTCAATTAAAAAATGGATAAGTCAAAAAGTGGAAAGTAAAAATGCCAAGCCTGTGTATCTTCTCACTTATGAATCAATCGAGCATTCATGAATCCATCCCAGTGTGATTGCAAGGATCTGAGCATTCTACATTATTACCGTACTGTAGTTCATTTAATACAGCAACTATAGTTCATTTAACGCTGTGCTGGCTTCTCTTGCATTTTCCTCATATAAAAGTTAAGTATCCACTACAAAAATGAATCATCTAAACTCCAGGTAAAAGCTATCACAGTATGAAAGTAGAGATCATGCTGTGAAAATGATATCAAATGTTATATAAAAAGAGCTATCCTATTTGAAAGTGTTTGTGGTTTGTAGTTTACCTCCTGTTAGTGGTTCTCTCTGTATTGATTTCAAAAACCTGCTCAGAAAGCTAAACTCAGAATTTTTATGGAAGTATCTATAGTGTGCAGCCTGTTAGCATCTTTTCAGGAGCGGAAAACCAATATAGATGTATTACACACCAAAAACAACTTACATTAAAAGAACATTAAAGCTGTAAAGTCAAGCTTTCAAAAGTTTGGAAATGTTCAGCCCCCTTGCGCGTATGCATTATGATCTTTAATTACATGATCACATACTCTTATTTCCACAGAACCCCTGCCTCATTCAGTGTACTGGATGGACCTGCTTTGGGAACAATCAGGGTCATGCAGTGAAGGACATTGTTGTCTGTAAGACACTGCCTCATTAGTTTGAGAAGTCTGAAGGTGTGTAATATTTCTGCAGAATTTGGAAGGTGTTTAATGAATGAGGCAGGGGATTGCAAGAAGAGAAAGGATGGTCTCATGGTTAAGTCAAATGAACACTGCCCTGGAAAAGTTGATTCTATCTGTGCCTCTTCTATAGCCACAGAGTTCCTAAGTGAGGATAGGCAAGTTATTTAAACCAGCCTCTTATCACAGATGGCTATGTTTCTCATTTTCTGGGTACCCAACTTGAAACACCTGGGGCCTCATTTGCAGAATGCTGAGCACTCACAGCTGCAAATGAAGTCAAGGGAGTTTTGCTCTGAACAAATAAAGTACTAATAATGAGAAGTACTCTGAAATAACAAGCCCTGGGTGTCACAAATTGGGCATCCAAAATTAGTGAATATCTTAGACCTTAATCTCTCTGGACCTCAGTTCCCCAGCTATTAAAAAAGGGATAATATCCCCTCATCTCTCAAAGTTGCTGTGAAAATAAATTCATTAATATTTGTGAAAATCTCAAATACTATAGCGATGAGCATAAGAGAAAGGCCCATGAGGAAATCACTAATTCTGTCTTCAGAGCAAAGTGTGAATAGCATGTACTAGACAAGACATGGGGCCACATATTGAACAATGAGAAGGAACAAAATATTGAATAGCTGCTCATTAAGTGAGCACCATCCACCCTATGAACCAAATGAGGCAGGGGTCCTGTGGGAAAAATATTATGAGATCATGTAATTAAAGACAGTGTCACAATACATAAAAAGAAAAGGAGTACTTGTGGCACCTTAGAGACTAACAAATTTATTAGAGCATAAGCTTTCGTGAGCTACAGCTCACTTCATCGGATGCATTTGGTGGAAAAAACAGAGGAGAGATTTATATACACACACACACAGAGAACATGAAACAATGGGTTTATCATACACACTGTAAGGAGAGTGATCACTTAAGATAAGCCATCACCAACAGCAGGGGGGGGAAGGAGGAAAACCTTTCATGGTGACAAGCAGGTAGGCTAATTCCAGCAGTTAACAAGAATATCAGAGGAACAGTGGGGGGTGGGGTGGGAGGGAGAAATACCATGGGGAAATAGTTTTACTTTGTGTAATGACTCATCCATTCCCAGTCTCTATTCAAGCCTAAGTTAATTGTATCCAGTTTGCAAATTAATTCCAATTCAGCAGTCTCTCGTTGGAGTCTGTTTTTGAAGCTTTTTTGTTGAAGTATAGCCACTCTTAGGTCTGTGATCGAGTGACCAGAGAGATTGAAGTGTTCTCCAACTGGTTTTTGAATGTTATAATTCTTGACGTCTGATTTGTGTCCATTCATTCTTTTACGTAGAGACTGTCCAGTTTGGCTACCTACATGCCTCTAGCTTTCCTCCAGATCATACCACTCGATCCATTGTCTACAGCCAAGCGCTACGATATAACCGCATTTGCTCCAACCCCTCAGACAGAGACAAACACCTACAAGATCTCTATCATGCATTCCTACAACTACAATACCTGCTGAAGTGAAGAAACAGATTGACAGAGCCAGAAGAGTACCCAGAAGTCACCTACTACAGGACAGGCCCAACAAAGAAAACAACAGAACGCCACTAGCCATCACCTTCAGCCCCCAACTAAAACCTCTCCAACGCATCATCAAGGATCTACAACCTATCCTGAAGGACGAGCCATCGCTCTCTCAGATCTTGGGAGACAGACCAGTCCTTGCTTACAGACAGCCCCCCAATCTGAAGCAAATACTCACCAGCAACCACACACCACACAACAGAACCACTAACCCAGGAACCTATCCTTGCAACAAAGCCCGTTGCCAACTCTGTCCACATATCTATTCAGGGGATACCATCATAGGGCCTAATCACATCAGCCACACTATCAGAGGCTCGTTCACCTGCGCATCTACCAATGTGATATATGCCATCATGTGCCAGCAATGCCCCTCTGCCATGTACATTGGCCAAACTGGACAGTCTCTACGTAAAAGAATGAATGGACACAAATCAGACGTCAAGAATTATAACATTCAAAAACCAGTTGGAGAACACTTCAATCTCTCTGGTCACTCGATCACAGACCTAAGAGTGGCTATACTTCAACAAAAAAGCTTCAAAAACAGACTCCAACGAGAGACTGCTGAATTGGAATTAATTTGCAAACTGGATACAATTAACTTAGGCTTGAATAGAGACTGGGAATGGATGAGTCATTACACAAAGTAAAACTATTTCCCCATGGTATTTCTCCCTCCCACCCCACCCCCCACTGTTCCTCTGATATTCTTGTTAACTGCTGGAATTAGCCTACCTGCTTGTCACCATGAAAGGTTTTCCTCCTTCCCCCCCTGCTGTTGGTGATGGCTTATCTTAAGTGATCACTCTCCTTACAGTGTGTATGATAAACCCATTGTTTCATGTTCTCTGTGTGTGTGTGTATATAAATCTCTCCTCTGTTTTTTCCACCAAATGCATCCGATGAAGTGAGCTGTAGCTCACGAAAGCTTATGCTCTAATAAATTTGTTAGTCTCTAAGGTGCCACAAGTACTCCTTTTCTTTTTGCGAATACAGACTAACACGGCTGCTACTCTGAAACCTGTCACAATACATATACATAAGGGGGTCAAATTAAGTTTGCACAGCTAACCTTAATTCTAGTATTTCTTAACTTTTGAGTGTTTGACTTTACAATATTAACAACATTCTTTTAATATAGTTTGTGTGTGGCCTAGGTTTTTTTTAAAAGCAAACTGAAAAATCAGAAATTCTATAATGTAGCATCATATTGGTACCCTCAAAGATCAGCAACATTGGATCTTTTAGATCAGTGGTGGGCAACCTGCGGCCCATCAGGGTAATCCGCTGGCAGACCATGAGACATTTTGCTGATGTTGACCGTCTGCAGGCACGGCCCCCCGCAGATCCCAGTGGCCGCATTTTGCCATTCCCGGCAAATGGGAGCTGTGGGAAGCGGCAGGCTGCAGGCATATGCTCGCTGCTGCTTCCTGCAGCTCCATAGGCCAGGAACAGTGAACCGCAGCCACTGGGAGCTCCGGGCGGCTGTGCCTGCTGACGGTCAACATCAGCAAAATCTCTCACGACCCGCAATCAGATTACCCTGATGGGCCACGAGTTACCCACCCCTGCTTTAGATCCACAGCACAGACCTCCACCGCTTTAACCAATGGAGTCACTGTTAGCTGTAGTAGATTGTTACTGTCTATGTGGACCAGCACTAGATGGGGCTAAGACCGGTTCATGTAGACAATTTGCCAGCACCTCAAGTTTGCTGTTATTCATAATGAGTATTCATTTTCAGTGGGCTAGGAAAACAGAGTAAGAATGACCCTACAGCCTCGTAATTAGTGCACTCACTTAGGATGTGGGACACCCAGGTTCAAGTCCCTGCTCCAATGATTGTTTAATTATTTATAAAAAGTGGAACAGCTTCAAGAGGAGAAATTGAAAAAGTCTCACACTTGACTATCTTAGCACCCAGAAGCTAGGATACGCTCCTACAATATGGGACACCCAAGTTCAAATCCCTTCTCCTTTTCAGGCAGAGGGAGTCTGCCACACCCAGGAGAGTATCCTAGCCACAGTGCTAAAGATTATATGAGAGCTCCTCCCCTCCCCACAGCTTTCTGTTAATCTAATGCTTGGCTTTTGTCAAAATGCCCAAAATCAAAACAAAAAATTTCAAGTCAGGTCAAAACAAAATTTTTTGTTTTCACATTGAAAAATCATAGAATATTAGGATTGGAAGGGACCTCAAGATGTCATCTAGTCCACCCCCCTGCTCAAAGCAAGACCAATCCCCAAATGGCCCCTCAGGGATTGAACTCACAACCCTGGGTTTAACAGGCCAATGCTCAAACCACTGAGCTATCCCTCCCCCAAAATGTTCTGGTAATTTAGTCAAAACTATTCAGTGAACTCAGTGTGAATTTGCAAATAGTTTATTTACAGAATAATACAGTTTCAGTTAACTTGAAACTATTTGCCCCCCTCCCCCCAAAAAATTCAGCTAGCTCTAGTAAAGAAACTATATTTCCCCTGGGAGCAGACAGACTAGCAAAAGTGTTTAGACATCTCTCTGAAATGTTTGCAGGCAGCCACTGCACTGACGCCATAGTCTCATCTCAACTCAACTCATGAACTTGCAGGAAATATGACAATTCAATATCCAACTAAAGCCACAAATGCAGCTGCCGACCCCAGAACTTAGGCACTCAGATACTTCTGTTTATACGGATCGCACAACTATGACAGAAGGATAGGAAAAAACTGCCGAAAATAAGGTGCATCAAATTCACAAAAGCATGCGGCACCTGTACTAGCTGAGACAGAGCCATGCTAAACCAGGATCCCGCATGCACAAATGCTGAAGTGTATTGCAATGAGAGAAAAGCATAAAACATAATACTGATTAATGTAATAAGCTGAACCAAAGGGAAATACTGGGGCCACATTCACTCACCCCAGAGGAAATAGAGAAAACAAAAATTTGGAAAAACAGCCAAGTACACACCAACATGCCTCCATCAAATAAGAAAGAGAGGCTCCAGCAGGTGACTGGCAAGTAGTGGGAGGTGTTGTATTTCAAAGATGTGCCTCAGCCACAAACTTCTCCTTGTACTCCACCGAGTCTCTGAGGGGAGAATAATTTATGTTATATCATTTTATGGACTACAACACACTTCCCTCCCCCAGGTCCAGCAAGCTTTGCTGGCTGATATGCAGGGCATGTATTCCATGTCCCACCCACTCATTTCCAGGGGGATGTATCTCCAGCCCAGCCCTCTGGCTCCTCTAAGCAACAGGAACCAGGAATCAGAAAGTCCTAACATGGCTATGCAAGTGGGACTGGAAATCACTATTCCCTCCTACTTCCCTGCTTTCCCCCCACTCTAACCCTAATCTAGCCCTTCAATTAAAAGTAAGTGGCTGTGTGTTCTCATTTTGTAAAGGCCTCAAGCTGTCTGCTCTAGACTTGTCTGCAGTGTCCTGTAACATGAGGATTTTCATACAGGATATTCAAAGACAGTATCAACTTGAGCATGGTCATCGACTCATGGCTCTTACAAGCTCATCTTCACTTTCCCATTTCTTCCTCTTGCCACAATGTACTAGAATTGTAAAATAAACTCTGCAATTTGTTTAAACTTGGACACATCATTATGTCCAGGGTAAAAAAACCAAAACCAATGGGACTAGCAATGAAGCAATACATCACCTTCATGTTCAATGTATAACTCAGCACTGCTCTATGTAGCCCCAAGAGCCTATCTGTTCCCAGTGTGGGACATCTGCCCATTTGCAACAGGTTCAGCTGGTAGAATAGCAGGTTATATTTTTTCTGAATGTCGCTGCAGTCTCTCTCGGATCCAGATATTTTACACATAACAGTCAGCATGCTGTGAACACATTCCTTATTAGGGAGAAATTTGTGCACAATCAGGTTAACAGTGCGGGTGAAACACAGTACGCGTTCAGATCCCGTGTCTACACATCCAATGCTACTGCCATTATTCAAAATGACAGTCCCCAAAGGAAATCCATTAGTAGTCAGCCAGTTACTGGTTTCCTTCTTCAGTGTACATACATATAATAATTTGTGTCCCTAACTCCCTCAAGGCCAGAAACTGAAATGGCATTATTCTGCCTATGATCTTCAATGGGACTAGGTCCCGGTAGTGAAACAAGGAACAGGAGGAAGAGGCTGCTGTAGAAAAGTTGCAAATTCATCCCTCGAAGCCAGTGGTAAAAAGAACAAAAACAAAAACAGCAAAGGGCCCCCAGCAGCAAAAAATGCGCTGAGGACAACAGTTTGCACCCAGCAAGCCAGCAGTACCAACTACGAAGGTAACGGGGCCTTGGTGGTGCAGTGCACCAATTCCCCACTGCAGCCTTGCTTGGCTGCAAAACCAGTGGGAACAGCTCCGATGAATCCAGCCCCTACATTATAAATGCATGTGTAGGTACAGAGTACAATATGATGGCTGGTCTATTCAACAGAGCAGCAGTAAAGATTTTAGTGCTATTCTCCAGTTAGTAAGTTATAAATTCTTGTACAGCCACTGCAATACAAACGTTATGTCTCTCTGGGAAAACTATAGCTATCTGAATAAAGAACAGAGCAGAGAACAGCTCTTGGAGCAGCACCCAGACTCTGAAAGATGGTGTTTTATCCAGTTAGCCACTAAGTGGAGCTACCCAGTCAGAAAGGTAGAGAAAACTTTGTTTTTCAGTCCTAAATTACCTCCAGTTCTCTTAGAAGCAATGTTTTAATGCTCACAGGTAAAACAAAAGACAAGGTTTAAAGGGTTAAAAAGAATAGCCCTAATTGTCCTGGTCATGCATTTTGTATTGATTTACATGGAGCAGGGTTCATTTTGCCATGCTGATTACAGGAATATTTGGATGGTTTTATCTTATAATAAATCATATTATTCCACCTGACTTCCATTCCTGATTCCAGTTGTGAGGCTGTATCTGGCACTCCTGACCCATTGCATTCACCTAGCGCTGCAGGGCCACGAACAGTGCTGCAGTGAGATGTTTACTATACAGGTCAAGCATTTGTGGAGAATTCCCAGCAAGGTGCTTGATGTTCTTCAACTGTCAGGTGAGGAGGTGAAGAGTGACTTGAAAAATGGGCTGATTCAGTCACTGAACTGATTGAAAATATCACTCCGCTTCCAGGACATAACCTCTCAGAACTCCTGAGTTCATGAGGTATGTTAACTTCTTTCCTGGCTCAATGCTCCCAGAAAGTGGCATGAGGAGGTTGCTCCTCTTCCCTTAGGGGACTAGCTAGGGTGACCAGATGTCCCAATTTTATAGGGACTGTCCCGATATTTGGGGCTTTTTCTTATATAGGCTCCTATTACTCCTCACCAATTTTTCACACTTGCTGACTGGTCACCCGAGAACTAACCTACGGAGTTCCACAGGGATGCATCCCCCCATCCTGTTCCAGATGTCTCTACCACAGTTGCACTCAGGGGAGGTGTTTGAGCTGGATCCCCCTCAATTTAAAGGACAATTTAAAGGAGGTTGGTGGTAGAGCATTCTCAGTGAGGGGTCCTCAGCTCTGAAAGAGACATGCTCCCGAGTCTGAAACAGCCTGCCTCTATTGGCCTTCAGGGAAAGCTGCAAGGCTTATATGTTTATATAGAGGTTTTTGAGGGAAATCATATTTGTCCAGTGGAGAGGAATATGGTTTTCAGGGGGAGAAAATTTAAAATTTATAGCATGAGCATCTAGTACCTGGGAGGATAGACACTCCTTTTGCACATGTTAAAAGAAAGAATGAATAATAAATACAATAATTTGTAGTCACGTAAGGGCTTGAGCCAAAGACCACTGAAGTAATTGGGAGGCTTAGCACTGCAGACACCATGTTTCTCAGTGAGGCATAAAAACGCAGCATCCTTGATTAAACTCATGATCTCCTATCTCAACTGCTTTAGCTGATGAGCTAAAGGAGTATCTCCATTCTACCTCAGTTAGCAGAAAGAAGGTATAAGCTTTTGAGCAAATCTGATTTCATTCAGTAGAGGGCAATGGTTCATATGCATATAAACTGGACTATTACACTGCATAGTCAATCCAAGATACACGTATACATCTGCTACTAACAGTATTTAGGGATGTGAATTTGGCTATTTATCATAGAATCTTGGGTTAGTTGTGCAACAAATTAACTTAATTCCATATACATTAGTCCATGGCAAGGTATGCTAATCACAGCTTCACATCACAGTACTTGTGAATGGACAAAATGTACCTTCTCACATCCACCATGACTGGTCAAAATATGGAAATAGGGGTTGAGGAAGGAAATTCCATAAGTAATTTTGCTGAAATTTTTCCCCAGTTTTGACCTTTTTGAATTTTTGCAACTAGCTTTAATACGGGCTCCAACAAACAATGTTTTGTAAACAAAAGACTCAACAAATATTAATACTTAGATTAATAAATATTGGTATTGTCATTGAGGGTTTTTAACAAAAATCCTGAAGAGAAATTTGATAAAGGAGGTTAAATATTCCAAAACATTTTCAATAAATGTTGCTGTTATTCACCGAACAATGTATTCAAAACATCGTATTCAGTCAGCTAAAGAATTAGTCAAATGCTGTAAGAAAAAAAATGGAGAAGTAAATTAGTAAATGAAAAACAGCCAAATTTGCTTAACTCTGTATTCAGTTACGGTCTAGTTCTCCTCCCATTGTTATCAATGCAAATTAAACATATATCCATTGAAGTCAATGCAGTTCCACCAATGTAAAATCAGAGTAAATGAGATCAGAATCAGGCCTATCATATTTGATCAGCTATAGTATTTAGGCAGGTGAACCATCTTTTCACCTCAAAGAGCAAGAAATGTGAAAAGATTTGAAAGAACTAGGAAGGTACCACTTGGGTGGTGAAATGTATTTATTTCACCATTTATGAGACCAATAACATTGCACAAGGTATAGCAAGAGATACGATTGTAAGAGTGTGAAGTCACATATTCTGATCTCATTTCTCAATCTCTCTCCCCACCATCCCCTCCACCCAGTTTGATAGAGCAATCTGAAGATGGTCTGCTAATGATGGCCACCCCATGATAGGTCTCCAAGTGGAATCAGCCGTATAGTTATAGAACATGTGACACAATTACTCTGAAACAGACTCACTTTGTCCTCCCACAATGGCAAAGTTAATGCCAAGCAAAACAGGAACCACTTGCCCAAAGAGAGGCTAACTTCTGCTATAGGAAAACTGGACGCAGACATGGACAGTGGAGTATTTTGCTGTAATTATACAATTTTCCAACAATGCTGCTTCATTTATAAAAGCCGTAACTGGAATTACGAGACAGTTAATTGAAACCATTGTCTCTTTAAAACCTGTAGTACTGCAAAGTTACACTGATTAATTGCACACAGCAGGACTTTTGACTTCTAAGATCCTTCCCCAACATTTCTTTATAACTTTGCCATCAGTTCCATAATACACTAGTAATCTGGGTCATCAAAGGTGGTAGTTAAAGCTCCTTTCATCTGCAGTGTTCTGTTAAAACTAAACTGTGTGGTTCCCAAACCTAAAAGTAATACTTATTTTTCAATAGAGCTTTGTAAACTTTGCAAATACTGGAAGGTCACTTATGTTTTCAAGGCCATTTAGCAAGGTCAGGTTGTAATGAGCTGCAACTACTTTATTTGCGATTTGTGGCTCTGAGGGATTAATTGTCCCTACTCTGTCTCATCCACAATCTAAGGCAGAATTGTCAAAATGATCCATGGCTTTCGTCCCCAGGCCCATGGTTTCATTATTAAGGTGCATTCTAATCGATAGTAGCATTTTTAACATTTTACCCCTTACGTTTTATCAATCCTTATTATCTAATGACCAATACTGAACTGGCACAAGGTTTTTCAGAAACACACTGACAGATTACAACAGGCAGTCACATGCATTTGTAATTGGACTTCATTACCATTATAAGTGCTAAATGGGAATAGAATAGAAAGGCAGAAAAAATGCACTCAGTTCACTATATTTGTTGTATTTCTTAGAAACGCTGCATGAGTTATATTAGTAAATCTTAATTTAAAAAATAAACTCTGAACAACTTGGGATCACTTTCAGACTGAAATGCTTGATTCACTCTACTCCAAAGGCATGAATGATATCCATGGCTTTGAGAATATGGCATCTAGAAATTATAGTACTCTATGATTACTCTGTTTAGGCAAAGAAAATACCCATAAGAAACTTAGCACTTGCCTTAATTCTTTTGTTGTTTTGAATTTGGTGGTTATTAATTACTTTGATTCTTTGTAATAAGTTAATGTTCAGATTTACCAAAGAGAGATAAAACAGATCAATTTTCTTTGTCTATCGGATGGAGACTGGAGCTATGACAATTTACACCAGACAATTTACACTGCCTCATTGCCCAAGTTGTTTAGAAAAGAGTAAATGGGCCAGATTCTCAGAGGGTGTAAATTGGCATAATTCCACTGAAGTCAATGCTGTTACACTGATTCTGCATGTGTTGAATATCTGGCCCCATAATTGTCATAAAAAGATTATTGCAGAGGACTGAAATTTTCCAGCCTGCAGAATAAGTGGAATAATTAAATTCCATAGCATCCATCAGTTCTCAGGCATATAGGAAATGCCTAACCTCTCTAATGAAATAACAGTGTTACTCCATGTACGTCCCACTTTCCTGAGCTCACTCAGGCTCCTGGAAACTTGGCCACCGCACTCTTTTCAACCTTGCCTTGCCAAAGCTACCAAGGCTCTCTGGACTGTATGTTAAATTGTGTAACCCACATTTTTATGAATGCAGCCAACAACAAAGCACATGACGTGACATTAAACATTAACGCAAACATTCAAAAGTTTAGAATCCCAGATAAAGCTCGCATTTACCCAAACCTTACCTGAATGAATAAGAATTGGGCCTGAGCTGCATTTCTAGAACTAGATCTGACTACCAACATAGTGGGTAAAATGCTGACCCCTTTGAAGTCAATGGATTTTACAAATCACTTGTTCAGAACTGGGATTTTGGTTAGCTCTTAGCAGCAGCAACATTGGACTACTTCATCATAATTTCACCTCTGGCTGCCATTTTGTGCTCCGGAATCTCAGCTTTCATTTTTATAAAAGAAATTCAGTCCTTATAGTTACAAAGAAAATCTCCTAAACGTGAACCAAGTGTAAACAATGCCGTTATGTCTAAGCCTGCATGCAGCCTGAAACTGCTCTGAGGGAGGTGTGAAATTTCCTTTTTATCTCAATTGAGTGTTAACCAGAAATCCTGATAATGGTAATTTAAAAGTCAACATTGTTAACCATTTTATTGCTTTTCTTAAGTGACAGACAGTAAAAGTGCCACCAATAGGAAAGAAACACGTTTCTGCCTCAGGTCATTCTGAATTTGTTGAATATAGTGCATTTCTGTGCTGTTCTTGTGAGACTTCTACCCACAAAGGTAGAAATTTCTCCATTTAAGGTGAAATCTCATGAGAATTATAGTAAGTGACCTATAGCACAGTATCTACAACTATATTTATGTATGTATAGCTACTTAAAAAAATAAATAAATAAAAAATCAAGACACTTACAGGCTAACCTTCCAGTACACCAAGTGAGGTAATACAAATGAAAGTCAGTCTGTTAATGAACTAGTGACTCGAGTCAGCCTGGGTTTATGCTGACTTCTGCCTGACAATGTCCACCATGATGGGGAAGTTGTCGCAGGCTTCTCTCCAGCATTTGCTATATGAGAAGAGGGTATGGCCATATTCCTAGAAGATGCACAGAGTCTGCTCATCCCTCAACATCCTTGCCCAAAAGGATCCTAAATTCAAATTTGTGACATTTTGAGCTTTAACATATTTTGTTGCAAACTTTCCTGATTTGGCTGAGAAAAAGCCACAGAAAAACCACAGTCTTTTTTTATTATTAATTATTATTATTATTTTTGCCTTTTTCCACAGCAAATTAAAATACATTTTATTTTCAATGTGAAACTTTCAGAGCTGCTCTAGAAGCAACTTCTTCTGGGACTCGAGACAAATTTGAAGCTTCCACTCAAATTCCTGTACTCCTTTATGAGAATATTCAGGTTTGTTTTTCATTTAGTGATATGAAACCAATTTAAATGAGAGAGGAGGATGGACCAAAATGTTGGGGATGGCCACTTCGAAGTGGTAGAAAGGTTCAGATCTGCAGGCAAGCAATGTGACTTGGGCCTAGCTCTATAAAGTATGTTTGCACTATTTGTTTGAGAGGTTTATACAGTCACCCATCACTGTAGTATTTGACTACTTTCCACATATTGATACTGTGAACACTTGTGCACATGCTTAACTTTATGTCATGAGTATTATCTCTGTGTTCCCCCAATCTGTTCATTGTATTCCAGTGATGAGCTGCCAAAATCTTAACAACTGGTTCCCTATAAAAAGTTCTGATTTAAGGGATGTGCCCCAGTATGTATTTTTTGTACCAACAAGGTTACCATATGTCCGTATTTTCCCGGGAGGAATTTTTAAAATTTAAAATTTAAAAATTCCTCCCAGACGGCGATTTAAGAACCAAAAAGCCTGACCTGTCTGGGAAAATATGGATGTATGTTAACCCTGCCTAAAGTTCTTTTTTAAAAAGATGGGCCTGAACTAGAAATGAGCTCCGTTTCACATGTGTGGGTCCCTGCCACTCCCTGGGGGTGTGCTAGGGTGACCAGATGTCCCGATTTTTAAGATATATGTCTTTTTCTTATATAGGCTCCTATTACCCCCCACCCCTGTCCTGATTTTTCACACTTGCTGTCTGGGCACCCTAGGATGTGCACATGTGTGAGTCCCAGCTGCTCCCTGCCCCCCGTCATTGAAGCAGGTGTGCAGGATTACTGCCCTGGGAACTGCAGGGCACCAGTGGACGTAGGGCCAGCTGCAGACAGGGGCGTGGGGCAGGGCTAGCTGGAGGCAGGGGGTGCAGGGCTGGCTGTGGGCAGAGCAGGGAGTGCGGAGCTGGCTAGAGACAGGACGGTGCGGGGATTGTGGAACTGGCTGGAGGCAAGGGGTGTAGGGCTGGCTGGAGACAGTGCAGGGACTGGCTGGAAACAGGGGTTGGCTGCTGGCAGGGCGGGGGGGGAGGACTGGCTGGAGACGGGGCTGGCTGAGGGCAGGGCGGGGGTGTGTGGGGCAGGGGTTGGCTGGATACAGGGCAGGGGGCGCAGCAGGGGCCGGCTGCAGGCAGGGGGTGCAGGGCTGGCTGGAGACAGGGCAGGGGGTGCGTGCGGCAGGGACTGGCTGCGGGCAGGGCGGGGGTGCGATGGTGGCTGCGGACAGGGCAGGGGGTGCGGGGGTGGCTGGAGGCAGGGGCTGGCTGTGGGCAGGGCAGGGGGTGCAGCAGGGGCGGGCTGCGGGCAGGCAGGGGGTGCGAGGGTGGCTGCGGGCAGGGCAGGGGGTGCAGCAGGGACTGGCTGCGGGCAGGGCGGGGAGTGCGAGGGTGGCTGCGGGCAGGGCAGGGGGTGCAGCAGGGGCTGGCTGCGGGCAGGCATGGGGTGCGGGGGTGGCTGGAGGCATGGGCTGGCTGTGGGCAGAGCAGGGGGTGCGGGGGTGGCTGTGGGCAGAGCAGGGGTGTGGCAGGGGCTGGCTGTGGGCAGGGCAGGGGGTGCGGGGGTGGCTGGAGACAGGGGCTGGCTCTGGGCAGGGTGGGGGGTGCGAGGGTGGCTGCGGGCAGGGCAGGGGGTGCAGCAGGGGCGGGCTGCGGGCAGGCAGGGGATGCGGGGGTGGCTAGAGACAGGGGCTGGCTGCGGTCAGGGTGGTGGGTGCAGCAGGGGCTGGCTGTGGGCAGAGCAAGGGGTGCGGGAGTGGCTGTGGGCAGGGCAGGGGTGTGGCAGGGGCTGGCTGTGGGCAGGGCGGGGGGTGGGAGGGTGGCTGCGGGCAGGGCAGGGGGTGCAGCAGGGGCAGGCTGCGGGCAGGCAGGGAGTGCGGGGGTGGCTGGAGACAGGGGTTGGCTGTGGGCAGAGCAGGGGGTGGGAGGGTGGCTGTAGGCAGGGCAGGGGTGTGGCAGGGGCTGGATGCGGGCAGGCAGGGGGTGCGAGGGTGGCTGCGGGCAGGGCAGGGGGTGCGGGGGTGGCTAGAGGCAGGGGCTGGCTGTGGGCAGGGCGGGGGGTGCGAGGGAGGCTGCGGGCAGGGCAGGGGGTGCAGCAGGGGCTGGCTGCGGGCAGGGCGAGGGGTGCGAAGGTGGCTGTGGGCAGGCAGGGGGTGCGGGGGTGGCTGGAGGCAGGGGCTGGCTGCGGGCAGGGTGGTGGGTGCAACAGGGGCTGGCTGTGGGCAGAGCAGGGGGTGCGAGGGTGGCTGTGGGCAGGGCAGGGGGTGCAGCAGGGGCTGGGTGCAGGCAGGCAGGGGCTGCGGGGGTGGCTGGAGGCAGGGGCTGGCTGTGGGCACGGCAGGGCAGGGGTGTGGCAGGGGCTGGCTGTGGGTGCGAGGGTGGCTGGAGGCAGGGGCTGGCTGTGGGCAGAGCAGGGGTGTGAGGGTGGCTGCGGGCAGGGCAGGGGTGCAGCAGGGGCTGGGTGCAGGGGTGGCTGGAGGCAGGGGCTGGCTGTGGGCAGAGCAGGGGGTGCGAGGGTGGCTGTGGGCAGGCAGGGGGTGCGAGGGTGGCTGGAGGCAGGGCAGGGGGTGCAGCAGGGGCTGGCTGTGGGCAGGGCAGGGGTGTGGCAGGGGTTGGCTGCGGGCAGGGCAGGGGATGCGGGGGTGGCTGGAGGCAGGGGCTGGCTGCAGGCAGGCTGGGGGTGCAGGGGTGGCTGCGGGCAGGGCAGGGTGGGGGGTGCGGGGGTGGCTGGAGGCAGGAGGTGGCTGGGTGCAGCCTGGGGGTGCGGGGGTGGCTGCGGGCAGGGGCTGGCTGCAGGCAGGGCAGCGGGTGCGGGGGTGGCTGGAGGCAGGGGCTGGCTGCGGGCAGGCAGGGGTTGCGGGGGTGGCTGCGGGCAGGACAGGGGGTGCAGCAGGGGCTGGCTGCGGGCAGGCACGGGCTGCGGGGGTGGCTGGAGGCAGGGGCTGGCTGCGGGCAGGGTGGTGGGTGCAGCAGGGGCTGGGTGCAGGCAGCGGGTATGGGGGTGGCTGCGGGCAGGGCAGGGGGTGCAGCAGGGGCTGGGTGCAGGCAGGGGGTGCGGGGGTGGCTGGAGGCAGGGGCTGGCTGCGGGCAGGGTGGTGGGTGCAGCAGGGGCTGGGTGCAGGCAGCGGGTGCGGGGGTGGCTGCGGGCAGGGCAGGGGGTGCAGCAGGGGCTGGGTGCAGGCAGGGGGTGCGGGGGTGGCTGTGGGCAGGGCAGGGGGTGCGGGGCTGGCTGCGGGCAGGGCAGGGGTGTAGCAGGGGCTGGGTGCAGGCAGAGGGTGCGGGGGTGGCTGGAGGCAGGGGCTGGCTGCGGGCAGGGTGGTGGGTGCAGCAGGGGCTGGGTGCAGGCAGCGGGTGCGGGGGTGGCTGCGGGCAGGGCAGGGGGTGCAGCAGGGGCTGGGTGCAGGCAGGCGGTGCGGGGGTGGCTGCGGGCAGGGCAGGGGGTGCGGGGGTGGCTGGAGGCAGGGGGTGGCTGCGGGCAGGCAGGGGGTGCGGGGTGGCTGTGGGAAGGGCAGGGGGTGCGGGGCTGGCTGCGGGCAGGGCAGGGGTGTAGCAGGGACTGGGTGCAGGCAGGGGGTGCGGGGGTGGCTGTGGGCAGGGCAGGGGGTGCGGGGCTGGCTGCGGGCAGGGCAGGGGTGTAGCAGGGGCTGGGTGCAGGCAGGGGGTGCGGGGGTGGCTGGAGGCAGGGGCTGGCTGCAGGCAGGGAGTGCGGGGGTGGCTGCGGGCAGGGCAGGGGGTGCGGGGGTGGCTGGAGGCAGGGGCTGGCTGTGGGCAGAGCAGGGGGTGCGGGGGTGGCTGGAGGCAGGGGCTGGCTGCGGGCAGGGCTGGGGGTGCAGGGCTGGCTGCGGGCAGGGCAGGGGTGTAGCAGGGGCTGGGTGCAGGCAGGGGGTGCGGGGGTGGCTTGGGGCAGGGCAGGGGTGCAGCAGGGGCTGGCTGCGGGCAGGGGGTGCGGGGGTGGCTGGAGGCAGGGGCTGGCTGTGGGCAGAGCAGGGGGTGCGGGGGTGGCTGGAGGCAGGGGCTGGCTGTGGGCAGAGCAGGGGGTGCGGGGGTGGCTGGAGGCAGGGGCTGGCTGTGGGCAGGGCAGGGGGTGCGGGGGTGGCTGGAGGCAGGGGCTGGCTGTGGGCAGAGCAGGGGGTGCGGGGGTGGCTGGAGGCAGGGGCTGGCTGCGGGCAGGGCTGGGGGTGCAGGGCTGGCTGCGGGCAGGGCAGGGGTGTAGCAGGGGCTGGGTGCAGGCAGGGGGTGCGGGGGTGGCTTGGGGCAGGGCAGGGGTGCAGCAGGGGCTGGCTGCGGGCAGGGGGTGCGGGGGTGGCTGGAGGCAGGGGCTGGCTGTGGGCAGGGCAGGGGGTGCGGGGGTGGCTGGAGGCAGGGGCTGGCTGTGGGCAGAGCAGGGGGTGCGGGGGTGGCTGGAGGCAGGGGCTGGCTGTGGGCAGGGCAGGGGGTGCGGGGGTGGCTGGAGGCAGGGGCTGGCTGTGGGCAGAGCAGGGGGTGCGGGGGTGGCTGGAGGCAGGGGCTGGCTGTGGGCAGAGCAGGGGGTGCGGGGGTGGCTGGAGGCAGGGGCTGGCTGCGGGCAGGGCTGGGGGTGCAGGGCTGGCTGCGGGCAGGGCAGGGGTGTAGCAGGGGCTGGGTGCAGGCAGGGGGTGCGGGGGTGGCTGGGGGCAGGGCAGGGGTGCAGCAGGGGCTGGCTGCGGGCAGGGGGTGCGGGGGTGGCTGGAGGCAGGGGCTGGCTGTGGGCAGGGCAGGGGGTGCGGGGGTGGCTGGAGGCAGGGGCTGTCTGTGGGCAGAGCAGGGGGTGCGGGGGTGGCTGGAGGCAGGGGCTGGCTGTGGGCAGGGCAGGGGGTGCGGGGGTGGCTGGAGGCAGGGGCTGGCTGTGGGCAGAGCAGGGGGTGCGGGGGTGGCTGGAGGCAGGGGCTGGCTGTGGGCAGAGCAGGGGGTGCGGGGGTGGCTGGAGGCAGGGGCTGGCTGCGGGCAGGGCTGGGGGTGCAGGGCTGGCTGCGGGCAGGGCAGGGGTGTAGCAGGGGCTGGGTGCAGGCAGGGGGTGCGGGGGTGGCTTGGGGCAGGGCAGGGGTGCAGCAGGGGCTGGCTGCGGGCAGGGGGTGCGGGGGTGGCTGGAGGCAGGGGCTGGCTGTGGGCAGGGCAGGGGGTGCGGGGGTGGCTGGAGGCAGGGGCTGGCTGTGGGCAGAGCAGGGGTGCGGGGGTGGCTGGAGGCAGGGGCTGGCTGTGGGCAGAGCAGGGGGTGCGGGGGTGGCTGGAGGCAGGGGCTGGCTGTGGGCAGAGCAGGGGGTGCGGGGGTGGCTGGAGGCAGGGGCTGGCTGCGGGCAGGGCTGGGGGTGCAGGGCTGGCTGCGGGCAGGGCAGGGGTGTAGCAGGGGCTGGGTGCAGGCAGGGGGTGCGGGGGTGGCTTGGGGCAGGGCAGGGGTGCAGCAGGGGCTGGCTGCGGGCAGGGGTGCGGGGGTGGCTGGAGGCAGGGGCTGGCTGTGGGCAGGGCAGGGGGTGCGGGGGTGGCTGGAGGCAGGGGCTGGCTGTGGGCAGAGCAGGGGGTGCGGGGGTGGCTGGAGGCAGGGGCTGGCTGTGGGCAGGGCAGGGGGTGCGGGGGTGGCTGGAGGCAGGGGCTGGCTGTGGGCAGAGCAGGGGGTGCGGGGGTGGCTGGAGGCAGGGGCTGGCTGTGGGCAGAGCAGGGGGTGCGGGGGTGGCTGGAGGCAGGGGCTGGCTGTGGGCAGAGCAGGGGGTGCGGGGGTGGCTTGGGGCAGGGCAGGGGTGCAGCAGGGGCTGGCTGCGGGCAGGGGGTGCGGGGGTGGCTGGAGGCAGGGGCTGGCTGTGGGCAGGGCAGGGGGTGCGGGGGTGGCTGGAGGCAGGGGCTGGCTGTGGGCAGAGCAGGGGGTGCGGGGGTGGCTGGAGGCAGGGGCTGGCTGTGGGCAGGGCAGGGGGGTGCGGGGGTGGCTGGAGGCAGGGGCTGGCTGTGGGCAGAGCAGGGGGTGCGGGGGTGGCTGGAGGCAGGGGCTGGCTGCGGGCAGGGCTGGGGGTGCAGGGCTGGCTGCGGGCAGGGCAGGGGTGTAGCAGGGGCTGGGTGCAGGCAGGGGGTGCGGGGGTGGCTTGGGGCAGGGCAGGGGTGCAGCAGGGGCTGGCTGCGGGCAGGGGGTGCGGGGGTGGCTGGAGGCAGGGGCTGGCTGTGGGCAGGGCAGGGGGTGCGGGGGTGGCTGGAGGCAGGGGCTGGCTGTGGGCAGAGCAGGGGGTGCGGGGGTGGCTGGAGGCAGGGGCTGGCTGCGGGCAGGGCTGGGGGGTGCAGGGCTGGCTGCGGGCAGGGCAGGGGTGTAGCAGGGGCTGGGTGCAGGCAGGGGGTGCGGGGGTGGCTTGGGGCAGGGCAGGGGTGCGGCAGGGGCTGGCTGCAGGCAGAGGGTGCGGGGGTGGCTGGAGACAGGGGCTGGCTGCGGGCAGGGTGGTGGGTGCTCACGGGGAGAGCAGCAGGACGCAGCCCAGGCCCAGCAGAGCAGCCGGGGACCCACCAGGCAGCATCGGGAGCCCGCAGCGCAGCGCCGCCGGTGGCCGGAGGAGGAATTACGTCATCTTCCAGTGGGAGCCCATCAAGGCCTCAGCGCCCCCTGCAGGGAAGCGGGTTAACAACTTGTTCTAAAACTGCTTCAAAATTTAACAACCAGTTCGCGCTCACCACTGTTGTATTCACCAACTACCCCTTGCCTTATATATATATTGTAAGCTCTTTAAGGCAAGGATGGTCTCTTATGGTCTCTTGCATAGTGCCTACTGTAATGGAATTGGGGCCTGCTGCATTATAAACAAAATAATAAATAATACACACAACATCCTAAATACTTCAGTGGGACTCTGTGTGTGTAGAAAATTAAGCATGTGCATAAGAGTTTATAGGAACTGAGTCTACATGCAATGGCAGATAATGCCAATCACCATAGCAGAGCTTTATTCTGTCCATGCTTTCCTAAGTACCACCTCCATTTGCCAGTGAAAGAATAAGTGAACATCTTGCCGGCTCAAGTTTTAGAAACATCATTAAAGTCATTAATTGGCAATAGAGCATAATCATGCCAAAACAATGTTTGAACTTTATGCACAGTATAAAAATCCGTATCATGACCAGAACAGATCTACTGTACTTTTCTTGCTAAGTTGGTGCAAAAATTGTAATCACAACAGCTGAGACAGAAACATAGGCAGATAAAGAAGAATTAAGATTTCTTTCTATAAATTACAACAAATAGTAAATGACCCCTGACCCATAACTATTTCACATTTGGTGACAATGTATACCTTCAAATCAGCGGCACTGCGATGGGTACCCGCATGGCCCCACAGTATGCCAACATTTTTATGGCTGACTTAGAACAACGCTTCCTCAGCTCTCGTTCCCTAATGCCCCTACTCTACTTGCGCTACATTGATGACATCTTCATCATCTGGACCCATGGAAAAGAAGCTCTTGAGGAATTCCACCATGATTTCAACAATTTCCATCCCACCATCAACCTCAGCCTGGACCAGTCCACACAAGAGATCCACTTCCTGGACACTACGGTGCTAATAAGCGATGGTCACATAAACACCACCCTATATCGGAAACCTACTGACCGCTATTCCTACCTACATGCCTCTAGCTTTCATCCAGATCATACCACTCGATCCATTGTCTACAGCCAAGCGCTACGATATAACCGCATTTGCTCCAACCCCTCAGACAGAGACAAACACCTACAAGATCTCTATCATGCATTCCTACAACTCCAATACCCACCTGCTGAAGTGAAGAAACAGATTGACAGAGCCAGAAGAGTACCCAGAAGTCACCTACTACAGGACAGGCCCAACAAAGAAAACAACAGAACGCCACTAGCCATCACCTTCAGCCCCCAACTAAAACCCCTCCAACGCATCATCAAGGATCTACAACCTATCCTGAAGGACGAGCCATCGTTCTCTCAGATCTTGGGAGACAGACCAGTCCTTGCTTACAGACAGCCCCCCAATCTGAAGCAAATACTCACCAGCAACCACACACCACACAACAGAACCACTAACCCAGGAACCTATCCTTGCAACAAAGCCCGTTGCCAACTCTGTCCACATATCTATTCAGGGGATACCATCATAGGGCCTAATCACATCAGCCACACTATCAGAGGCTCCTTCACCTGCGCATCTACCAATGTGATATATGCCATCATGTGCCAGCAATGCCCCTCTGCCATGTACATTGGCCAAACTGGACAGTCTCTACGTAAAAGAATGAATGGACACAAATCAGACGTCAAGAATTATAACATTCAAAAACCAGTTGGAGAACACTTCAATCTCTCTGGTCACTCGATCACAGACCTAAGAGTGGCTATACTTCAACAAAAAAGCTTCAAAAACAGACTCCAACGAGAGACTGCTGAATTGGAATTAATTTGCAAACTGGATACAATTAACTTAGGCTTGAATAGAGACTGGGAATGGATGAGTCATTACACAAAGTAAAACTATTTCCCCATGGTATTTCTCCCTCCCACCCCACCCCCCACTGTTCCTCTGATATTCTTGTTAACTGCTGGAATTAGCCTACCTGCTTGTCACCATGAAAGGTTTTCCTCCTTCCCCCCCCTGCTGTTGGTGATGGCTTATCTTAAGTGATCACTCTCCTTACAGTGTGTATGATAAACCCATTGTTTCATGTTCTCTGTGTGTGTGTATATAAATCTCTACTCTGTTTTTTCCACCAAATGCATCCGATGAAGTGAGCTGTAGCTCACGAAAGCTTATGCTCTAATAAATTTGTTAGTCTCTAAGGTGCCACAAGTACTCCTTTTCTTTTTAACAAATAGTAAAGATTTTCAATAGCTCAAACCAGCACTGGATAAGATTTGTCAGGTAAAGTGTAGTTATGTGATCATTACATGCCAAAAATATATTTTTTAAGGATTACTTGGTAATTGTCTAGGATTTCCTAATAAGTGACTAGGAAATTTACTTCAATTCTGTGCATCTATTGCTTGTCAATTTCGTTCCTATGGTGCTAACACTCATATCTCATCCTAGACACTGAGTTCTTCGTTTAATGTTACAGTAGAATGCAATGAATAATTTTGCAACATCTGAGGCAGTGTTGTTCTCTATATAGAAAGCAGGCAATGATGTTGAAAGAAAGTGTTGCAACACAACAGCACAGTCAAAGTTCTCCTTTGCAATATATTTTTTTAACAGGTCGTTTGTAAATCTATTTGACTCATTTCAATGAAATAAAAATATGGTGTGAGGGTGAGGAGAGAGCAGAGAGAATTTAAATATGTGATAAACCAACCAAACTGTGTAAGGGAGATGTGAATGCGTCTGGTAAGTTAATCATTTTAGAATCTTATTGGATTCTGTCATTCCTTTTGGGAGCACAAGTGCTACACCGTATACAGATGGCATCTCTTTGTATTGTCAGGCAAAAGGAATGTTGAGGTGCACTGTGGTTTACCTAACATAACTATAAAGACACTGGTGCTTCTCCTATAGGAAGACAATTTGTTATGTAAAATGTTGAAGGAAATAGATGGGACAAATATAATTATGAACTGAGATCTTCATTTTTTCCCCTTAAAATTTCCTCCTATAATGAGACTGATCCTCCTGGACTCTAATTCTAGACATTAGTTAGAATCAGCAGAAAGAGGAATGATTTCAGTAGGGGCAACATATACAAAAATCCAGGACATTTTATCTTCTATTTGTAGTTTACATGCCTTTTCACATTACTCCTTGCCAACTATTTCTACGAAAAATAATTATTGCAACCTATTTCCCCTTACATTTTGACTGTAATCCAGTCAGTGTCTATTACTAATGAACTATAGAACTGTATTTGAATTCAACAAGTACAGAGAGACAATTAGTCCAGCACACATGCCATATCCAAAATGTTCCTTGTCAAGTCCAAGTTCCCAACTTCTAAAAACAGAATGTTTGGATTTCTTTTTCATACAAAACATTGTTTTACATAGATGTGATATGCTCACCCACTTTATAAATCAGCGTCGATTAATTCACTGTAAGAATGACTGTCCTTATTTCACCAAGTTTCCATTATGCCCATTATCTCAATAGCCTCATTTAATGCCAGACACTCTAGCTCACCTATCTAGGTATTTAGACTTCTAGCATTTGTGCATCTGCACTTGTACATTTTGTCAATATTCAATTGCTTGTCTTCATGTGCTATCTCAAGACTTATGTTCAAGGCACTCAATGGCCCGGGCCCAGTATATATAAAACTTTGTCTAAAGCTCCAGGACAAAGATCATGATCAACATCTTTGCTCCTCTAGCACAGTGGAACTCTCTACAAGAAGAGTAAAGCTTATTTGTGCAGAATACAGAACTTTCTTCAGGGTAGTCCGAGAGCTCCCCCAGGAATGAAGAACTATCACAAACCTCACCACTTTCTGCTTCAAGTGCAATGCACATTTCTTTGACTTTGCCTTCTCTAATATAACACACATAGCAACAATATATTAATATATGTATTAAAAAAGATGCATACAACCAAAACAAGACATTCTTCTACCTCTGGGGAGAGGATGAGAGAACAAACATATGACAGATATGTAATCATATGGCTTAAAGCACTGCTAGAGAGCGTCCAGATACTACGGTGATAAACCCAGTATAAAAACCTACATAGAACAGAATAGAATGTACAGTACAAATATCCAAATATTATAGCACTGGGATATTGACTTCAACATCCTGGTGCTGTAATGATTTTGGAGTAAAGTTCACAACGTTGCTTATTGTCAAGTATCAGGGGGTAGCCGTGTAACTCTGTATCCACAAAAACAACAAGGAGTCCGGTGGCACCTTAAAAACTAACAGATTTATTTGAGCATAAGCTTTTGTGAGTAAAAACCTCACTTCTTCAGATGCATGGAGTGAAAGTTACAGATGCAGACATAAATATAATGACACATGAAAAGAAGGGAGTTACCTCACAAGTGGAGAACCAGTGTTGACAGGGCCAATTCGATCAGGGTGGATGTAGTCCACTCCCAACAATAGATGAGGACGTGCCAATTCCAGGAGAGGCAAAGCTGCTTCTGTAATGAGCCAGCCTCTCCCAGTCCCCATTAAAGTCCAAATTAATGGTGTTAAACTTGCAAATGAATTTTATTTCTGCTGTTTCTCTTTGAAATCTGTTTCTGTTTAAGTATTTTTTGTTCAAGTATAGCTACTTTCAAATCTGTTATAGAATGTGCAGGAAGATTGAAGTGTTCTCCCACTGGCTTTTGTGTGTTACCATTCCTGATGTCCGATTTGTGTCCATTTATTCTTTTACATAGGGACTGTCGGGTTTGGCCAATGTACATGGCAGAGGGGCATTGCTGACACATGATGGCATATACAACATTAGTAGACATGCAGGTGAATGAGCCTCTGATGGTGTGGCTGATGTGGTTGGGTCCTCTGAGGGTGTCACTAGAGTAGATATGGGGATAGAGTAGGCAACGAGATTTGCTACAGGGATTGGTTCCTGGGTTATTGTTTCTGTGGTGTGGTGTGTAGTTGCTGGTGTGTATTTGCTTCAGGTTTGGGGGCTGTCTATACTCGGAGTCTATACAGACCTTATGTTTCTCCTTGACTGCTGAAGTTTAGGAGTATCCCATTAAATCCTTCCCAGACTCACTACATAGTCAGAATTTCTGTTTCAAAAAAAAAATTATATTCCCTGTGATGTAAAGCAACCATAATCACATGGAATTGTTAGCTAGCTGTTCCTATTTAGGAAGGACAATCCCTAATTTTAAGTAAATAGTCAAGTGCTTTTTCTGCTCTCTATTGAGTTGTTCTGGTCCACTATATTCCAGTGGTGTTAAAAGGAATGTTGCTATTTCCACATTCCTACACTTCACCAAATCACAAGTGTTGATGACTACACAATTAACGAGAAGGTTGTACATCACAAGTTCAATATACAGTATTTAGCTTCATTCACATTACTTTTGATCAGAATAATGCTGCCCCACAAACAGTATCAGATGAGGTGTCTCTCTGATGAGGGATTCCCCCTACTCCCCTTATTACAGGACTGTGGACATAAACAGATTTTCTAACAGCTACAAGAGGAAAGCAAGCACTACTCTGAATGTTTGCCTACTTTGCCAAGAAGTATTTTACTACAACCGCACTATTCACCTGGCTCTTTTGGAGCCATTCTTAGATCATCTTATAAAGCTGTCAAAAAGTGCAGATCAAATTCTGTGCTGATGTTTATCTCCTATCAATTTCAAAAGGGGTCCCATAATGCAGAATATGTAGGGTGACCATATTTCCCTATGGTGAGTACGGGACACCTGGTAAAATTACTCATATTCAAGTGAGTTCAATGGCAAATCAATCAATTAGAACTGTGCAGTACAAATGTTCAAATTAACATCAAGTTGACTGAGCCCATTAAAAAGAAATACTAGTAACTGGATTCTTTTTATTTACCTTCTTATCTTTAAGGCTTAGTGTTCACACAGGGAGAGGTCACACACACACTCCCATATGCCTCTCTCACACTGCGTGGTTGACTGACTGCCCAGACCCTCCCTGCCCAGTGCTCTCTGCCCTCCATGCCTGGCTGGGCCCCAGGATGGATCCACCTTTCTTGGTACCAGGCGCCGCATCTTCCTGAGGCAACACGTGGGGGGCGGGGCACGCAGGGTCACATGCCCCCTCCTCCCCAGATTTCTGCCAGAGTTCACATCAGAATGTGGCCACCAGCAGCCTTTAGGCACTGTGCAGGAGGGGAGGGAAGGAACAGGACCTGCTTTGCAAAGCTCATCTCTTCTCCCTCCCCCAGGCCCCCATGGCTGGAAGCAGCTTGTCCCTTCCTGACTGCACAGTGTCAAAAGGCAACTAACACCTCCAGGCTGCTGCTGGCCACCGACATAACCCAGCCATCTCCTGTCTCCCGGCTACAGTATGGGTAGGAAGGGTTTAAGCCTTATGGACACATTGTGAACCAGCGTTCAGGGAACCTGACTGCAGGGGCTTCAGCAAACTTGGCCATAGACATGGCTCAACACGGGCGGGTGCCTAGGGGACAGAGCAGCCCCACACTCCCTGGGCACAGGACCCAGGGCGGGAGGGTGGTAAAGAGGGTGCTAAGCCCCTGCCTGGGGGGCTGCTGTGGAGCCTGCAGGTTCAGGGTGTGAACAGGTTGAAAATCGCTTCCCACATCACCACCACTCCAGAACTTAGCTGAGGGGCGGAGAGGCTTCCCCATGCCAGCGCTGTGTGGGCTTTGGCACATGCAGGACTCAGTTTCTCCTGGCCAGTTCTCTGGGCCAGAGGGTCTTGGGCTTTCCCAGGGCACTGGCCCAGACAGAGGCAGTGGGGGAAGGAAGAAGCCTGCTAGCCAGGCTGCTGGTGAGCTGAGCGCTCCGACCGGGGGCTGGTTCTCCGCACAGCGCTGGGAGCGGGACGTGCCCTGCCGGTGGGGGGGATATGGAGCAGCAGCGCAGTTGAGGGGGGTGAAGGGGCAAAGCAGGGAGAGGACAGCAGGAGAGGGAGCACGTAAAGGGCCGATGGATGCACAGCAGAGGCGACATGTAACCGGCCACCGCCTGGCGCCTGCCTGCACTCACCAGCCACCACAGCTCACCGCATGCACCCAGTGCCGGCCGGAAACAGGACACGGGGCAGAGCCCTGCTGGCTGAGAGTTGGCACGCAGTGGGGGCTGCGCTAACAGACCAGCAGGGGGAGCGGCCGCAGCTTTGCCCCACCCCCATCGTCAGCCACTGGACTACCCCCCACCCACTGCTGGCGGGTGGGCAGGCAGCTGGCAAGCAGGGATCCGGCCAACAGCAGGACCTGCCAGTACTGATGTGGGGGGGGGGGGCGGGGAGAGCGAGAGAGAGAGACCAAAAATGCGGGACAATTTCCTGTTTTTAAGAAAAAGTTGGGACAACCACAGGAGGACTTAAATACGGGATGTCTGGTCACCCTAAGAATATGGGAGTGATGCAGAACCTGGGAGAATAATGCTGCTCTCACTTAACACGGGTTTAAATCAGAAGTAGCTAAGGCCTGGAATACACAATTTTTTTTTTTTTTTTGCCAGCATAGCTATATTGGCTTGGAGTGTGTGCGCATGCGTGGGGGGGGGGGGAAATCACACCCTGTATCCAGTATGGCTCTTCCAGCAAAACCCTCATGATAGACACAGCTATGCCCACAGAGGATTGCTTCTGTTGGCATAGCTAACATTGGTCGGGGAGGTGGTGAAGCTATGCTGGCAAAAGAACTCCATCTGATGGCATACACTGCATCTACCAGCTATACCAGCCAAGGCTCTATAGCACAGATAGGCCCTAAGCGTCTGTCAGCCCCATTGCATAGTAACGGCCCTGCTAAGCATTCTTACCAAGGCAAAACTCTCTTGCTGAAGTCCTGGTGGTGCATTCATCCTTCCTCCGATGGTTTAGTTAATAGCTGAAAACTCTGTTTTGCATGCGACTCCAGGCATATGCTACAAGTTACCTTTCTCAAAAATGATGTAAATGCTGACAATGGCACACCGTAACACACAGAAGGATGTGTTACACCAGTTTAAACTATACGAAGATTTGTTGAAAGTAAATTTGTCAGAGTGGATCAGTGGTACTGACCAATTTTATGTATGAAGTTCAGTTCAAAAGATGTCATCTGTCCTCTTCTGAGCATATAAACCTATTTCTCCATGCCTACATGTAAATTACAAAGACCTACCTACTTACCTATCTCTCTTCTAGAAAGCAACAATGGGCAACCTTTAAATTAAAAGAAACCAAAAACCTTATTCACTGATTCTTGTCCAACTGTTACTACAGAAGGAATCAACTTGTGTTTTGGTAAGTTTGTAAAAGTCTGGGCTCTCCCTGCCTCCAGTGTGTTCACAATCCTGGGCCAGACAATGTCCTATTTCTAAAGATTGTCAAAATATGAAAAACAATCAAACATAGAGGAGGAGGGAGGCATACTGAACATGTAGCTGCTTTAGCCATTCTGTAAATGTCAGAACATCTGAATCCATCCTGTACCCAAAATCATCATCTCAGGTATAAAGCCCCTCAACGCGCATGATCTCAGGCACAAAGTTCTAATTATGGTATGCTTGATGTTCTCTTAGAACAACAAAAAATGGTACAAGAAGCAGTAGATACCACAGGGGATGATTTTTTTTTCCTCCCTACCCCACCTACGGAGTTTTCAGGAGTGGTGAGTAGCCCTTTTTCTTCTTTAATGCTTAAGCTATTTTGCATTAGGATTAGTTTGGCATGAAAAGAATCCCGTGATCTAACAGACTGGAAATATTGTATCACAAAACAGTTGAATGGTTACTGGTTCATTATTAGGGGGAAAAGAAAAGGAGTACTTGTGGCACCTTAGAGACTAACAAATTTATTTGAGCATAAGCTTTTGTGAGCTACAGATTACGCTTATGTTCAAATAAATGTGTTAGTCTTTAAGGTACCACAAGTACTTCTTTTCTTTTTGCAAATACAGACTAACACGGCTGCTACTCTGAACCCTATCACTTTTTAGGGGAAATTCTTTCTTGTCATCCTGAGCATCGTTCTTTGCAAAAAGATTCAATGCAGTAATCCTCCTCCAAGACCTTATTTAATATCACATCCTTATTGATTCCACTGATACAACTGTAACAGTAACACTGAATAGAACATAAGGTATATTTCTATAGCATTTTCATCTCAAAGGATCCCAATGTGCTTAACTGGATTTTGAAAATCTCTCTCTTCATACATGCATTTCCTCTGAAATACAACCGTTTCTGAGATAACAGGGTAGCAACCATCTGGGCTACAACATAACAAATTGGGGGGGAGAAAATTTTTGGCCAAGGACAAGAATTTGTCCTCTTACAAAAAGTTGCATGAGGTCTTTCAGATATACACAGAACAGAGAAGACCTCTGTTTTTAATGTCTCACCTAAGAAACTCACACACAGAAAATTGCATGGCTCTTTCTACTTTAAAAAAAAAAAAGTTGAATCGATGCTGTCATTGTGGGATCATATTGCTAGTAAAGGGCCAGACTCTGGGACTTTCTTAGCAGTCTTATCAACTTACCCCACCTCCAATGCATTACTCATGGACGGAAGTGCTAATCATTTATGAGTAAGAATGACAAAATCTGGCCCATAATGATCAATTATTTTCATATGTTGGCTGCTAAGAAATCAGGGCTATTTTTTTCCAAACCAAAAGCATTAAATTTCAGTTCCTTGGGGTTTAAGATCTCAAACTCCACCCCAACAATATATTTTTTGCCAATTTGTGAAATTCTGTTGCTCATCAAGATGATGGTTTTATTTCTTCAGTTTTAATTTAAAAATTAATAAGATGCACCATTATAAAAAAATTAAAAGCCAAAGAATTTAATTCTATCTTCAGCAGCAATAATGCTTTGATTTCTTTCATTTTATAACTTCTTTTCTAAAACCGTAAGTGAAGCACTTTTCAGCATATATAGTTTGGTTATTATAAATCCAGATGAAACAGGCATCTTTCATCTGTGATTGTGGGTTTTTATTTTTTGCTGGACAGTCTGAAATAGAATTTCAATTTTTAGCTTTAAGCCTTTACAAATTGTTTAGCGACACACCAACTAAAACGTGGGATTATATGTCAAAAAAGAGCCGATTGTTCAAAGTATCTCCCTTTTGTAATACAAGGCTTCTTAGCTATGCACCTTTCCCCTGGGAGAAGCTGTTATACATTGAGAGGGGTCCCATTCAATTATTATTTTTGGACAGATCCATTAGGACCATGCGCAGCATTATGACTATACTTACTGATATGTGCTATTCCTTAAGGCTAAATGAGCCCCCAGATGGAGTCTAATCCATGATCCATCAGCATTTAGCTTTAATGACAGCCCTGTACGTTTCTCCTTTAATGACAAGCTCTCACTGTATATTTTTTCCATTGGCATATTCTCATCTCTGTCACCAGATCCAAACTAGCAACTTTATTTCTTTATCACTTTATTTCTGTAACACACAAACACAAAATGCTCTTTTTCAGTGTTTATTACTGTGGTGTTTATTTTAAATAATCCTTAAATATTTCCATGTTATTTTAAATAGGTGTATTTAATAGGATTTTTTATTAGGAGAGCTGTTCTATATGAGATGATTTAAAATGATAAAGAATAAATATATCATTTGTTACACCAAGAAAAGAATTCCTGGCTCATTATTGGTTTTAGCCAATCGTGGGATGAATCAGAAAGTCTTATTCAATTCCATCCATTTATTGAATAATTGGGCTGAGCTACAATTTCACTTATATAGTATCTATTAGCTCCAGTGCATTCTATTTGCTCAGAAAAACTGCCTGCAGAATCCAATGGAGTTACGTAGAAAATTACTAGTTTTTTTCCCCGCAACTCTGGGGCTGACTCTCTTCTCACACTTATGTGAGAGGAGAATCAGTCTTATTGCTTGATTTCCCTCTAGACCTGCCCCTTCTTACCCTCCCTCTCCTCTTCCCAGCCATGTCCCCCTCACATCTCTTCTCTTCCCTTGCCTCCCGCACCCTTTCCAAAATATCGTTTAACTAACATGACATTTGCTGGCATCACTCTGCTTGTGTGTTATACCCACTCCCCCACTCTGTCTTTATATTGTCTATTTAGACTGTAAGGCCTTCACGGCATGAACCATCTATCACTCTGTTATTACAATGCCTAGCACTGCAAGGCCCTGAGGTACTATTGTAATAAACAAATTTAATAATAATAATTCCCAATTACCCCTAATATATGCATTTTATAGCTTTTTTACATTCTGCTCACACCATTATGGTCTAAAAATCTAATTTGTGTGTGTGTACACACACACACACACATACACACACTTCTTTCGGTCAGTTGTAATATTGTGATACAAAAATCCAACCTTATAGCCCACTGAAAATTTCATATTAAAGAAAATTACCAATTTCAAATAGATATTTGAAATATACATACCTGACTATTTTGCTGTTATTCATCTACTTAGCCAACACATGATGTAATATAATTACATATAAATTTTGCTTTCAGACCTCCATTCCCATTTATCAACAAGAACTAGACCAAATACACCTTTCTTACAAGATGCCCAATGTTTAACCATTGCTAACATGGTCAAAGCAGTTGACAAAAGATGGAGAAGCCACCAACCCTGAAAGGCTGAAGAGAAAAAAAAGTCAGAGATAAATAATGGAATAACCAACTGCTATCAAACTCCCAAGAGCTTGGAGATGCCTCTCCATCCCCCCCCCAAAATTCTTGAATGCCACAGCAGTGTGTTTCCTTCCCAGTTTATGTGCCATAAGTGGTTGCTTTCTCACATTGACTGTGCACTGTGAGGAACAAGGAATGGAGATACTTTCCCCTCATTGTTTTAGGAATTAATCAGGCCACACTGAATTTGTTTTGTAAAATCAATTTATGTTCATAATTAAAGGCCCCAATCCTTCTTCTGATGAGGAGACCCTCTGAAGTCACTATGTAAATCTTTGCAGGATTAAAATTATATTTTGCAACATACAGAGAGGCACTTAAATGTGGTTACCCTATAAATCAGCACTTAAAAAAGTTATCCTCCATTTAAACCTCCCCCATTCAATTTTGAAATTTTAGCTCTCTGGGATCCATTCAGATTGTTTATCTGCACCTACTGTAACAAGCAGCCCGTTGTAAGTTGCTCTATCCTAAACAGAAATTGTTATTTTTCCAGTCAAGTGCCTATTTTTAATAACCAGGCTTTTATTCATTTGCTAGATGTCAATTAATTTGTTAGGCTGCTGTATTCAATTCATTCCTATTTCATCTATCAGCTTCTATTTAAGACATTGATTATAAATGTAAAATGTTACTTCATCTAGAAAGTTATAATAAAATCCATTAAATTTTAATTTTCTGAACTTTTAACTCATTTTAAACATTGACTTTCCACAGAAATATTTAATAATATGAAATCAGACTCTACATTTCAAACTAAAGGCTATTTTGGAAGCTCTTCACAAATTCTGGCCCCAATTCAGGAAAGCAGTCCTATCCAGGACAAAATTTAAGCACATGCTTAACTTCAGGCACATTCTTCAGTGCTTTCCTGAATCAGGGCCAATGGTTGCTTTCAAAGGGGGATGGTATGGCGTTTTCCTTGCAAGTGAAAATTCAATTAGATCTTATTTATGTCTCCAGTAAGTATTCTGTGTGGCTCCATATAAAATATAATTACTAACAAAATCATTTTTTCCAAACAAAATCTTTCTTTAGATGACTGCCTAATTAGCACACGGAACTCAGTGCCACTAAATGTTGAGGCCAAGAAGTTGATGGGATTTAAGAACAGATTAGACTTTTATATGGATAATGAAAATGTTGATCACTATATAGAATGTTTTAAAGCAATGGAAGGGATATAAAGCATTGTGCTTCAGAGGATAACCCTGAGGGACTTTAGGTAGAAAATTCCCTATGACCAAGTTATTCCATAGTTGTTCAGTATGAAGTTTCTTGCACTTTCTCTGAAGTTTCTGGTTCTGGTGGGTGTCAGAGTTAGGATACTGGACTAGATTGATCACTGGGCTGATGCAGTATGGCAATTTTCTATGAAGTTCTATAAACTGAGGCCAACATTCTCAAACTTGGGTGCCTAAAGTTTGGCACCTAAATCTATGTTTAGGCATCTGAAAATCAGGCCATTTTTAATCTAGAGATAATGAACTTCCATTGCTCCTGATGAAAGGCATGGATTTACATTGCTAATTTTGCATATAGGAGCCAGCCTAATTTTAGGCACCCAAGTTTGAAATTGTTGAGCTTAGTCAAAGGAACCTGTGGTAGACAGCCTTTCACCAGGCAAGGCACTGAGATAATAGACCAGTAAACCTATTGCTATTGGAGATTATAACGATCAACCAGACAAGACCTATGGATGGTAGAATTCCAATCTAATAATAAATAACCATAAGTAATATATAAGGATTTACATTAAAGTTAACAACTGAGCTCTGTGAAATCTCTCCTTTGCCCTGGCCTCTGCTTTCTCTACATCTATTGTAGTATAGTTTCTGTTCAGGGAGGAAGCGGTTAATAGATTCCCTGAGTTCTAATGCACCATCAAAATGTTCTTCTAAAGAAAAAATAATATAAAAGTGGCTTGGGGCTTTACTCTTCAGATAAACTAGCTTTGAGTCACCCCCACTCCATTATAATAATAGCTGATCGCCCACAAAATTTCAGTTTACAAACTTATATTACTTTTGAATTGTGGAGAAGCAAAAAGGAATCAGATGCAGTAACTTGCATCTGAAGGAGAGGAGAAAGGTTTGTTTTCAAATATGCAAAAAGAAAAGGAGTACTTGTGGCACCTTAGAGACTAACAAATTTATTAGAGCATAAGCTTTCGTGAGCTACAGCTCACTTCATCGGATGCATCCGATGAAGTGAGCTGTAGCTCACGAAAGCTTATGCTCTAATAAATTTGTTAGTCTCTAAGGTGCCACAAGTACTCCTTTTCTTTTTGCGAATACAGACTAACACGGCTGCTACTCTGAAACTTTTCAAATATGGTTGAAGAAAACCTCTGCCCTCATGCTGAGACCTTCATGTCAAGTTTCAAACCAGAACAGTCATGTTTTTTTTATTACTAAGATATAAAAGCCTGGAAATGGAGATTTATAATGGTCATGTTGACACTTATAATTAGAGGTACTTAGGTGTGCCAACATAATACAACTTAAATGGCTGTGAATAGTTCAGGGGGATTAATAGTGGGCTATATGCAACCTTTACTCCTATGCAACCAGTTTGAATCCCCCCAGTAAGTTCTTTGGGGGTCAGGATCCTTGTTTTCATACACCTGTATAGTTCCCGGTCCATTGTTGGTACCATGAAGATAAATAAATAAATATCTTTATTATCACTTTAAGCACAATATGTGGAATCTGTAAATAAATTATATTAATATAAATTAATGGAGAGTAAGAGAAAATATACCCTTTGATAGCTATTGGGAGGTCAATGTGAAATGAGTTAGTGGTCTCAGTCAGATTGCTAAAAGATAGAAGAGTGTCTATTTCCCCAAAACACCATTCAAATTGGCACCTACATCAGTAATATTAGTAGTGAGGTAAAGGAATGAATGGACATGGAGTGAAATCGTGAACAGACTGAAGTTGGTGGTAAAACTCCCATCGACTTCAAGGAAGCCAATATTTCACCCTTGGAAAATAAAATATGTGGGATGACTGAAGCGCCATTGCCTATGCTGTAATTTTGCTGTGTTTGTTATACAGCACTCACAAATGTGCTAGGAAAAGCAAGGTGTCTACCTCAGCGAGTTTGCAGTCTAAAACCCAGTTGTACCAAATTTACTGCCCTTGTTAAGTCAATGAGACTCATCAGAGGCAGAAGCATAGCACAAGGTACTAAGGATTTTCAGGGCCTAAATGAATAATACAGACTTTGTATACATTGACAAAGTGAACTGTGTTAGAAAACGTGTTAATTTACACAATTGTCTCTGTTTACACTAGGTGCTAAGTCATGTTTAACATGTTGTTTAAAATGGGTTAATTGCCATTAGAGAGACAAGTGAGGTAATATCTTTCAATGGACCAACTTCTCTGGTGAGCGAGTGAGACACGCTTTCATGCTTACCAAGACCCACTCTGGGATGCATCACTAAGGGCTTCACTACAGGGAGATCCACGCTGCTGCAATCAATGTAGCAGGGGTCAATTTAGTGGATCTAGTGAAGACCCACTAAATCGACGGCAGAGCACTCTCCGGTCGACTCCAGTACTCCAGCTCTCTGAGAAGGTTAAGGTAAGTCGACCGGAGAGCATCTCCCGTTGATGCAGCATAGTGAAGACAGTGGGGAAAGTCAACATAAGCTACATCAACTGCAGCTATGTTATTCGCGTCGCTGGAGTAACGCAACTTCGGTTGACTTACCCTGGTAGTGAAGACAAGCCCTAAGATTTCAATTTACAGTGTGTCAGTGTAGCATCACACACAAACAATATACTCACTTAAAACTGAGAAAATAAGAATGGATCTCAAGTGTACTTTTGTATGCACAGAGATACAGGAAATAGCCAGAACTTTACCTTCCCTGATTTCTTATTAGAAAAACTGGCACTCTGGTCATTTTAAAACAGGTTTTTTAGAGAGCTCAGAACCCTCATTTCACTGAGTCCTGTAGAAGCCTGGAGTTTTCCATTGGTAATTAGTTACAGTAGCTAGTAAACTATGGAGGCACTGTGCTCTTCTAGATTGCAATTTGCTGATTACCTCTTGATAAAGTATGTTCAGTGTAACACATTGCAGGGAATTTCTCTGGTAGTTTACCATTGTTAAAAGCATTTCCAGGCAATAAACAACAAAGACATGGCAGCCCCATTGGGATCTGAATTAAATTTGGGGAGCGTGAGAGAACTGGGACATATTTAGCGTTCAACAGATTCCCTTACAAGGCCTCACATGTAGAGATGCTTCAAGATACCTTCTCTTCAAAATCTCATTGACATATTTTAGCCAACACAGAGGAAGTTTATATGATCAGCACCAGAGGCAGGACCATGATGTCAGATTTGATAGAGATATGAAATTATTTAAAAGAACAAAATACTCCTCAGGTGTACATAAAAAATTAAAATGCTTTACAAAATGTCTTCCAGTGCCCAAAGAAATCTATGTTATTCAATCCTTTGGACCAGATAACCATAGTCACCTTAGCTATGATCAAAACAAGACCTCGGTTAGGAGAGGAGGAACAACGAGTACCGTACATTCTAGTTCTGCCCCTCATGCCCCCAGCCCACCAGGGAATGCCCCTTTAGCCTGGGGTGGACAGGGAGAGTAAGTGTCATGAAGTTAGCTATGTCAGCTTTACAGAGATGCCCCCTACATCTGGCATATCCTTGGCTGATGTCAAGGCATCTCTCCATCTCTTTCAGACCTAAAGGCCAATTTATCTTTGTTTTGTCAACACAATCATGTCCTTTTACACTTCTCTCACTATTTTCCTAGGATCTGCCTCTACACACACCTTAACTGTGTCTTGGTTACCTTGATTATTTAAGTGACCAACTCTTTTCTAACACTGTGGTTTTATGGTTATCAAATCCCTAGATGGGTTTCTCTTTCACTAGGTTTTTTTTATTATCAACTAGAAAATTTAAATCGGAACATGTGTGCTGTATTATATTAGATGTGCTTCCTAAATATAGAAACTATACATTCCTCCCTTCCCTCCTCCCCCCCCCCAACCCTGGAAGCCTTATTTTTAAATTAGCAAGTGTAAATTTTCACATCAAAGGTGTTTTTAATGTTCACTGCATCCAGTTTTGGGTCTCCCCACTACAGAAAGGATGTGGACAAATTGGAGAGAGTCCAGCGGAGGGCAACAAAAATGATTAGGAGGCTGGGGCACAAGACTTACGAGGAGAGGCTGAGGGAACTGGGCTTATTTAGTCTGCAGAAGAGAAGAGTGAGGGGGGATTTGATAGCGGCCTTCAACTACCTGAAGGATAGTGTCAAAGAGGGAGCTAGGCTGTTTCCAGTGCCGGCAGATGACAGAACAAGGAGCAATGGTCTCAAGTTGCAGTGGGAGAGGTCTAGGGTGGATATTAGGAAAAACTATTTTATTAGGAGGGTGGTGAAGCACTAGAATGGGTTACCTCGGGAGGTGGTGGAATCTCCATCCTTGGAGGTTTTTAAGGCCCAGCTTGACAAAGCCCTGGCTGGGATGCTTTAGTTAGGGTTGGCCCTGCTTTGAGCAGGGGGTTGGACTAGATGACCTCCTGAGGTCTCTTCCAACCCTAATCTTCTATGATTAATAATTTTCAGCCCCACAAAATTTCACAAAAATCCAAATTTCATGTGAAATGCTCTTATACAAAATGTGACACTAAGTTTTGCAAAAGTTGTTCATCTATTTCACTCACCTCTAATCAATGGAATGTGGTCCAGTGGATAGGGCCCTAGATTGGGTCTCAGGACACCTGATTTCTATTCCCAGGTCTACCACTGACCTGCTAAGTGACCTTGGGCAAGTCATTTAATTTCTCCGTAACTCAGTTTCCCCTCCCATCTTTTGTCTGTCTTGTCTATTTAGATTCTAAACTCTGAGTCAGGGATTATGTTTCATTATAGTGCTTAGTACAAATAGGGCCACCATCTTTGCTGGGACCTCTAGACATTACAGTAGTGCTAATAATAAAAGTCAATGGCTTCCCAAACATGTTGATCTGTATGAGAATATCTTCTATCAGAGATACAACATGCCATAGCAGATCAGACCATGGTCTATCAAGTCCAGGATCCTCCCTTCAGAGACTGTGTGCAATGCTTCTGAGGAAGGAAGAAAATGAACAAACCATAATTTACCCAGTTAATCATGCAATGCAGCAGATGAGGGTAAAAATTCTTTCTTGTCCCCTTCAGCCTTCAGTTTATTTTGGGAAGCATGAGTTCTATTACCCCTCACTTAACATGCATAACTATAAATAATGTTATTACAATAAAATTTTCACAACTATTTGGCAAAAACACAAAGCCCCATTCCTCCACAAAAATTATATGAGGACACAGCCTTACAGGTTTAAGTCCATTAAAATAAATATTATGCAGTATATATTGCAGATAAATAATAATTTAAAATGTCCTTTAAAAAAAAAAAAGCAAGATCCAGACAGCTGTATATTCTGCAAGGTTTTGCATGGTCATATGGAGTAGGAAGAGCAGCATTGTACAATGTTTGCAGATTTTCCTATTACTATAAAAAGAAAAGGAGTACTTGTGGCACCTTAGAGACTAACAAATTTATTAGAGCATAAGCTTTCGTGAGCTACAGCTCACTTCATCGGATGCATCCGATGAAGTGAGCTGCAGCTCACGAAAGCTTATGCTCTAATAAATTTGTTAGTCTCTAAGGTGCCACAAGTACTCCTTTTCTTTTTGCGAATACAGACTAACACGGCTGCTACTCTGAATCCTATTACTATGTACTTCTAAAATAGGTAGTTCAATGGAAGATAATGGTGCTATCCACTTCACTCGTCCTTAATAAGCTAACCCTGCAATTTCAGGAGCTGACCAAACAGCCATCAGTGATCATCAGCAGATGAAAGAAATCACCATGGTATTTTTTAAAGATGCACTATTAACTAGCTTCAATGACTTTTCAGGCAGCCTACCTGGATTGTTTGCAGTCTTAATACACTAGTGGCTACTTATGCAAAAAAGGGGAAACTAATTAAATTTGTTTATATACGTTATCGTGTGGAGCACTCATTTCCAGACATCAAGCTATGAATCATTAAATAACTGCTAAATTGGTCTCCGGGGACAGATCATGCCTCAGAGTTGGGCCGGCCCCCATCCCACCAAAGCCAGGTGTGCTCTGCAGTGTACAGGCATTAGAACTGCTTTAAAGGCCATGATTTGGGTATGCAGCCAGGCCTCACACTGTGAGGTGAGTGGTAGGAAATCATGAAAACAGTGACAGCCTTCCCGTCAGAGTTACTCCTCTGTTTGATTAATGAGGGCATTTGAAAGACAATTAGCAAGAGCAGGTTTGGCTGCAACTGGCTTATCAATCAGGAGCCCTCTATTCAAAGCACTAGTGCCTTCTTTTGTTTTTTCCATTGCAAAAAAATTGTATCCGTGGTGCACAAACAACAAAGGACCTTTACATGGTATTTAAAAAGAGAAGAGCAGAATGTTGCAGACCACAACCTAAATAGGAAAAAATGTTTCCTAAACCATAAGTGATTGACTATTGGCAATCATAACACTGCCTTTTGCATCACTGCAGTTTAAGTTGTTTATCATGAATTGCACTGTTCAAGGTTTCATAACCATTCTCTCTGGGCTAAAGTTCAAATTACACAAGATCACAAGAAGAAAAAAAATATATTTGTGTCTAAGAAAAACTCCAGTTTCATTCTGAACCCTCTTGTATCTTCAAAATAGTTTTTATTTTAAAGCTGAATTTTAAAAATGAATTTCAAGTAATAATTCAATCGGTTTGATTATTCATCACTGAGGCACTCTTAGTCCTTTCAGATTGCTCGTCTAAGCAGAATATATAGAATTTTCTTTTACCAGGCAGTTTCAGTCCCAGCAATGTTTCTCCTTGCTTTGATCCTTTTGGGGTATAGATTTGCCTTATATGTATATGTAATAGAACTAAGGAATGACTACTTAAAACAGTTGAGTGCTATTGCTGAAGTTCTGCTTTCCATTAGATAGAACTACTTTTTTTAATCAAACGTCTGCCAGAACTAAGAAAATTGTGATTTCACCTGTGGATGAGTACGACAGTTACTTACTAATGTATTTAAGCTAATCATTCAGTTGATCTGAATAAATCCTAAATTGAAAGAGTAGGATTGAGTCTGTAGCATAATGTCCCCTGTTTTCTCTCAGTTTACAGGTAATTTTCCCTAATAATACCAGATGAGAAGCATTTCTAATGCGTGACTAGGCTGGTACTAAGTGGGTATGTCTGCAATCCCAGCTGGATAATATTTTTTTTTTGTTAAACTTGCTATAATTTGTATCAGAAGTAGGTTCACAAAATAGTGTGTGTGTGTGTGTGTGTTTGAATACAGAGCAAATAAACTAAGAGGCAAATTAATCTCTGATTTGCTTAGCTAGAATGGATGCGTCAACATAGCCAAAACCCTCTCACAAGCATCCCTGTCTTGGAAGTGTATGGCAGCCCAGCAGACATGGATAAAGAACTACAACTGTTTATAAAAAACAAAAAAAACAAAAAAACCTGGAATACTTCCCACTCAGAACTCTCATCTTGTCACGAGTGTAATCTACAACAGTACTTTTGCTAAAATCTCCTACTATCCCAGCACGGCACTATTGTTGATCTGCCACCAGCATTTTAACAACTCAGCTCTGATCCAATGTCCAATGCAGTCCGAAGAGAGTCTTTCCATTGGCTTCAGTGGGCTTTGAGTAGGGCCCTATCCCATCTAACCCTGCCCTGAAGTTGTAGCAGTGCTACTGCAGTTTTGAGAGAAGCTAACAAAAATTATGGGAGATGCTAAAGGCCCTAAATGGGTGACAGTACCATAGTGACTCTGAAATGACTCTGCTTTGAAAGAGAATCAGCAGTTTCTCGCTGTTCTCTGTTTCAGCTGGATTCAGATCACACTGGTGGGCTCTGTGGAGAGGTTGTGTTGCAGAGAAGCAACTACAATGTAGTCTTTGATTGGGACTCCGTGAGAATCCAATGGCGCGAGAAGAGCTATAAACTGCAATCTGCAATATGGGTCCATGACGTTCCGGGCTAGTAAAAGCAGGTCGGAGAAGAATGTTGGGGCCATTTTTATAGAGATTAACACAAATTGTGACTTTCCTTCAAACAACTAAAAGTTTTTAGGATCATACTCAAGAAACTAAATATTTTGGGCTGTGACATCATGAGCATAAGGACAACAATTATCTCTTAATCTCTATTCATCACCCCCATTTGCTTCCCCATTGCCTAGTCGAGACCAGAGTATGAATGAGAGTGAGTAGGCTGAAGCTCATTCATTGTAAGCTCCTTGGGGCAGAGACTTTTTGTTCTGTGTTTGTACAGTGCCTTACACAATGGGGTCCTAGTTCATGACCAGGGCTCCTAATACCAATAATAAAATAAAAATAAATAAATAAATAATACCACATAAGACAAATCTGATACTTGTAGGCAGTAGAAAGCTCCCAGAGGGTTTTGCAAAAACTTTGTTCTGTTTCCTGGGGATGGAGTTGGGCTGTTTGTGCCTATGCTTTCTCACTAAAAGCTGCAATCTATAAATGTTCCCGTATTTCCAGCAGCTGCTGGATTCTTCAGTGGCAGCAGTGGCCAGAAATGCTTTTATTCATCTGTTTGTCTGTGAGGTTTAACCTTTCTTTTCTCATGTGGGTTAGCCAGTTATCCATCCACCCATCCATATCCATCAGACTGGATTACTACAATGAGTTTTTTAAAAGGGTGGGGGGGGTGATAAAATTTTGTCTAAATTTCCCTCCATACTTTTATTCTTTGGTCAAAATATCAATGAATTTTTTGGTCAACTTTTTGAATATTTAAAAAAAAAAGTCAACCAGCACCAAGGCTCTAGTTGGTGTTTCCTCTGAAGCTCATTCAATAGCTTCAAATAGCAAAAAACAGTGGTGTGCAAACTTTCCCAGTCACACTGTCCGTCCCCCCTCAACTTACTATTCATATAAATTGTCACACCCCCACTCCATTACTTATCATCTGAAGTAATCCCTTACTTCTGTGCAGCTGCTGCTGGCGGCGGCGCTGCCTTCAGACCTGGGTGGCCGGAGAGTGGCGGCTGCTGGCAAGGGCATTCATGTTATTTGTGGCCCAGGAAGAGTAATTTTTTTAGTCATGCTCCCATCCCACCCTCAATATACACCCTATTTTTATCCCGCTCCAACTATTATGGTAGTGGGTTCTGTGGGACCTGCAGGATCCCAGTTTCTTCATACCCCTCCAGTGTTCATGTGGCACACCTCCCCCCCCCAATTTGCTCATCACTGGCATAGAACATACATATGTCTCATCTTATGTCTTTTCTATAGACTTCACTTCCAGATGCAACAGGAGATTTTGATTTTTCATCTATAACCAGTGCTTAAAATGGTCTTGAAAAAGTGTGTGAGGTGGTAGTCTATCATTTCTATAGAAATGAAAGCGACATCACATCTGCCTGTCCCTCATCCCCAGACACATCAATTCTCCCCCGCCCCTGCACATCTGTTCTGCCTTCCTAACCCCTCCATTAATTCTGCTCCCCCACCTCTGTTCCTGGGGTTCTTCTCCGCCCTCACCCAGGCCTGGGGGGAGGGGGGCTGGGGGAGGATGGGGCTACAGTGGGATACCCTGTCCCCCTTCCCAAGCTGGGTGTGGTGGGGAAGGAGAAGGGAGGAGCAAAGGACCCTCCCTGAGAGGCTGGATTTTCTGTTCCTTCCTCCTGCCTCCCCTCCCATGACGAGTTTGGCTCCTGAAAGGATATTCCTGCTTCCTGCAGCAGCTCTGATCAGCTGCTTATACCCCAGGAGGTGAGGAAGTAAAGAAAGCAGCTAATTAGAGGGGTTCCCTTCCCAGGCAGAGCTGAAACATGCACCCCACAGTACCTCAGCTCAAGAAGCAGAAATTTGTTTTGCTGGGTCTGCTTTGACCCTTTGACCAGGCACACTAAGCACTGTCTAAGTCCTCAGATGGTTTTGGTTTTAGTTGTTATAGACCACCTTTCTCATCATGTACCAGCAAGACAGACCTTAGATTTAAAATCTTAAATACCTCAATTCTCGAATTTGCTTCTCCAGTTGGTCCAAAAAAGCTTGAAGGCCAGAACCTCAGTCTGCTGAGGTTCAGGGCTCATCAATATACACAGGGCTTTGCCTTCAGGAAGGAGTGTGAGATGAGTAGTGACCATGATTGAGGAAGTTTACCCTGTTGACATCTATTTGCTTGGCACTGTTGCTTAATGGATAGTACATGTGTGGCAAGGGCTCAGCGGGTTAATTGACTTCACTAGATAAAAAAAATACATAAATACAACCATCTTCACAAAGTGCAGAAAAATGACCTAAAAAGAAAAGGAGTAATTGTGGCACCTTAGAGACTAACAAATTTATTAGAGCATAAGCTTTCGTGAACTACAGCTCACTTCATCGGATAGCTCACGAAAGCTTATGCTCTAATAAATTTGTTAGTCTCTAAGGTGCCACAAGTCCTCCTTTTCTTTTTGCGGATACAGACTAACATGGCTGCTACTCTGAAACCTGTCAAAAATGACCGTGTTTCCCCTCTTAATTCCAAAAAGTGGGAGACATGCTGTCTACGACAGATTGTTTCATCCACGTAAAAACTATGTGCATCTCTGCTGATGTTCCATTAACTACAATTTAGTCATTCTCCTTTACTCTTCTGCATCTTTTAACACAAGTAAACTGTAACTTAGCAATTTGCTCACTTAGTAACACATCATTGTTATTAAAGAGAGAAATGAAAAATTGCCGACCTAATATCCCTGGCTATGATTATTCTTGTCAATTATTTCACATTTGGAAATCCAAAACTCCGCAGTATATAAAAACTAAATATTGCATTTGGCATAACTTCAAATTAGCTGTCCTACACATGCTTATAGCATGCAAATTAAATGTTCTGAATAAACATTAATCATTATAATAGTCTAATTATTGTCAGTTAACTAATAATTAACTACTGAACCACTGCAACAAATTTTGGAGAAAAATATTAATAAGCTGAATCATTTTACTTGAGACAAAGAAAAAGGAGTCAGATTTTCAAATGCTAAAAAAAATTGTAAATAAAATATCAGTTTGTTAATCCTCATAGAAATAAGGTATAATTACTTCATTTTTGCTAACATACATAGGTTTATTGTTCCTTAGTGACCTACAGTTAATATAAAAGCATCTTAAATATACCACTTAAAAGGTTTAACGAGTTTTAAAATATTAATTAATGTGTTAACAAACAGTTATTTCTCCTTATCTCTGGCCATATATATGGACTGGCATGGTTATTTACAGATCACAAGGGGCCTAACTGTTTTAGAAGGATAAAGTCTACGTGAAAGCAGAACTGCTGCTTGGAGGCAGTGTGCTAAGACTGCAGAGTGTATATATAATAAAGAAACAACACATTCTTGAGTGTAAATGGAACTCAATATTTAAATACCATGGAAGCAGTCATATAAATACTCAAAAGCCAAGACATTCAAAGCTAAGTCTCAAATCTTAATAAAAATATTTTTAAACTAGTCCAAGACCTGAATTCAATTGGAATATCTACATTATTGTTATTTGTATTACCATAGTGTCTAGGAGCCCTAGTAATGGTGCAGGACCCCACTGTGCTATGCACTGTTATCTCTGAATTCCCTCTCTCTCTGGGTATGTCTACACTGCAGCCAGGAGGGTGCTGCGTAGTGCAGGTAGACAGAAACACTCCAGCTAGCACACTAAAAACAGCAGCATAGTCAGGGTAGCACTGGGTAGCGGCTCAGGTTAGCCACCCAAGTAGATATCAAGGGGGTCTGAGCAGGATAGCTACATTGCTATTTTCAGCACACGAGCTCAAGCAGAGCTAGAGCATGTCCATCTCCCCTCACTCAGAAGCATGCCCCCAGCTGCAATGTAGACGTGCCCTCTGTGTGTATTCTGTGGGGAGAGCAATCCTCCAGTCTAGTTTAACATATCCCTAACAACAATTTATCTTATTTACTTAGAAGTCTTTCAGAGGTGCCCATCGCTGTCGTACCTGGCCACTTCACAACCATTAGTGCTTCCATCCTCAGAATGCCCCTGTGAGGGTCTTTATTATTCCAATTTACAGGGAAATGAAGCACAGAAAGATTGTCTTGTGCAACGTCACACAGGAAATCTGTGACAATTTAGGATTAGAAATCATTACCTCTCCTCCCTCTAATTCCTGTTGCCCATGCTGCCGATTCTCTAGGCCAGGTGACTGGCTGAAGATCTTCTACCACATTGTAGAATTATGGCTTTTTGGCCATCTCGTAAACTCTTCTTAAAGAGCTCGCAATTTTCATTTACATTTTTCTGTCTACATTTTTCCAATTTTCACTGGCATCTGGCCATCAGAATCTGGCTTTGTTTTCTCCCTACAGTGAAGCTATTCCAGTTTGGGGCAACCTGTGTGAGAATTAAGATTTTTGGTTCGAAATAGCAAAAAATTCATAGCCTAACCTCCCGCCTTCATAAAAGGGCAGCATTCTACCCTTTATCCCTACTACATGCCACCAAAGATTGCAGCTGCCAAATAAGCACTCACCGCCAGCCTTTCTAACAACAGATTTTGAGATTCAAGACCCCTCTGGTCTTTAGAGCATCGTTCTCTTTCTTTAAACAACCAGAGATACTGCCACATCAACAACATTGCCCTTACAGACTATAGAGTGGAGAGAATTACCTCAGTTATATTCAAAATTCCAGCCAACCTGAAGAATGAGGGACAACAAAGATACTCAGACTCAAAGACCCCACAAGACTATGGCTGACTGCTAAACTATACAGGAGCCTAGATTACCTAAACCCAGGGACTGGGTTTCCCCCCGCCGCACACTTTTCATGGCAAGACTAAGATCTTCCTTATATTGGAATCTACATTACTGAAGGTAAGAGAATGCCACTACTAGATGTAGAGTGCAGACAAAGAAAGGGAAGGTGAAAAAAGATTTGTGAATAGGAAGCAAAGGAAAAAATAAATATATTCACCTGAAGGCCCCGTCACACAATTCCGGCAGATAAGGCTTCATTTTCCTAGTTCTTTTTAAATATAATTCCAGTTTTGAGTTGCATGTGAAGAGTGGTAAAGAATCCCTTCTCGAGCAATCATCAAATCAAGAGCTACCTAAGAAAAACACAACTTTCACTCAGACACACACGCCAAGAAAATGAATGGAAATAAAGTATTTTCCTCAAGATTACTTATGAAATTTTAAAAAACCCTTCACTTTTAGATCAGATGTCAATCATTGCGGAGTGTCTTCGTGTTAAATAATGTTGTGCCCATGCACAGTAAGAAGTGCGTGGGCTGCAGTATAGATGTTGCTGAAACTGAACAGAAAATGAAATTTAGTGTGAAATTTCATAGCCTCTCAGTAGCAAGAAAGGATAAAACCCAGAGGGCTGTAAAACATTTTTCACAAGGGGTCATCCCCTTGTCCATTGTGGCCATGTACAGTTCTAAAAGGGAGTTTTAAAACCCACTGAGGAATGGCATATATTAGCACACAAAATGACCTAGTACTTTCATTCTCAAGGCAGGGCTTCCCTACTGTAAAATCTGTCAAAGCATTGGGACACTAAACATGGGAACTTTTTAGATGAACAACAACAGCTGAGCTGATGATGAGACTGTCCTACTGACCGAGCTCTACATATTTATCATCTTGTAAGAAAGCAGAGTAAAGTAAGTTCAAGTAGATTCTATAAATTAACCTACCTGTGATTTTCAGAAGATTTTTTTCAATGAAAATTTACAAACAAATGCTGCTCTAATGACATGGAAGTAATTTGAGTCTAGAGAGACATTTTGTTATGTAAAATAGATTTACAATAAAAAAGGATCTTTTTCTACCCGAACTGAATTTGGCACTGTAAAACAATGATCCACATAGCATGGAGTGGAACAAGATGATAGAAAATTGTTGAAAAGTATAAAACATGTCAGCAATATGTGCACAAGGCATACTGGAATCAATGATAGAATTTTGCATGGGATCTAGCATCAGAAATCCAAGAGTTGTTTTTCCCCTTGTTAAACGAGACAGAAAAAGTCAACTAAGACTTTGAAATATCATCGTGATTACCAAATTATAGGCAGTACCTGAATATTACAGCTATTAGTCTAGCAAGAACAATATGTTAAATTCTAAAGTCTATTATGCAATGTAGACGACAAGAAGTACTGCTACATAGTTGGACAGACATGAAGTACTGCTTTGCTAACAGGGCCACATCAACTAATGGAAATTTTTTAAGTAGTGTGTGCGTCCAGGTACTGAAATGATCTCCAAAAGCGCTTAGTACCTCCTGGGTGATATAAAATAATAACTATTCATTATGACCTTTATTCAGTTGCTTAATGGTAATACTAATGGGCCTCAATAAAATTTCGCTGACACTTAGTCAAGAATATTGTCGGGCTATTTTGTGGCATTAAGTTGACATATGTAACAGCATTTAAAACCTAGATTACATATTACAGTGTTTCAATTATGAATGATGCTTACATTTAAAATAATTTAGGTGGGTTTAGACTTAACCCCAAAAAATGGTTTTCATAACTGTAGGTTTTTGGGTATTTTTTCCAGGGAAATGGCAAACATGGTAGGAGACAAAGTTTTCCAAAACAGGAGCCTACAGTTAGCATCGTTGTGCCCATCAACAAGCAGTGCCTAAACAAATATCATGTACATTTACAGCGCGATAAAATTAATGACAGGATATCACTAAGCATAAGAGCAGCAGCAGCACAGACAGGAAGAGGATCAGGTGATGGGGTTAGCAAGTAGCCCGTTAAAAAGAATAAGGTGTTGTAACCCTAAGAGTTCCTAATGCCCACTAGCATAGAGTACACTGTCTCTCATCAGACCCAACCAACTCCTAAAACTGTTGTCATGGTATTTATCTAAAAGGTATTGTGTAAGGTATCGTATAAAAGCTAATACCATGCTGCTTATTAATATCATTGTAAAATGTATGTGTTAACACTATGTGTGAAGTTATCAATTCCCTCTGTATGATGTTACTACAACATGTTTAAGTCAATTCAGCCTAACCTAGGTGATAAACAGGTCTGTCCTAAACAAAAGGAATGTGGGTTTATCTCAATTTCCATATTAGTAGTAAACAAAGCTATTGAATTAAACCAGCAGGGACTATTCTAGTCCTGAACGAGAGAGAATTAACATGGCTCCTGCACCCCAGAAAGACACAGGAGACTGAATCCCCAGGACACCTTCTTGACTTATAAGACAAAGACATCTTCCCTTTGTGCATACAAGGAAGAGGGAGACACCCCATATTTATCCTTCACCTTAGGAGACAAAGAAACCAAATTATTCGATCTGTGTAATGGGTCCTGGCCAGTAAAAGGCTGGAAAGGAGACTGTGGGTGAGAGAAACCACCTAGAACAAAGACTGCATCTTGCTAGATTAGGTTTTAGACTTTTAGATGAGTGTTTTCACTTTTATTTGCTTGTAACTGTCTCTATCTCTGTCTCCTTTGCTTGGTATCTCGTAATCCCTGCTCTTCTGTTAATAAACTTGTTTTACTTTCATAATAAATTATCAGTGTTATGTAAGTTCAATAAAGTGTGTGCTAGTAGAAAGCTGACAGGTTGCAGTGTTTTACTGTCTTTGTAAAGGCAGCGAACAGAACAATTTCTCTGTGCGGGTCCAGAGAGAGAGAGACTGGCCCCTACAGTAGGAGGATTAGGAGGCAAATTTGGGGCTGGGAGGGTCCTAAGGTCAGCCTGCAAGAAGTAAACCGGTTAGGCAAAGCCAGGATGAGGCTTCTGGGCTGCTGGGGTCAGAGGGACCAAAACTGAACAGCCATGAGACACTCCCAGTCACAAGACAGATGGTGACTAAACCCCTTACTGGCCCCAGTGAACCACGAACATCACAGCTGTTAGCTGACAGAGGTAACATTTTATTTCACCATTAAAAACGTTCACAACTTTAGTGCAATTTGACAGGGATTCTGTGGAATCCATATGAAGCAATACCTGGGAGTCTCGCCTAACCCTACTAACCAATTACTTTTTCTTTAACACTCTTATCACATAGTTTATTTTGACTGTCCCCAAAATACTCCTCATTTCACTTCACAGATTTAGTGGAGAACGCACTTTAAAGAGAGTCTGTTTAATAAGGAACATAGTTTTTGACACAATCCCTGATGATAGTCACATAAGCAAGCTAGGGAAATGGGGTCTAGATTAAATTACTATAAAGTGGGTCCACAATTGGCTAAAAGACCATATTCAAAGGTAGGTGTTATCAATGGTCCTCTGTCAAACTGGAAGGGCATATGTGGTGGGATCCTACAGGGGGTTGTGCTGGGTCTGGTACTAGTCAAAATTTTCATTAATGACTTGGATAATGGAGTGGAGATTATGCTTATAACATTTGCAGATGACACCACACTGGCAGTGGTTGCATGTACTTTGGAGGACAGGATTAGAATTCAAAATGACAGGACAATTGTAGGAGCCACACTTCAAAAAAAAGATGTGAAAAAACTGGAGAGAATCCAGAAGAAAACAACAGAAATGATAAAAGGTTTAGAAAACCTGACCTATGAGGAAAGGTTAAAAAAAACGGAGGGGGGGCATGTTTAGTTTTGAGAAAAGACGACTAAACATGGGGGGAACCTGATAACAGCCTTCAAATATGTCAAGGACTATTATAAAGAGGATGGCGATCAATTGTTCTCCACGTCCACTGAAGGTAGGACAAGAAGCAAGTGGCTTAATCTGCAGCAAAGGAGATTTAGGTTAGATATTAGAAAAAAAATTTCTAATTTAGGCATAGTTAAGTACTGGAATAGGCTTCCAAACAAGGTCAGGGAATCCCCATCATTGGAGGATTTTAAGAACAGGTTAGACAAACACTTGTCAGGAATGGCCTACATATTTTGGTCTTGCTTCAGCATGGAGGGATGGACTAGATGACTTCTCAAGGTTCCTTCCAGCCCTACATTTCTACGGTTCTATGAGAGTCATGGCCTTTTTGAATGGCTGTTTGAAATACAAAATGAAAAATCTCTCTGTGGGAAGCTAGCTCAAAATGGGGAGGGAATTTTTAAGAATAAAACAAGTAAAACCCTCAAGAAAAATGTAAATAAAGAGTAAACAAATCTAGAATATACACTGTTTTTATAAATTATTGAAATAATGTAATAACTACACAAAGAAACAATGAACATACGTTAGGAAATGTACCCTTATATCCAGTGATTTTACTTTGACTTTAAATCAATAATAGTCTTAAATTGGCTCAAAATATGGAAACTAATAAGGACTATGGGTAATGAAAATGATATTTAAATAATGATCACTTCAGAATTACAGGCTCAGGCTCAGCATCTGTACCAGAGAAAGCACAAGCCATAAATGTTAATGTATTTTATGTAATGTTACATCCACACAATATGGGTTAATTGCACACTCTTGATTTGCTAGTCACCACAACTTTCCTGTGACTAAAGTAACCTTATCCCTCGATTCTCTAAGCAAACCCTTCATATTAGATACAAAGATCTATTAGAATACAGAGCTATATCTATTACATGAGAGAGAGAGAGAGATTTCACTTAAAACCCATTCTAAACTAGAATACTTCAAGCTCTCTTTACAATCCCCAGTTAATTTTTAACACTGATGGACTTTCAGTGTCTTTCATTGTGTACATACCTATTCAAGTGGAGTACTCTGCAAGATATGTACAGTCTGACTCTCCAGTATGTTTTAGCTTGTGTTTGCTGTCATACCTGCACAAAGTAAGTGCATAATGGGTGTAATGAATCATAATGGTCAGTTTTACACTCACTTCGCTCAAGTGTGAATGACTGTGCAACATTAAAGCTGTGGCAATTCAGATCCACAGAAAGGATTTTCTTTATGGTAGTTCATATGTTTCCTTGCACTAACGTGAGCTGATTGGAGGAAAAATAAGCAGAAACGGGCTAGCAGCATGGGTCCACAACACACTCCCTCGTGTAGGAACTGTCCCCTCTCCCCATCTCCACTCTGTAGGATCACACCTCCACTGTTGTACAGTGAGCATACCAGGGGTTGAGCCAGAGGAGGTCTCTGTCCCATAATCCTCTAAACCCCCACCACCACCACCACCACCACTTTAGCCCTGTAGGAATTTTCTTGTAGAAAATAATGCTGCTCTGTTCAGCTTCAGTTTGTGAAAACACCCACCATGAGACGGAGCCACCATGGGACCAGCTCTGGAGCCATGCGCTGTCATGGTGTAAGGAGGACTAGGAAGCAGTTTGGAGACCTTTATATGACAGTTTCTGCCTTTCAGAGGTGTCCTGAGATCTGGAAGACTTTTTTTAGGCATGTAGGACATTTTGTGATTTGTTAAGTACCATATTTTCCCACTCTCTGGGACAAGAGGGCAAAGCCTGTCCCATGTCCTGCCTGACAGATGAACATGATGGAAACTCCTTATGTTAAAACTCAGTTTTCTATCGCTGATGTGGTTATTTTCTATGTACTGAAGGGGGTGGTATGATTTTGTACAGGCATGTTACCCATTAAAGGCTGAGGTTAAATGGATTTTTACAGCTTCTGATAGTTTTCTGAACAGAAGTCGAATAGCTTAAATCACTGCAATTGGCTTCTGTACATAGACATGAAACCAATAGTAATTTGCTTTGCAAAAGTGGAAAAACAAAATTTTCTTCTACCCTGTTTACTTTTCCTTAAGATTTTAAATTTTATTAACATAGTAGAAGTTCCCATTCATCCTTTCTGAAATTCCACGCAAGCCTTTCTCACAATGTTTATTTCTACAGAACATTATTTCAGTTGTACACATTGCTTCCAGAAGAACTCTATATGCCTGTTAATCACCTACCAGAGCACACTACTTTTTCTCTTTTGATATTTCAGAGCCTTCACCTGCCCTATATTAAACCCGAAATAACACGAGCCTAAAGCAATTGTCATGTTGCTTCATTTTCAAAATTTACTGTAGAAAAACATCCTTCACATCTACAAAACCCAATGTCACAAGGAAGCTTTGGAAAGAACTGATGAATCTAGTTGAGATCCTTCTTACCATCGTTGCACATATATTTGCCCTCCTGAGCAATCAGATACACATCTGTCTCCTCTAGATTTGGTTTCCCTTCTTCTATTTGTGCCTATAAAAGTGTAATATTTAAAGGGCTTAGAAAGTCATGGACAAGTTTATCCTTTAAATTTCAAATCCTGCTGTTTGTTCATGTACAAGGCAGAAATGTAATTGGGGGCATGAATCCATTTTACTTGCACACATTCTAATGCTAAAGTAGTTTTCACTTGGAGAGGACTTAAGGGAAGTCATAGAACCAAAACCAACATTTCTGCTAGAGAACAAGTCTGAACAAGTACTGTCCTGGCTGAGCCAATCAATGAGCACAACTGTCAAATGTATGAAAATAATAATAAAATAGTCACACTTTCTGGGTGTGATTTTCATAGGCACTCAGAGCTGGCTTAACTCCGCTCCCACTGACGTGAATGGGACCTGCCAGAGTATAATTGTTTTCCAATGAAAACAATAGTGCTCACAGGGCCAGTATGAAACACAGTATGATCATTGAGTCTTGCAATAGTAAAATACTCAGATCATGAACTCATAATACTCAGTACAGCCAACCCACTCTTACTTCCCAGAAATAACCCAATACAATATTGCCTTGAACTGTTTTTCTTGTATTCCAACAGCTAGCAGCCTGTCAATTTTCCATGCTCTAAAGTCTTATGCTGCATTCTCCAAATCGGAAGGTATTACACCTATTCTTTAAACCAATTATCTGTCCCACTGTTAAACACAATTTCACTTCATGTAAAACATTTGTCAAAGGTCTGTTTTTCCCCATGCCCTCCTCTTTTCTCTCTGCTCGTTCTTCATTATGGCCATGCCTAATTGTAATAAATTGTCCAGCATTTATTCTAAAGCATTGTATAGGGCTTTGTAACATGCCCACCACTGACATACCTACAATTGGAAGCAGTTAACTCTTTAGGGCCGCTCCCTTATTTCAAACAATGAATTGCATAAGGAACTGGCCCTCAGTGCCAATTAAAAATAAAAAAGGTATCCATTAAAATCTGAGATTGCCAGATTGGGGGTATATGAAAGGGTCTAGTCAAAGCCCCAAATAGGGAAGAAGGAAATTCTACAGAGTACAGATAATAATAGGACTTTCACAGCATTTAGGGCAGAAGCTCTGCTAAACCTGGATCCTGAATACGTTACTCTTAAGTTGGGATTTTTCAAGCTTCCCCTCTCTATACAATCCTCTGATTTGTTGCCTAACATTACCGCCAAAAGCTGGCTTTGTCAGTATTCATAAATTAATTCCTACACATTCTTTTTAGAAAATTCCAGATTTTAACTATGGGCATGGAAGCATTAAAGTTTTTTTTTCCCAAAAGGACATGCATATAAATTCAGCGCTTACTTCTGTCCTGTGAGCCCACTATTTTTGCTTCATGGCAGTTTCTCGTGACTGGTCTTTACACAGACTCCATCAGCAGAAAATGCTATAATATTCCAATGAATTTTCTCTCTCATCAGTCAGCCCCCAATTCCAAGAAATATGCCACCAAGACACTCTGCAAACATGAATTCCCTCACTAGGTTAAAGAACCTGCTCTCAATACTCATTAGCAATATGCACAGTTCTGAGTTTAGTTTGCCATACACTATAGCCATGTCATGTCCAGTCTCCTTCAAATGATCCTTAAAGTTATCTCAACTTTAGCTCACATTTCCCAGTACACATTATTGCATGTCAGAGGTGCCTTACCTCCCAGCTTATTTGCATAAATATTTGAGTACTTTGTATTTCTTTCTGATGAGCTGGATGCATCTTTGAAGTCCACTTACATGGACGGGTCTGAATTAATGATTTTACTTCAGTTGTTATAAATCCACTCCCTAGACTATGCTAATCATGATGAATGAATGCTTTCTATAGACGGTTTGACATATCAGTTGACAAATGTTGCATATGTGCATTGACAGGCACCTTCTTTGGATCCGGTGTAAAAAAAACCTGTGTATATCGATATCTGTATACCTGCCATATGTCTAGAAGGGATCAATTTAAAGCTTCAGAATGGTGTAAACAAGTCACTACTTTGAATGCTTTAATAATACTTTATACTCCTATAATCCCTCTCTTCTAAAGATCTCTATGAACTTTATAAACATAAAGGAAGCCTCAGCACAGGCCTGTGAAATAGGTAACTAATACCTATTGTAACCAAGACACAGAGAGAGATTAAAGGCCCGATGTTCAGAAATCCCAAGAACTAATTGTGATAAAGTTCTGACATGCAGATGTGCTTGCAAGAAATGGACATTTTATTTCCTGCCCCCAGCCATAATTTCTAGGTTAAAGCTTGAAAACCATGTCACATGACAGTGATCCTAATCCACTGACTAACAGTTATCGTTACATCTTCCCCTTCAAACAAACAAAAAAACCCTAATAAACCAATGAGTTACTGTCTCTGATGCTCTATGCCTTTTGTAATCATATCACATGAGTACTTTCCAATGGTTACTATAATACCTACCACTCCAGTGGAAACCAATGGGAGCTGCAGGCAGGGCTGCTGGAACAATTTTTATAGTGGGGATGCTGAGAGCCATTGAACCAAACTGTAATCCCTGTATATAATGGAAACCACTTCAAGCCAGGGGGTGTGGCAGCATCCCCCGCACTCCTAGTTCCAGCAACTCTGGTTGCGGGTCCTCAGCAACTTTTAAAATCAGGGCCTAAGTTCCTTGCCCATGGTCATACAGTGAGGATCGAGCTGGATAGATCTGCTCACTCCAATTCTTACCACTAGAAGACACCCCCTTTAAATTATGAGCACATTCAGGTGCAATTAACATGTGATATCTCCAAGCTGCCAGAGAGGAGACTGGACCATGAACCTCCATTCCTTCCAGTTCTGCATCCAGAAATGGGGATGTGGACTGATGGTGACAGTTTCCTCCCCATCAAGTCTCATTGCTGGAAAAGTTGATCATGAGTTGCTACAACTTGGTCTATCACTACAAAGTTACGTAGACGTAAGCTGCCTTGCATCAACCTAGTCGTGCACATGTCTGCACTTAGATTTGTCTCTCACTGATGCAAATTTCCCATTATGCTGCCATAGTAACACAACGTCTCCAAGCAGAGTTGAGCCAGGGTTGATACGCTAAAGTTTACTTGCAGGTTCAACAAGCCCAGGCTTGCCTCCCTCTAAAGCCCATTGAGAACTCAATATCAGGACTTCAACATTCCACATGGCATCAAGCGTCTCCGCACTCTCCCTACCACTTGCCCTCAGGGGACATTAAAGACAATCACAGCTTCAAGGACTGACCTGTGAAAGCCACTGTTAGTATATGTTTAACTGAAATGGACATGAATGTTCTTTCTCCTTTGTAAGTTCTGTTCTCTTAGTTTATTAAGTTTTTTAATGTTTTAAAGTTTCATGGGGGGGGGGATTTGTGCTGAATTCTTTTACAAACTAAATTTCTATTATTTAAACCATAACTCATCTTTATTAGTTTGCAACATCTGCAGGTCTGAAAGCAACCATTTACTTATTAATGACAATATGTACAATTCACAGAATAAGCTGCAAACAAAATTAATAGATGTATTGACAAGGTTATGTTCCTACATGTACAGCAATTAAGACACACAATTCCTAATACACCCTAGAAGAGCAGGGCCAGGTAGAGTACACTACAACAAAATACAATACTATGACTAACTATTAAAACGGTCTTTCTAAGCCTCCCTGAACTGTTGTGCTTTTCTAATACCCTTTGTTTCTAGCTGTGCAAAGTCAGACAGATACTCTGCCTCCATCCTGCACCATGGCAGAAACTTTCCACTTTGGTTTATATATATTATGCAGGACACAGCAAGCAATTATAACCCTTGGGATATTTGGCTCACTGAAGTCCAATCTTGTGAGTAAACACTGCCAGCATCCCTTCAATCAACCAAAAGCACATTCAAATGTCATTCTGCATCTGCTGAGCTAGTAGTTGAATTGTTCCTTGGTGCTTTCAGAATGCCCAGTGGACAGCTTCATGAGCCAAAGGAGAAAGAAATAGGCTTGGTTGCCCAGAATCACTACTGGCATTTCAACATTTCCAACAACTGTAATCTGCCAGTCAAGAAAGTCCCTGCTCACAGCTCTCTGAAAAGTCTTGTGTTCTTAAAGATGCGAGAGTCATGCACCTTCCCTGACCATCCCAAATTGGTGTCAGTGAGGTGTCCCCCGTGATCCACCTATACTTGCGTAACCATAGAAAAGTAGCTCTTTCTGTTGACTTACTCTGGGGCAAGGTGGTCTGGCACCATCACAGTTCGGGAACCCCATTGCTGCAAATCCATCCACTATGTCCTGAACATTACTGATAGTTACATAGCAAGAGGCAATTAATGGCCCTGCACACTTGTATGACAACAACCCCCGCCATTGATTTCCCGACTCCAAATTGACTTCCGACTGACCAGTAGCAATTTGACATTGCAAGCCTCAATAGTGCAACCACCACTCACTTCTCCACTGTCAATGCAGCTCTCATTTTGGTGTCCCTGTGCTAGGAGGCAGGGGCAAGCTCAGCGCACAGATCCAAGAATATGGCCCTGCACATCCAAAAGTTCTGCAATTGTGTTCCTCATCCCAAGCCTGCATTATGATGGAATCCCACAAGCCAGTGCTCGTTTCTTGGACCCAGAAGCAGAGTTCCATCATCCGCAGAAGCTCCATGAATGCCACCAGCAATCTTGAATTGTTTCTCACTATGTCCCACAGCAATCTGTCCTCCAAGAAATCATCTTCAACACTGATTTGATTCTTCTTGTGACTCTGCAAATACTGCAGGATCGCGTGTCCAGAGCTTGCAACGCTTATGACACTAGTGCAGAGCTGCACAGGCCCCATGCTTCCATCAGAGGTAGTGGATTATGGATTTTGAAAAAAAGGCATGAAAATTATGGGATACCAATGACATTATGGGATGGAGAAAGTTGCAAACTGGGAAGTTGACCCCCTCCCTACCCCCTGTGCTCCCAGTCACCCCTGCGCAACTTGTTTCAGGCTCATCATGCATTGCCAAAACTTCCCAAAAGACAGTGGCAAGTTGCACAATGGGATACTTACCAAGGGTGCACCACACTGTGCATTGATACAAGCACTGCTGGTGAGTATGTGCATCGGCGACACAAGGAGCCAAGTATGCACATGTACACGCATGTATGTATGTACTAACTGTGGTAGCTGATGTAACTTGCATCAACATAACTTAGTAGCGTAGGCATGGCCTAAGCCAGGGCATAACAGGGCCCCAAAAGAATAAGACCATTAAGTGGTCGCTTGCCCTGCCTGTGCCCTAAGGCTGGCCTTGTTCACACTCAGTTCCTCCTAACTGAAAAGCTGTCTGAAATGAGCCTATCATTCATAGATTCATAGATACTAAAGTCAGAAGGGACCATTCTGATCATCTAGTCCGACCTCCTGCACAGCGCAGGCCACAGAATCTCACCCACCCACTCCTACGAAAAACCTCACCTATGTCTGAGCTATTGAAGTCCTTAAATCATGGTTTAAAGACTTCAAGGAGCAGAGAAGCCTCCCTCAAGTCAACCATGCCCCATGCTACAGAGGAAGGCGAAAAACCTCCAGGGCCTCTCCAATCTGCCCTGGAGGAAAATTCCTTCCCGACCCCAAATATGGCAATCAGCTAAACCCTGAGCATATGGGCAAGATTCACCAGCCAGATACTACAGAAAATTCTTTCCTGGGTAACTCAGATCCCATCCATCTAATATCCCATCTCAGGGGATTAGGCCTATTTACCCTGAATATTTAAAGATCAATTACTTACCAAAATCCCATTATCCCATCAGACCATCTCCTCCATAAACTTATCGAGTAGAATCTTAAAACCAGATAGATCTTTTGCCCCCACTGCTTCCCTTGGAAGGCTATTCCAAAACTTCACTCCTCTGATGGTTAGAAACCTTGGTCTGATTTCAAGTCTAAACTTCTTGGTGGCCAGTTTATACCCATTTGTTCTTGTGTCCACATTGGTGCTGAGCTGAAATAATTCCTCTCCCTCTCCTGTATTTATCCCTCTGATATATTTATAGAGGGCAATCATATCTCCCCTCAACCTTCTTTTAGTTAGGCTAAACAAGCCAAGCTCCTTAAGTCTCCTTTAACATGAAGTCCCCACAAGAGGAATGTCTTATCTGGCCAAAAAGCGTGTGTGATCTATAGAAAGCAGATGCTAGCTCTGCCACACTTGCATATTCTTCTCCTTTACCTCATTAATAGCACTGTGCTTTCTGTTTTCATGGTAACCTATTCACACCTCTTTTACCACTTTCGACATTGAGAGAGTTCCCACAGCAATAAGGATTGAATCCTATATTTTTTTTTATTTTATTACAGCAAAAATGATCAAGAACCACATTGTTCTTTGTTTTTGTTTTTAATTTTTTTTTGGGGGGGGGGGTAATAACTACTAACGTTTTGTGAGCTTGCATTGTAAAAGAAGAGCATTTTCAGAAATGGGCATGTGATCTTTCTCCCATACGTTGTTTCAGGGCACATCATCTGGGCTTGGCATTGTCTTGTAGCAACAGGGAACTGTCCCATTAAGAACCCCTAAGAAAGAAAGAGCATGGATCATTATCTTCATTGACCAGGCATTAACACAGCAACAAGAGTCCAAGAGAAAGGAAGAAAAGTAGTAGGGGAGAGAACACATTCTGTTTCATGGTCTGCCACATTTGTAAATTATACCATAAGAATACAGACACAGCATCATGCATACTTCTCTTCTGGTGCATTTTTATCATGTAGCCTGGATTTTAGGAGTACCCAAGGAAAAACAATTCTCCACAACTCATACCTACAAGCCCTGGCAAGACAATGCACATCGTGATTTAACAAGTCATTTCCGCCTCTATTTTCTATGATCCAATGAACAGATTAGGGGTTTGTACAATTATTTCTATGTATGGCCTTGAAATATGTAACTTTCAATGGCAGTGAGGAACAGAGAGTTTAGATACTGATTCACAGTACTTGTCTTAGTACTCTTTTGTGATCTAAAGAACAGTCAGGCTACAATGTTTATTTACCAAAAAACCCTCTTAATTTATATAATACCTTATATACATTTCTAGCCATTTTTTTTTACAGCCTTGAAGCATTAACCTTCCCAGCATTGCCACACCATGGGCATTCAAGAACAGCTGTAACAACATGTAATATATACAGAGCAAAATTGCTCATTGTGGTTACATAAAAAATGTATTTTTGTTTACGCACAGCATATCCAAGACCAGACTTATGACTGGGTAAGAGAATCAGTGACACACAAACAGCACAGTGCATAAATTGAGCACCAAATTACTCTTACTTCCACTCCTCCAAAGCATCCAGAAAACTAGGGGAGAAAAATAGCCTGGAATATCTGAGGTCTAAGTGCCTTAAGTGCTTTTAAAGTAAAATAAAATAAAATAAAAAAAAACACAAGAGATTAAGAGAAAGGGAAGGGAGGGAGGAAGAGGAAAGCCGCCAAACAGCAATTTCTGTTTTAAGGATGTGAAAGACACAGAGGAGAAGAGTCCCCAAGCACTCGTTTACAGTGCTTTCGGTATGAAATAAAAGAAAGGAAAAAAAAACATCTCCCAGAAGAAAAGCTGCTCCCATAAAACTTGGTTTTGTTACTGAAGCAGCCCAGCATTAGCCAATGAACTATTCAATGAGGGGTTTCCTAAAGGTGCTACTCAGCTATGCTTAGCCTATTTGGACCCATTTGTTCATATTGAGGAAAATCCACAGGAGAATAAACTAATCGCTTTTCCAGACAAATCACAACTGCTTTGCTTTAGCAGTTCCTTTCCTATCCTATCCAGTCAGGCAAAACTCCTAGGAGAAGTGACCATCACAACCAAAGTAAGCAGAGTATTTGTCAGAGTTTTAAAGGCTAGCCTAGAAGCTTTATCTCATACCAACCTTCTGAGCAAAAGCGCCTTTTCCTGCTCTCTGAATATTTCCATTAATTGTAGATCAGAACACCTGGTGGCCAATTGCTAGCTGAAGATAATTAGCCTTCAATTATCACCAGTTATATTTTCATCTGTCCCCTTTGCATATCCCTGTAACTTCTAGCATGTCCAATTAATCTGTTATGACCCATCCCCCCCACCAGCAGTGAGTGGGGAACTAGCCCCTCTGCTATGGAATTAACCCTTCACTCTCCAATTGCCTAGGCTGTCTCTCACTCAGCAGTAGTTCAACACTTGAGTACACGGCTTGCAGCAAAGGCACTCAGTAACAAGTCATGTGTTCTTCTTTCTTAATCAAGGAAGGTCATTCCTGGTGAGACCTGCCACCTTTCAGCCCATCAAAAACTGACCAAAAGACAAAATATTCCAGTCCCCATGAAAAACCAGAAATCACCACCCATGTTTGGGGACACCACATCCTTGCCCTCATACTAAAGCTGGGAGGTGAGCACCCCTGCTCAGCTGCTAGAGTAAGAGTCCTGCAACCCTCACACTGGTCCCGTTTTATGACGTGTTGTCCCCCGAATTCATCTGAGTCATTGGTTCAGTAGCTCCGCCCCTTAGGCTGTGGGAGGGGCCTTCAGGAACTCAATAGGTGCAAGAGTAAGAGCAGAGTACTGCCTATTGCCTAGCTTCTGAGAAAAAGAGAGCACTTTAGCCTTCACTCGACTGCTGGGAGAGCAAGGTGCTCCATTTTCTATTCCCTTCTTAAGGTGGAAAGTCCATTCTCTCTCTTTTCTTGGTGGCATTCCCCTTGCCTGCCTATCCCACGTTAGGAGGCATTCTGGAAAATCTTTTTGTTTTGGCCCAGATCCCCAGTGAGAGAACCTAGAAGACATAAACCCATTTCTTACGTGCTAAAAAAAAATTACATTTTCACCAAAAAATTATTGAACAATTCAAGTATTCATTCATTTTCTGCAAAGCAAAATATTTCCTGGTTTTCAGAGCCATTTCCCCTTAAACAAAAGGTAAGCTTTGCTGGGAAAAATTTGGAGATGTGAACATTTGGAGGTGCAGAGCTGTGTCTGATGCACCTTGGCAAAGCCATGCCCACTGAACAGAGAAGCAGAATCTACAATGTACAAATTTCATTGTGAAATGGGTTGGATGCAGACAATGTGGTTTATTTTTATAACCCCTTCAGTTTTCAGTAAACTCCAGTCATGGTTGTGACAGCCCAAGGGGAAACTGAAGTTTTCCACACAATTCTCACTAATACAGCCTGCCACTTGGTCTTATTGTTATTAGAATAATTTGCTCCCAAGTTCTGAAATGAACTCTGTGCCCAAGTAATTAAAGCTCTTAAAGTTTCTAGTCCTTTGTTTAAAGAATTCGTCCTTGTGCTCTCTATGCCCCATCAGCTACCTAATTAGCAGAGCCTTTGCGTGATTAAAAATTCTCACAGAGATTCTGCTGGATATTTGCCTCTCTTAATGAGTGTTTGTGGACAGCTGGGAGCGGGAGCTGGTTCCCTCCTCCCAGGACCTCCAATGAATTCTGCAGACCTCTGTCAGGGCCCAGGAGTGAAAGCTGTCATTTCAGTAATGTGGATGAAAATTGGTCAAAAGCACCGTGGTCCTTGAGGAATGAAAGGCCTTGAAATATAAATGAAGATGAATATTCATATTTGATTCAATAAGTGCCAACTATTAATATACATGTCTGTCAGTAAGAAAAGTCAGAACTTATTCCATTGTGCCTGGCATAATTTGGATCCTAATTCACAATTATCCTGCTATTTTTTGCATTACTTTCCAGGTAATTTTTTTTAATTCAAAACTTGCAGGAAAACATTAAGAGGAAGGGGTAATTATTTCTACACACGTTCTCTCTTCAATCTTTTTGATAATTTGCTGTCTATTAAGATTTACCTGTGGTTTTTATACAGTGGATTTTAGCTATCTTGCTCTCTTTTAAGATCAGTTTTTAAAGCTGCCCATCTTATGGCACTAGAAATGTATCTGATTTCTTTATGGAAATTCCCTTTCTGCTCTTGCCCTGCATCCTCTCTTACTGCAACTTCACTTATATTTTCTACTCCTAAAAAACTACAAATTTTCATGTTAATCTGTCAATAATGAATTTTTAACAGCAGAATTGCATAATTTAATTGAAATATCAAAAAACATTTAAAAATGTCTTGGATACATGCCTGCTGCTTTTTGGATATGTTTGGGAAGAGTGAAGAGAAACCTCTGGTGCCAGCTAGCTCTGTTACTGTCAAGTGATTATTAGCTTTCTGAAATAAAGGCTGGGATTAGAGATATGCCAAAATTCATGGCAAGACATTAAGTCTACATACTGGCTCTTAACCTGGTGATAATCACTCTGATTTATTGCAGTTCAGGAGATGTTAACTGGTAAGTGACCCAACTGCTCTATATTATTATGTAATGTAACATCTTATGTTTACAGACCACGTTTCATCCAAGACAACCCAAAGCACCTTACCTACCTGAACTGAGATACAAACTAGACACTTTTCCTCAATCCGCTGAAATTCACACACCTCTGATGAGAAATACCGGAAGCATAGAAATACAGAGGACAATGCACCACTGCATAATCAGTCAGGTCAAGAAGTGAAGGAGACCATATCCAACTGAAACTTTGGAGAGATGCAGAGGAATTATATCATCAGAATGTAAATGGAGGACCTGGAATTTGGTCTGGATTACAGGACTAACATCCAAGGAAGAAGAGCCATGAGAATATTAATAATTTCAAGCAATTAGGACTTTGGTCTAATCCAAAAATTAGCCTCGCTAGCAGCGTTTACCTCAATCATCGTACTGGGGCATTAGTTCCATAATGTCTCAGGAGTAAGAGTACCACCTACTTAATCACAACTACCACTTGCTACAACACCTAAATATTGCTTGGAGGTTTCTTATTTAATTTGTGACCTTAACCAACAGAGGCACTTTTATTTATTTACCACAAATCCTTATTTCCAGCAATAAGCATTGGGTCAAATCCTGAGATTCTTATTCAGTTTTTATCAGTCTCAGGTCAAATCCTGAGATTTTTATTCAGAATTTAGTCAAGTTCTTAACAATTTAGAGTGGGATTTTGCCCGAGTTAGGGTTGAGTAAAGAACACATATGGCTTCAGGGTATAGTATGATGAGGAAACAGCCTGATTCTCCACTACTAACATTGATGTGAACGTGGAAAAATTCCAGAGGTCAATGGAGTTACGCCAGTGTAAGTAAGAGGAGAATCAGGTCCAAAGTATTTTGATATCAGCCACTAAATTCTCCTGTCACTTACACTGGTCCAAGCCCATTACCTCCGAGGTGGAATTTCTTTGTAGTTTATTTGTATATTTTTGGTGTTTTATGGTTCATTATAATATTTCTCTTCCCAACCATTCCGGTTTACAGGTCATGAAGTTGTTTTTGTGCATGAAAGATTCTGCCATGAGACAGTTTCATTTCAGTGAAGAATGAAGATCAGCTGTTTTCACTGGCAGTTTGAAAAATGAAGTTAGGAAGTTGGGACAGGTGTGAGTGCACATTAATGAGGCAATTAGATTTGGAAATAATGATTTATCATTTGTAGTAAGGTCACAGTTTATAAATCTATGTCAACAATACACTTACAGCTCTGCTAAATCAGAGGTTTCAGTTCACAGAGGCCTTGCAAACCTTTATTTTTAATTGGGAGGGGGGGGTTAGTTCACATGTAGTCACACCATCTGACCAAAACTGGTTTAGAATTGAAACCATGACATACAACCAAGTTGGATACAGTTTTCAACCAAAATTGTAAATCCTTCCCTGACACCCATAAAAGGGTGTCAGTCCAAAATTCATGGGTTCACTGAAATTCTGGTGAACATTTTGACAAACCTGCAAGAAATAATACAACTTGTCACAATCAAAGTGTGCATTGAAATGTGCAGACTACTCAAAAATGGTAAAGTGCAGATATCATCTGAAGTACTACAATACCACCTAATGTGTGGGATTTTAGTGTGGAAGAAGAGAGACTATAGAGTTTCTTGCTAGCAATCTATCATTCATTATTTTTACTCTCCATACACAGTGTGGCAAAGCTCTGTCCTTGCCTCCATGGGTCCCGTGTTTCTTGGCGGATTTCATTAGCCTCAGAGGCTCACTGTGACCCTCCACGTAACCCTTCTTTCTCTAGAGACAAGGGTCACAGTCTACTGAGCCATTTTCATCATAAGCCAGTGAGGAAGGTGAGGAGAAGTAATCCTTCCTTGCACGGTCTCTGTTGTCTCCCAGTCTCAGTGATTAAATAGGGGGCAAAGGTGGGGGGGGATCCCAGGCCACCCTCTACTCCGGGCTCCAGGGACCTTAATAGTATCAGCTATGGTAGCTGACCTTTTAGAAACATGACATGTTCAATTCCCTGGGCTACTTCCCCCACAGCAGCTCTCACTACCTCAAGCTCCACTTCACCCTTAGCTCAGGGCCTCCTTCCTTGTGCCTGATATGGTGTATAGTACTCAGCCTCTCCAACCGTGCAACTTCTTCCCACAGCTCCTGACATGCACTCCCACCTGACTGACTGGGAGGCTTTTAACTAGTTTCAGCCAGACCCTGATTGGCTTCAGGTGTCCCAATCAACCTAGCCTTCTCCTTGTCTTCTGGAAAGTTCTTAATGGGCCCCAGGTGTCTTAACTGACCTGGAGCAGCTGCCATTTCACTTATCCTGGTACCAGGGATTTGTTTAGCCTGGAGCGAATCTCTCTCTCTCTCTCTCCCTCCCCCACCCCCACTGCTCTCCCATAGCCTTCTAGCTTGGAGGAAGGTGGGAAACTGCTACTCCTGCTGCTACTAGGCCCTAAGCTCTCCCTGCTGCTCCAGCTGCTCCCCTGGCTGGGCCAGACAACCCCCATTCTCTGTTACCTGGTTGCTGGACCCCCTACTCTCGGGTGCTGCTATTGTTCCAACTGCAACCCCGGGGGGGGGGGGCTGCTAGCCCACTCCCCAGAGAGGAGGAGTGAGGACCCCAGCCACTGCTGTTGTGGACACCACCACCACCACCACCACCTGAGAGGGGTCCTTTCTGCCTGCCTGGACCACCACCTGGAGTTCCTAGAGCTGCTGCTGCTGCTGTGGAGTCCGCTGCCTGGAGCTGCTGAAGCCCGAGGAGGAGAAGAAGAGGATCATCTGCCAGTGGGGCAGCACCTAGAGACTTTGCAGACCACCGTGGAGGGGGCCCTAAGACTGAGTAATTGTCAAACTGTGCTCTTGTGGTGGGGGTTTTGACTGTGTTTGTAGGGACAGGGGGTGTGGCTTGGAGCTGCCCCCCGATCCATCTGTGTGTCCCCCCCAACCCCCACCACTATTACCACCACCGCTGCCCCCTCCACCACCCCCACTGGCTGTATACCATCTGCCTCAGCTCCTGCCTCTGGACTCAGCTGCTTGCTTGGCTTGCCACGCCCTATTTCCACCATTTGGGCCAGAAGCAGCAGCCAGCTAAAAAAGACTTGTGCAAGTGCACATGGGCACATGTGCCCCCCCTGGACTGCCTACCCCCCAGCTTTGCCCTTTACTACCTGCCCCATTTGCCACTTGCTTTGCCTCCTCTTTTGCTCCAGCCCCTTACTAGCTTCAGTTTGCTTGCCTGCCCCGCCCATTTCCTTCTGCAGCCTTTGTTTGTTTGCCCCGCCCCAGCCTCTGAAGCTAGCCCCTTGGTTTCCCTGTTCTACCCCCAGACCGCTTAGCCCCTCGCTCCATGTGCCCATGCCCCCTCCCATGCACTTGTGCAACTCCCCATTTCAGTTGCAACCCTCATCACTGCACCTTCAATGTTGTTGAATCCCCCCCGCACATAGTGCACCAAGAGGAGCCGGAATTTCCACCTTGTGTCGGTGACTGACCCCTAACCCCTGATTGCCCCCCGTCCAGCCCACCCCTTTTGGCGCCCTCCTCCCCTGCCTGCAGCCTAGCGGGGAGGAGTGGTCGACCTGCTTCCCCTCTCCCCTCCTCCTTTTGATGTCCTCCCTTTCCTCCTTGCTCATGATGGCGGGGGATGAGACGGGTGAGACCTCTCCAGTAGCCCGAGCTCCCCCTCCCCCGCCTGCCCCTCTGTCACCCCCCCAAGCTTCTACGTCCGCTGCCAAACCATCTGCCATCGCCCCCGCTGGGGCACCAGCAGCGACGGGCACCGGGGTGACCTCCACTGCTGCCACGTCTCTCACCCCCTCAGATTTGGGGGGAGTCCTCCCAGCCGGCGGGAAGGGCCAGGGGAAGAAGAAGGGGAAGGGCCCCGCTAAAAAGACCAGGCCCTCCATGGCAGGGGCTGCCCCCAATGCCCCGGCCCCATCTCCAGCTGGGGCGCCCCTCCCCGCTGTTCCCTCCACTAGCTCTGCAGGTGTCCCTCCCCCGGCCCCCAGAGCATACGCCCAGGTGGCGGCAGCCCCCCCGCCTGCCGCTACATCATTTCTCCAGCCCACCGCCTCCGCTACCATCTATAGCGGCCGGGGCCCCTTTCCCACCATGACCAGGAAGCACGGCGTCCGTTGCCTCCTGGTGCCCGCCTCACCCCACGTGGAGACCTATGTGCGGGCATTGGCGAGGGTGGTGGGGCCCACGGCCATTGTGGCGGCCTCCAAAATGTATGGCAAGGTCGTCTTCTTCCTAGCATCGGAGGCCGCCGCCCAGGAGGCGGTGGAGAAGGGCCTGGCGGTGGGGGGCGTGTTCGTCCCCTTAGAGCCGCTAGAGGACCTGGGCGTCCGCCTGGTTCTGACCTCCGTCCCTCCCTTTCTCCCCAATGCAGCCCTGTTACCCACCCTTTCTACCTTGGGAAAGCCCATCTCTGTCATCAGCCCTCTCCCGTTGGGCTGCAAAGACCCCGCCCTCCGTCACGTCCTCTCCTTCCGCCGGCAAGTGCAGCTTCAACTGCTGCCGGCGGCGCGCGACGGAGAGGCACTGGAGGGGTCCTTCCTAGTCCCCTACCAGGGGGCCCGTTACAGGGTGCATTATTCCACCGGGGAGGCCCGGTGCTACCTCTGCCGGGCGATGGGGCACGTCCGGAGGGACTGCCCCCTGGCCCGGGAAGAAGGGCCATCCAGGACCCCCGAGCCCCGGCAGGGCACCGGCCCCGTCATCGCCGACGCCCCTGGCTGCCTGGCACCTGAAACCGCCCCTCCTCCTTCACAATCCACCATTGCTCCCGCTCAGGCCCAAAGGGCACCTCCCCCACTATGCCCAGACGAGCGGGAGAACCCCGCCACCGCTGCTTGCAATCTGGCGGGGCCTGTGGAGGAGGGTGCGGCAGGGACAGCGCCAAGCATGGGAGAGGGCCCGCCCCAAGGGGAATCTTCCCTCCCTTGTGCTGCCCCACTGTTACCCCCTCGAGTCCCTGAGCCATCGCCTCTGCCCCCTGACACAACCCCTGCTAGCCAGCCCCCGGATGATGCCATGGAGGGCTGGGCCCTAGTCCAGGGGAAGCGGGGCAAGCGGAAGGCTCGAGCTCCGCTCCTCCCATCTGATGCGGAGGCCCCCCGGAAGACCAGGAAGGGGGGCACAGATGCCGAGCCTTCCGCTCTACCCACGGGTGTGTTCCACCCACCAGAGCCGGCTGGGGAAGACGTGGCAGCACTGGAAGACGGTATCTCCCCTCCACAGGAGTCCCTCCCCTCCAAGACCCCCGAGGCACCATCTGAAACCCCAGTGTGCCCCAAAGTAACCATCGCGTCAGGTGCCGGCGGGGAGAATCCTGGGGTAGCGGAAAACAATTTCCCCTCTATATATGAGGAGATCGAGGCCCTGGGTCTGACCCCGGTCACCCAGGGGGAGGACGATCCTATGCCAGCGGGCCTCGATCTGGGCGACTTCTTTCCAGCCCCCCTTTCCCCATACTCCCTCCCCGTAACCGTCGCTTCTGCTCCCACCTCCGAGGAGCCCCTGGACTCCTCCATCAACCCGGCTGCAGAAGGCACCCTGCTGAGAGCCACCGAGCCAGTTGAGGCGACGGCCAGTGCCACGCGGCTGGAACCTGAGCCACCAGGGGCATCCCTCGCTGGTGAGGAGCATTCGACCTCCTTTCCGGGAGAGGACCCTACAGAAGAAAGTCCACCTCCTGATGCCGTGGCTGCCAAATCCACCAGACAGCTTGCGCCCGGCATCGGTGAGAGCCCTCTCCCGACCCAGAATCTCATCTCTACCCCTGCCCCTGCCCTTCTGCCGCCCACCTCCCGAGATATTATTGCCACCCCTGGGACAGTCTCCTTCCCCTTTCCAACAGATGACTCCCAGGGAATGGCCTTTGTGTTTGCCCGTCCCGACCCACCAGGGGCTGCTATCCTCCCTCCGCCGCCCCCTATCGCCCCAGCATTCAGGTCAACCCATCAAGAGCCCCGTCGGGGGTCCGCACCCTGTCTGCCCGTCCCGCTGGGCCAGGGGACTGTACCAAGGGCCCCATCGGGAAGCAACCAGACCATAACCCCAGCCCCCCATGCGCTGCGAGAGGAGTTGCGGGAGTTCCTAGAAGACGTCCGTGGCTCCCGCAACAAAGTCCAGCTTGCCCTCCAGCGATGGGGGGACTTTAATCAAATCCTCCGGGCCGCAAGGGCCCTCATGGGGGAGGGGAAAAGGACCGGGAGACAGGGCGCCGCGGCCTACCAGCGGGTCCGCCACTTCCGTGACTCCTTACTCACCTACGGGGTGGGTCACGGACTGCTACGCGGCCCGCCGGGAGCCACGAGCATCCCTGCCGGCGAGGATCCCCCCCAGCCCTCCTCATGGCACCCTTTACCATCGCAACATTGAACACCCGTGGCTGTAAGATGGGTCTCCGCAGGTCCCAGGTGCTCTCCTTCCTTCGAGAGGGGAGGTACTCTGTGGTTTTCCTGCAGGAGACCCATACGGATCCGACCGCCGAAGACAGCTGGCGGCTGGATTGGGGGGACAGGGTCTACTTTAGCCACCTCACAGTTCATACGGGTGGAGTGGCGACCCTGTTCTCCCCCGACCTACGGCCCGAGGTGCTGGGGGTCGCCGAGGCTGTGCCGGGTCGCCTGCTGCACCTCCGGGTCCAAATGGAGGGGCTCGTAGTCAACCTCGTCAACATCTATGCCCCAGCAGCGAGCCCGGAGCGGCTGCAATTCTATCAGCAGGCATCCGCCTTCCTCGGCACCTTGGATCCTCAGGAGTGCCTGGTCCTGGGAGGGGACTTTAACATCACCCTTGAGGAACGGGACCGCTCGGGAACCGAGAAGAGCCAGGCCGCCGTGGCCGTCCTCCAGGAGATAGTCGAACACCACTCCATGGTGGACGTCTGGCGCGACCACCACCCGGATGACGCTTCCACGTTCACCTTTGTCCGGGTGGAGGCCCATCGGTCGCGCCACTCCCGGTTGGACCGCATTTATTTATCACGCTTTCATCTTACACGAGCCCACTCCTCCAGCATCCGGCCGGCCCCATTTTCGGACCATCACATAGCCACCGTGACAGCCTCCCTCTGCGCGGAGAGGCCGGGGCCGGCCTATTGGCATTTTAACAACAGCTTGCTGGAGGATGCGGGCTTCGTGGCGTCCTTCCGGGAGTTCTGGCTGGCCTGGCGAGGGCAGCGGCGTGCCTTTCCCTCGGCACGGCGGTGGTGGGACGTAGGGAAGGTGCGCGCCCGGCTCTTCTGCCGTGACTACACCCGGGGCACCAGC